>NW_022103942.1:679889-694269 GCF_000313985.2 Echinops telfairi | reverse complement strand
GCGCTTTACACAATTGATGTGTGTATGGATTGGGATAACAGTTGTATGAGCCCCTAATAAAATGTTAAAAAAGAAAAAAAAAAAAGAACTGGTGGACTAATTAATTTCTCAATTCAGGATCTGATTGCAGTTAACTATCCCAGGTCTGTTTTCAGAGATCATTATACATACTTGTGCACAAAATTATTTTTTAAAATTTCTCGAAACCAAATAGACTTTATGATTTTTTTTTAATTGGCAGAACATAGCACATGTATTCCACAACTTGTCTGTCAATTTGTTTTACTCTGGTGGCTTGTATGTTGCTTTGATGCTGGAAATCATGTCACTGGTATTTCAATTACTAACCAGGTCACCCAAAGAGAATAAGTTTTAGCAGAGCTTCCAGACTCAGAACAGACTACAAAGAAGGAATAGGCTGTCTGCTTCCGAGGAATCAGCCACAGAAAACCTTATGAATAACGGTAGAACATTCTCAGATACTGAAAACCTCATGAATAGAAGAAGAAAACGGTCAGCTATAGTAACAGAAGATGAGCACCTCAGGCCAGAAGGCACTCAAAGTATGACTGTGAAAGAGCTGTCATCTCCAAGTAGAGTTACCCTAATGATAGGGATGGAGTAAAGCTCTGAAGATCTTCATTTGCTTGATGGTGCATGCCACAAAATGACAAGAAACAATTGCAAACATCTATTAAGATTTGAAACTTGGTATTCACACAATATGGATCTAGGAAATTTAGAAATTGTCACAAATGAAATGGACCACATAAAGATCAATATCATAGGCATTAATGAGTTAAAATGGACTGGTATTAAGTCATGCCAGGAATGACATATTTAAAAAGAATGGTAATGAATAATCATCAAAAAGGACATTTCAAGGTGTGGCTGAAAGTACAGGGCTTTCTGTGATAGGATAATATCTATATGAATACAAGGAAATATAATCAGTACAGCTATTATTCAAATTTATGCAATAAAGCTAGTGATTGAGAAATAGAAGAATTATACCAATATATTCAATCCAAAATTGATCAAACATACAATCAAGATACATTGGTAATTATTAGCGATTGGAATGCAAAAGTTGGAAGTATAGAGCAAGAAATAGTAGTATTTGGAATATGTGACTTTGTGATAGAAATGAAGCTGGAGATCCCAATAGAATTTTGCAACAGCAACAATTTGTTCATAGTAAATACCCTTTTTCAACATCACAAATAGCAACTATAAACTTCTCTAGATGAAACATACATAAATCAAATAGATTGCATGTGTGGAAAGAGATATGTGGGAAGAGATATACCGCTGATCAATATCAGCTGCTAAAAGCAGGCCAAGGCTGACTATAGCAGGTCCTCAATTGATCATATGTAAGTCCAAATTGAAGCTGAAGAAAATTTAAAGAACTCCACCAGAAAGAAAATATAACCTTGAGTCTGTCCCACCTGAATTTTGAGAACATCTCAAGAAAAGAGTTGATGCATTCAATACAAATGACAGAAGACTTGCTATAAGGTGTTGCCCTTATAGCACAGTTCAATCTCACATTGAGTTGAGCTCTGTTTACCCTAAGCATGGGGATTGGTACCAGGGGAAAACTTCCTGTATCAATTCTTCCAAGTGCAGATCCCTGCCCACTAGATCAAAACCTGTCAATATAGACTTTGAAATACTAAACATATGATGACTCTGGGTCCCTTTCCATTATATACCCACCATGTCAGGGTTTCCCTCAAGGTCCAATGACTGGCACTTCCACAGCCCCAGCGCAGTCACTTTCTGCTTCCTCTCCCATCTGAGTACCCCAGTAGTCAGTCTAAGGGTGCACGAAGCTTTGAGGCAGGGCCTCTATGTGAAGTCCTTCTGGGCCTCTATGTGAAGACCTTCTGATGTAGATCCTGTGGGATGCCATGTTGCCTGCCTGCAAGGTCAGCATCTAAGGTCATCATGGTGATTAGTCCATGGCATGTTTCATGGAGGGCTGGGTAGAGACATATTCATAATGTCTACCCAGGAATACAATATCTGGCCGATTGTCCCCCTAAGTTCTCACTCCATTGGCAGGTTCTCCTTCCATTCCTGTGGAGGGCTCACTGGTTTGTCTTGCCTTGCCTCATCCAGCCTGGCCTCAATGTTGTATAGCCTCAAGTGGATGGTCTTCTCCCTTCTCCATCTTGTGAAGGAGTGACCCCAGACAATGTGAGATCTCTTCCTTCAGGGTAGTTCTTGTGAAGTGCGCATAAGAGAGGTGATCTATGTGGTCCATGGCTGGTATGTAGGCTTTTCCACTTTTGTTCAGGAATGGTCCCTAAGATTTGTTTAATTGGTGTTTCTCCTTATAGTTGTGGACTCCTACAATATTTGTCCTTTTGTGATTGACTTATTTCACTCAGCATAATGGCTTACAGGTCCTTCTATGTCATGTGATGTTTCATGCTTTCATAGCTGTTTTTCAGGGATGCATAGTATTCCATGTTGTGTACCAATTTCTTTAATCATTCTTCCACTGATGGGAATTTGGGATGCTTTCAATTTCTCACTATTGTCAACTGTGCTGCTATGAAATAGGAGAACACACCTCTGCTCCTGTTGTGTCTCTTATTTCTTGAGGGTATATGCCTAAGAGTGGTATTTCTGGATCATATGGGATTTGAATTCCCAGTTGCTTTAAGGATCACCATATCATTTTCCACAGTGGTTGTATGTATTTACAAGTCCACAGATGGTGTATATGAGTTCCAATCTCTCCATAGCCTCTCCAGCATCTATTGTTTTCTTTTTTAAAATTTGGGTTAGCATTGTGTGTGTAAAGTAGTATCTCATTGTGGCTTTAATTTGCATCTCCCTGACGGCTAGTGATCGTGAGTATTTTTCCATGTGTTTACTAGCCATGTGTACTTCATTTTTGGTGAACTGTCTTTTCATGTCTTTCTCCCATTTCCTAACAGGGTCTCTTGTATTTTCTTATTGAGCTGTTGTAGAGTTCTGTATATTTTGGTAATTAGTCCTTTGTCTGATATGTCATTGGTAAAAAGTATTTCAGTCTCCTGATGAAGTCTTTTGATGTTCACAAGGAATGTAATTTCAGCATGTCCCAGACATCTATCTTGTCTTCTGCTGTGTGCGCTTCCTCCATTATTCTTGGTAGTCTCGTATGTATGCCCTACAATAGGGCCCATAAATTCATTCCAGCCTTCTCATTGATGATCCTGAGAGCTTTGGGGGTTGCATTTAGGTCTTTAATCCATCTTGAGTTCGTTTTATGCATTGGAAGAGATATGGGCCTTGGTTCATTCTTCTGCATATGGAAATTCAGTTTGTCCAACACCATTTGCTGGAGGTGGCCTCCTTTCTTTTCGATTAAGGTTTTTCTCTGGTTTATTTGTTATTGTTCTTGGGTGGCTTTTTTCCCCCATTCAACGGGACCCAGCACTTTTATTTGTAGAGTCCACCTATCACAGAACAGGCTCCTTAGATTTCAAGACTGACAGGAGTACCAACTTCTACTTCACAATGGCCACAATGTGCTTCTTCTTCTCGGATATAATTGGCACAGATCCAGGCTTGCTATGTTTATGCCAATTCACTTCCTTCCGTCGGCGTGCTTCTTTCATGACCTGCAGCTCCAGAATCTGACTGTAGATGGACTAGGGGAGATGGCGGTGGCGAGCGATCCATTTTTTTAGAAGGTGATGTTGAAACTTCTCTTTCAGTTTCTGATTATAAGCCTTGGCTCCTTTTTCTCGTGATGAAAGCACACCCAGTTTTTCAGAAGCATTAGCGTTCCACAGGCGGATGTTCATTTCATCAGAGCCGCACATAATGTACTTGTTGTCAGAAGTCCACTTGACACAGATGACGTGCTGCATTCGCTTTGTGTGATACACTTCCCTACTTTAACTTTTGTCCACAGGAAACATTCGAATAGACTTGTCAAAACTAGCAGACACAAACTCCTTCCCAGTAGGAGAGTAGTCCACATCAAGCACCGCAAACAAGTGATATGCACCATCACAGGTGTGTCCAGTGCCCACATGTCAAAAGTTATAATCTTCATTGGTTGCAGTAAAAACAAAAGCTTCCATAGGGTTCCAACAGATTGTATTTTTTCTCATATCTAAAATAACCTTTCTCAGAGGAGTAGCTTGCCTCATATCACATAGTACTATATTCCTGTCAGAAGCACAACTTCCCAAGAGAAAAGTCTCAATTGGGTTAAATTTAACACTACTTATACTGTCAAATCCCCAGGTCATTGAACAAATAGGACTGGTTCTTTGCTCATCCCAAATGCCCACTTGCTGTCCGCATGTGGCAAAAACTGCTTCTTTCCAGTGGTGGTCAATTCCAGTATACACTGTCTTTCCGAATATTGTATGCAAAGGCTCTTCCTCTTCTCCAGAGCCTGGCCCATCCATTTTCCACTCTTTCGCAGTTTTGTCATCCCCAATAGTAAAAAAAGAAAACCCACAAAAGGGAGTGCATATTCCTTATACAAAACCTTCATGTGCTTGTATTGTGCGGATACATTTTCGTTCGTCAAGTTCCAGAGTCTAACCTCGCCATCACATGCCCCAGAAAGGACAGTAGCTAGGCTCTTTGGATGCTTCCCCAAGCAATTGCCTCCATCTCAGTGACCATCCATGGAAGCAAGGAATGGTTTTGCCAACACCCGTTCCAGTGTGGTAGCATTTAAAGCTCTTACGTATTCTCGAGGAACCTCTAAAGGATGTAAGGCAGGATCATTGTTACTTGGAACTCTGTATGTCCAACTTAGTTTTGCGGACACAGTTGTCCGGATTCCGGCTCAGCATCTTTACCTTCATCTTGGCGACTTTTTCTCCCCACACTCCCCGAGCCTTTTCTACCCGGGACCTGGAAGCACCACCTCCTCCAGCACACTGTTGGGTGGCTTTTTGTTTTTGTTTTTCAACATTTTTATTTTGGTATGTTTTCCAGTATATGAAATCCAGGATAGGTAAATGTATAGATACAGTAATTGGATTAATGGCTTTATGGGGCATGGGAAGTGAGGTAGTTAAAGTATTGTGCCAACCTGGCCAATAAAGACATCTGGGGTTAATTGAAGGGTGGAGGGATAAATGGCTCAGTGAACCTCACCTTTCTAGTTCACAGGTCTCTTGCTTTCTGATGGTTGAACAAGAGTGCAGCTGCCTTAGCCTGCTTCTGCTGGCAAGGCTCACTTCCTGCAAGTCATTCCTGAGGAGAAGCCACATGGACCTACCTTGATGCAGCCCTGGGTGCTGGAGCACCCGTGCGGAGACCCCTGTCAGCGCTGAGATGTTTACACATTCACTGACTCTGCTTTCCTCCTGCAGTCGGCATCATTGTGTCTGTTTTGTGAGATGGAGGAGGACTTTGTGGATTGCTGTTGGACATATGGGTTAATGTTGGACTTGTAGGCTTGGGCAGCACTGGGTTGGGATGTTTTCTTGATGCGCACTTAACCTTTATATAAAACCTTCTCTCTCTTATACATGGGTTTCTGTGGATTTTTGTCTCTAAAATACCCAGACTAACACATTATAGTACCGAGAGTGGGGTACTGGAGAAACAAATCATAAGATGGAGATTAGATGCTTGTTTGACCTCTCCCTCATGGTAGTTTTTCTTTTTTGTCAGGCCAGAGGTCAGATAAAGCCACACTGTTTACTTGGTTGTTTTCTGGGGAAAAATATGGGAAGTATGAAAATAGAAAGTTTGTAAGCCCACTTGCTTTCAGCCATTAAAATTTGATCTTTACGTGGATTTAGGACACACTTGCAAAGAAAGCTTTGAATGAGGGGGGGGGACAGGGAGGGAGGGGAAAAATGAGGACCTAATGCCGAAGGCTTAAGTGGAGAGGAAATGTTTTGAGAATGATGAGGGCAATGAATGTACAAATGCGCTTTACACAATTGATGTATGTATGGATTGTGATAAGAGTTGTATGAGCCCCTAATAAAATGATTAGGGGGGAAAAAGATATGCCCCACTCAGTGTTTTGGAGTACTCAGGAACCAGTAGTCTTTGTCAGAAGCTGGAAAAAATCTGGAACCATGAAGAAAACTTCTCTCTGGGACTGAATATTAAAGGGAGCCTGAGATCAGGCTAAAATGCTTGCTAGGCTACCACCTGAATCTACTTGTTGAGTGGAAGTGGGAGAAATGCAGCAATTAAGAGACGGGTTGAGTTTTGCCACTGACACCTGTGGACTTGGTTTACAGGAAAAAGAGAAGACAAGAGCAGGTTGACTGGTCTAAAGTTCATGACCTAACATGAGGGGGCTAGGCTTATTGAGTATTGGTCAGAGCCCATGGCCTAATCACGGAGGCACTGCATGGAAGAACAAAATTGGAGTCACTCTTTACATAATAGGAAGTCCTGAGCTCACATTTAAAAAAATATGTTAATACCCAAAATATCACCACTAATCAATGAAGTGTTGGTGAGAATTGAGGCTTGTGTGATTGTGTGTTTACTATTTTCCAGCAATTTTGTCAGAATGAGCAGTAAAGGGAACCTAGTTGATTGCTATTTGAGATATAGTCAATTAATATGGCCTTTCTAGCCATAATTCCTTATGTGATGTACTATAAATTCTGGAATCAATACCTGTGGCTGTAATCTTCTTTAGCAGGAAGTCCTGTGCTATGCTAAAGACAGTATTAAAGTGTGATCAAATGGGATCAACCTTAGGAAAGGATGTGAATAAAGTCGCACCTTTCATTTCCTTGGGGATATGACCTGCTGAAAGGCAAAAATCGCACATCCACCAAAGCCATTCCTCTATGTAGAGGAGCCACCTCAGAACTACAGAGAAAATCCCAAGACTATAAGAGTAGCCACAAGAAGACATTTGAGGTTTCTGTCTGAAAGTGGTGGAGGCCCAGACCAGAGGCACCAGAGGCTGCAGCAAGGAGATCGTGGAACAGAGCAACAGAGTCAGGCTGAGACCAAAGGCTGAGACAAGGATCATGACACAGAGCAGAGGAGCAATGCTGAGACTATGAGACTGAGCCAGAGCAATAGGCTAGCTTCCTAAGGGCACTATGGTTTGGAACTAACTTGATCACACCAAAGAGAAGAAGACCTACAATAGAGAGAGAAGTGAAGAAAAAGAAGAGTTTAAGGTTTTGGAAGCACAGCTCATGTGACATCTTGGTTTCCATTTGTGCCTTATGTCTTGTAGTAACAGAGATGATATTGCCAGAAATAAAATCCAGAGTCTTATCATAAAAGCAACTGAAGTACAACACCAACAGAATTCCTGATATAAGATGGTATCTAATGTTAAACTGAGTCATTGATTGGGAAAAAATAGGACCCTGAAACTTGGGATGGGAATATATGAACAGATAATCAGGAAGATAGGCACTGGGCCACTAAATTCTACTGAATCACTTTGGACAGTAGTACTATCCCTTCTCACATTTGAAGCGATTACTCTCCCCTTTGCCTACTAACTCATTATCATTATTCCCTCCATCCATATTTGAGGAGATTGCCCCAACTGTGCCTGCTGATAAAGCACCCAAGGCTATGACAGATGCCCAATAAAACATTGCTAAATTTTCACAGTAAACAACTTCATCAATCAATATTGCTTTTAGACCTATGACAAGGCTTATGTTCTAGTGAATTTCAAAAAGTGAAGTATAAATGGAAACACAGGGAGAGGTGTGCTATATTCCTAAAGAATTTCCTAAAATGTACAGATACAAACATCTAGAATATGTGTGGAATAATGGTGCAAGGAACACAAGGTTGGATCACTGTGAGTACAGACTCAGGAACCCTAGTGGAGTAGTGGGTTATAGTTAAACTGCTAAGCATAAGGTCAACAGTTTGAAACCACTAGCTTCTTCCAAGGGGGAGGGGGTGATCAAGATTTCTACTTCTGTAAAGAGTTATAGTCTTAGAAACCCACAAGGGCAGTGCTACTCTGTCCAGAATGGACATTATTAGTCAAAATTAATTGGATGGCAGTGAGTTTTAAAAAATCGTTCTCTTGAGATAACTTACATATCTCACACTTCAGTAGTACAGTCATATTAAAATAGTTGTACAATCATCATTAAAGTCCGTTCTAGAACATTTTCTTCCTTCTTATACTCACTGTTATTAGCTTCCCATTTCCTTCCAACCTTCCTCCTGTGTTCGTCTGGGTACTTTAGAGAAACAAATCCACAGAAACTCATGTATAAGAGAGAGAGAGTTTTACATAGAGGTTAAGTGTACATCTAGAAAACATCCCAACCCAGTGCTGCCCAAGCCCACAAGCCGAACATTAACCCATTAACCTATATGTCCAACAGCAATCCACAAAGTCCTCCTCCATCTCACAAAACAGACGCAATGATGACGACTGCAGGAGGAAAGCCTAGTTAGTGAATGTGTAAACATTTCAACGCTGACAGGGGTCTCCACACGGGTGCTCCAGCACCCAGTGCTGCATTGAGGTAGGTCCATGTGGCTTCCCCTCAGGGATGTCTTGCAGGAAGTGAGCCTTGCCAGCTAAGGCAGCTGCACCCTTGTCCGACCATCAGAAAGCAAGAGACCCGAGAAATAAAAAGGTGAGGCTCACTGAGCCATTTATCCCTCTACCCTTCAATTAACCCCACATGTGTTTATCGGCCAGGTTGGCACAATTAAATACCTCAATCCACCCCTTGCCAACCTGGCACCTGTACATAATTCTTTAGCTTCGTGATTGAAATTAAGTAAAACTTACACTTTAATCGTATAATCCTGTGAATATGTTCCCCACCTATGAAAGTTTGTAAGGCAACCACTCCATGCCTTTATCCCACCGATTTTGGGTATCCAATTTATATCCTGCCCACTTACATCAACCCAGTTCTCTGAGAAGACAATCATATTTTTCGACATGAAGAGTTTTCATTCCAGTTGGAATCTTGTGAAGTCTGCATCCATAAGCTAAGTCAAATCCGGACAGACCATCCATAAAGTCAGCAACAATATGCACCAGTTCACAGGCTCAAAAATCTCCATCTGGTCGAGTTCTGGTCAACTCAATGTGGGCTGCCTCACTCAGCCTCCACAGGGTTTTACCTCTCTATCTTGTCACCTAGAGAACAGAAACCACAGTATGCACCTTTCTGGTACATTGGTAGGAATGGAGATTACCTCAGCAGTTCATGAACAGTGTCAATGACTGGCTCAATTCAGGTGCTCTTGGCTCTCTTAGTTCTCTTGTGGGTGGGAATCACAGCATCCATCCCACCACCCAGCTACTTCCTCTGTGTTTGGAATTGGTATTTCCTGTTCTTGACCCCTTTCCTAGCCAGTACAGACACTATGACTTTCCAACCAACTACTGTCCTGCCAGTTCTCTCAATTCCCGTTGGTTCCACCCTCTAGGACAAATGCTAACCCTGCAGCCTTCTTTAGCAAAAATACCTGTGTACTATGTCAAAGTGTATGTTTTCCAAAGCTATTTCTGAAATTGTGAACAATGGATTGTCTCATACTTTGTTTCTGAACATCTAACTTTGTGTATCCATTTATGGGCATCATTTAGACCAGCTCAATGATATATATGCACACATCAATGTGTGCATATATTCCCACATATTGTTATAAAAGTGAAATCATAATGCAAATGCAGGTTTGCATTCATTTCTTTTAAAAATATTTTTTATTGTGCTCTGAGTGAGGTTTAAACAGTTATTTAAATTCACATTCAAGAATTTTGACTCAAACTGTTCATTTACATTCTTTACAGTGTGTGCACATTCCCATTATTTCCTTTTGGGTTCTTCAGTTACTAACAATATAATTTACTTGTCTCCTGATATTCTCTTCTTTATTTTACAGTAATTGTTGACCATTTGGCCACATGCAGATGATTTTTAAAATATCCATTTAATTTTAATTTTTAAATTCACTGGCATAAACATGTTTACAATACTCAATTGAGGTGAAATTTGCATAACAAAATTAAGCAGTTTGCTGTGAACAGCGATGGCATATAGTATTTCACAATGTTATGCAACAAAGAAGAGTGTCTAGTGGTAAAGTACTTTCATCAGCTGAAAATAAAACCTGTACCAGTTCAGTAATGACTCCCATTTGCCCTTTCTCTAAGGCCCTGGCACCCAATCTGCTCTTATGTCTATACCTACTCTGAATATTTTATATTAATTAAATCATACAAAAAATGATATTTTATTTTTGGATTCTTTCACTTGTAATAATGTAAAGGGGGTTCGAAAATTCATCGAAAACTGGAATTAAAGGATAATGGAATTTTCCCACAAAGTCTCTGTCAATAGTGCTGATATAACATTTTACGTACAAATGTTTGTTTCAGTGTATTTTTCAATTGCCATAGGTTAATACTTAGGAGCGAAATTATTTAGTCATATGGTTAATTCCATGTTTAACTTTTGAGAAACTGCAAAATTGCTTTCCATAGTAGATTCAACATTTTATATTCCCACCAGACACATCCACGGCCACACTATTTTCTTTATTTAAAAGTTATATATTATGACTATTCAATGTGAAGTTTTATCTTATTTTGGTTTTAATTTGTCCTTGATGAATAATGGTATTGAGTATCTTTTCATGTGCTTTTGGGTCACTTATTTTTTGTCTTTGGGAAAAATGTCTATTCAAGTCCTGTACCTATTTTTAATTAGCCTATTAGTCTTTTGTCGAGCATTAAGGGTTCTTTACATGTATTTTTCCATCATGGCATAGTGGGTTAAGTGTTGGGCTATGAACTGCAAGGTTGTCAATTCAAACCCATAAGCTACTCCATGGGAGAAAAATGACTGTCTGGTCCCATAAAGATTTACAGTCTCAGAAATCCCAAGGAGCAGTTCTACTCTGTCTTACAGGACAGCTTAATGACATGGGTTTGGTTCATGTGAGTCTGCATATTAAACTTTATCTGACATAGGGTTTCCAAATATTTTCTTCTATTTTGTAGGTTATGTTTTCTCTTCCATGGTAATGCCCCTTAATGCAAAAAGCTTTTTATTTTGATGAAGTGTAAGTTATCTGAATTTTCTTTTGAACTAATGATTTTGGTGTTGTATCTAAGAAGCTCCTGCTGAATTCAAAGTTGTGACTATTTCCCCCCATATTTTCTTCTAAGATATTTTGTTTTAGCTTGTATATTTAGGTCTTTGAGTTATTTTTATATTATGTGAGTTAAGGACCCAAGGTCATTATTTTGCATGTGGATATCCAGTTGTCCCAGAAACACTGGTTAAAAAGGGTAGCCTTTGTGCATTGAATGTTTATGGCAACCATCTTGAAAATAAATTAGGTATAAATATAAGAGTTATTGATTCTCAATTCTATTCAATAGGTCTTTATATCTTTAGTACACATTACTTTGGTTACTGCAGCTTTGTGGAAAGTTTTAAAATCTAGAAATAGAAATACTCAACCTTTCTTGTTTTATTTTTGTTTTTTCTTTCAAGATTGTTTTAGCTATTTAGATTGCCTTGCAATTCCCTATGAATTTGAGGATTAGCTTTGTCATTTCTGCAAAGAAGATCATTGGAATTTTGATAGAAGTTGCATGGACTCTGTAGTTCACTCTGAGTAGTAATAAAATCTTAACAATAGCAAGTCTTTCAATCCTTGGATACAGGATGCCATTCCATTTTTTAAGGTCAACTTTAATTTCATTCAGTAACTTTTTTTTCAGTTTTCAGACTGAAAAGGGAGTTCTGTCTTCCTGGAATTTAAAATCTGTTTTCCTCACACTCTTCTCTTACTGCTGGCCAGGGTAAATCAACAACTGTATGTACCCGTTGAAGAAGTGAATATCCATTCGTTAAGCTGGGTGTAGAGTTGAGAGTAAAGGAGTCAAGGAGAGCCGCTATAATCTACTTTGAGGATGTGATTTAGTGGGGCTTCTCATATAGGGGAGCCTCATTGTTGACCATTTTACTGCCTCTGTCCTTCTCCAACGCTCTCATTTCGGGAAGTGGGTATGTGCATATAGAAGACTTTGGTCCTTGTCAGGTCAACGCTGATTTACAGGCGATACCGCCTGGAACTACCATTAAAAAAAAGAGAGAGAGAGAAGTAAGCTTAGTGAGAGTAGCTCCTATATGAGAGCACCAGTAAGGAAACACTTTTGCATTAATTCGCTCCTCTTAATTCAACGCTTCTTTCTCTATAACAGGATCCCGCACTTGTCTGTTCCAGGACCAGAAACAACCAGGGTACACAGAGGAAGAGGTGGGGCCATACAAAGCCAGATATCACTCCGTCTCCTTTAAATGTCCAGAACCGTCTACTACATTCCAGCTGCTTAGCTTCAGATTTTGGTGTTGGGACGTGGCAAACCGAAGGAGGAAAAGGTAGATGTTGATTAGTCCCTATGTGAGGGTACCTGAGGTGCCCTTGGGGCAGAAAGAAGGGAATACCAATTATTTATTAATTACAGACCTTAGTCTGATGAAGCAGCTTTCTCCCCCTATCCCCTAGGTGCCGAGCCTCCCCCACCCCCACCCCCCAAACACTCTCGTCACCGTTGTCTCCTGTAGTTCTGTCTATTTGACTGTCTGGCCCTCATTCTGTAGGGCATGGCACCCCTTTGAGGCAAGGAAATCAGAAAACTACCTCTGATTCAAGCAGAGCAGGTCAGTATGAAAACGGGCATCTCCAGGTGTGGATTCGGATTACGGAAATGAACGCCGTAATGAGAGGGGGGCGAGCGATTGAGTTAACAGAATGACGCACAACGAGAAATTAAGAATGGTCTACTTCTTGCTTTCTTTATTTCCAAACATTCACCCCACCTTCGACCATGTTTTCCTTCCACTAGGGAAAGAGTGGCGGCTTCTAGCTTCTAGAAATGATGGATTCTATAATGAAGGGGATTGTCGATATTGATATTGAGTGTTGGGAAGCCCTACAGGGAGAGGCTATAAAACGAGGTTATAAATATTTTATAATCAAGACCCTGTATTCGAAAAGGGTCTCACGTTCTGGTTCCTCATTTGACTAGTTACAGTCTCTTCTCACTCCGTTTTCGGTGGGTCTTTGCTCGTGAATGCACGCATTTATGTGTGTAGGGTCTGTTCCTAAATCAATCTGTTGTAACTCATATTTCAGTAATGATCTGTAGGGGGCAGCAGACCTCAATGTATTGGGGGAAGAAAACTCAGTTTTTGTTCCTTGGGCAATGTTTGGGGACCCCTTGAGGGATGGAGGTGGTAGAGGGAGGTAACAAGAGCCTAGGGGGTTAGGAAAAAAAATAAAACAATACAAAAAACAAATCTCCTGCCATCGAATTGGTTCCAACATGTTGCGATACTATATAGGATTTCTGAGACCATATGACTGCAGTGCACCCAACCCACACCAACCAAAGTTGTGGTTATCAGCCCAATGCCTAATACACAGCTCCATCTAGGGGGTCTAGAGGAACCCCTAACTCTTCATTTTTCAAATATGCCCTTCCCTTATGGCCACTATGCTGCAGGAAATGGTAAAATGGAAGGGAGAGGAAACCTAGAAACCTAGATGAAATTTGGAAATAGTGCTTTTCACTGTTTACCCTGTCTAATTCTATCTCTCCTAACTTTACCATAACCTTGAGAGAAAAGGATGCTTGAGTTTGTATATCTTTCTCCCTTAGAGTGATTCGTGGATTGGAACCACTGGCCTTGTCTGTGAGGGTAGTAAAGAAGGTAGAAAATGATAGACCTCTATTCAGAGAGACTCCGTGTCCTAGATGCCAGGCTCTCGACCATGGACTCACTGTATTCTGTGTCTCCAATTATGTACCTTTATGTGTGTAAACCTTTTTTTCTGGGCTTTTTGGAACACTCGTTGTTGTGAAGGTTTATAGATAACAACCTGGCTTGAAGCTGGGAAATAAAAAAGAGAACATTGTCCTATATCTGTTAGGGTAGGTGTGAGTGTAGAGGAACAGAAAGTGATTAAGATAAGGCAATTCTTTATCTTTCATTTTACCAACTTTCCAATAATCTTGTCGGGATCCCTCCTTATTTTAGATGGACATTTTGGTAAGCTTTTGGGTACAGAATGTTAAGACCTGCCTCCCTTATACCTCATATGCTTTATTGGCTCTCATGCTTCCCTCTAGCTCAATTCTTAGTTAGGGTAATCCTAAAGCTCTCCTTTAAAAAGGAATAGTGGGTGATAGGGAGGAGGAAGAGGAATTCTGAAGCTGGCCAAGCGTTATATGGGAAGACAATTTTTTTTATAATCATTTTATTAGGGGCTCATACAACTCATCACAATCCGTACATACATCATCTGTGTCCAGCACATTAGTACATATGTTGACTTCATCATTCTCACAACACCTGCTTTCCACTTGTGCCCTTGGTGTCATCTCCTCATTTCCCCCCTC
>NW_022103942.1:662147-679663 GCF_000313985.2 Echinops telfairi | reverse complement strand
TTCATCTGTCCTGGGTTCACTGTGTTTCCAGTTCCTATCTGTGCCAGTGCACATCCCCCGGTCCAGCTGGATATGTAAGGCAGAATTGGGATAAGGTAGTGGGGGGGGGGAAGCATTTAAGAACTAGAGGAAAATTGTATATTTGATTGTTGCTACCCTGCACTCTGATTGGCTCATCTCCTCCCCGCAGCCCTTCTGCAAGGGGATGTCCAATTTCCCCTGGATGGGCCCTGGGTCCCCACTCTTCATTCCCCCTCATTCACAATGTTATGATTTGGGGGGGAGGGTCTTTGATGCCTGATACCTGATCCCGTTGACGCCTTATCTTACAGGCTGGTGTGCTTCCATGTGGGCTTTGTTGTTTCTCAGTTAGATGGCCCCTTGTTTATCTTCCAGCCTGTGAGACCCCAGATTCTATATATTTTGTCAGCTGGGCACCATCAGCTTTCTTAACTGCATTTGCTTATGTACCCACTTTGTCTTCAACATTCGTGTTGGGGTAGGCTGGTGTGTTTCTTCCTTGTGGGTTTTGTTGTTTCTTAGCTAGATGGCTGCCTGTTTGTCTTCAGGTCTTTAAGACTCCAGGTGCTATATCTTTTGGTAGCTGGGCTTTCTTCACCACATTTTCTTGTGCACCCATTGTGGAAAGACAAATTTTATCTATCATTTTCTCTTGTTTGTCCCTAGGTCTGCCTATAGGTCTACTGCAGTACTTGTCGCTACTAGCAACAAGGAAAAGAGAACAAACTTGCTCCAGATCAGTACAGGTAGGTATGAATGTGACCTATAGGATGGAGTAGTAGCGATCTGATTGGGTCCCAACTAAAACCAAACCCAATTCTATTGAGTCAATTCCAACTCACAGCTACCAATATACAAGGTTTGCAGGGCTTTAAATCTTTATAGGATCAGAAAGCCTCATCTTTTTCCCATGGAGTGGCCAGTCCAACTGCTTACCCAACAGCACCTCCATAGCTCCTTGATTGGGTCGAACAAGGGTTAAGATCCAGCCTAGAAATTCCTCAAACTCCCTCATTCCCATCCTCCCTATTTCTGCTTGGTGCTTAGAAAGGATTTTGGTATCGCCTAGATGCATAGAGTCAGTGACATGAGAGGTAAGGGAGAGTGTCCTATTTATCTACCTCTTCCACCTAGAACTGAATCTCCACCTTCTGTCATCTCTCGGTGCTAATCTACACAGACAGGCAAAACTAGAATATACTAAAAGAAAAAAAAAAAACAAGAAAAAAACCCTACTTCCTTCCTCTACCTCTAGATCTACCTTCAGTGGCTGATCTGGTGACTTTGAAGTGGCTGAAGAGGACCATCCTCCACAGGGCTGCACGCAGGGACACAGCCATCATTCCCTACGCTGATGAGTTCCTCTGCACATTGTCTATATCATTGGCAGAGCCAATAGTTTGGAAAGGAGTTGAAGGACCACTAAACTTTGTATGAAAACACCAACCTGGGATTGATCTCCAGTCAAGGTTGAGACTGGGGTGAGATTACACAACTTGGCCCTGTCTTTTATTTCAACCATGGCTGGCTCCAGGGCCAGGGCAAGAACTAGAAGACGGGATGGACTCCAGGGTCATTCCCAAGCCAGAGCCCAGGCTAAGACCCAGGCCAAGACAGTGGCTGTGGCAAAACTCAAAACAGAATCAGTGACTCAGGCCAAGGCTGGGGATGGAGCAGTGTCTAAGACACAGAGAATCGCACAAACTGAGACTGTGGCTGTGACAAAGGAAGTGAGCAAAATGAAAGGTATGAGTAAGGCCAAAGTCATAGCTGAGACTCATACAAAAACAGTGACACAACCCAGAGTAGTGCCCCAAATAAAGCCAAAGGCTATGCCTAGCTCCAGTATCGGTGCCATTACTCAATCTAAAATCAAGACTGATGCTGGAAATGAGGTCAATATTAGTTCATGTGTGAAAGCTGCTGACATGGCCAGTATTGAATCCAGACCCCAGATAAGGGAAGAGGCAAGTATTAAATTCAGGGCTGATAACAAAGCTAACCTTAGAGTCAAGTCCAATGATAAGGATGAAGAAAATGTCTGTTCCTGGTTATGGACTGAAAAAGAATCTAGTATAGGGTCCAGGTTCTGGTCTGAAGAAGAGGCCCCTCCTCAAGTTTATAATCCCCCACCAACGATCAACGACAAGCCTGAGCTCACACCCCGAAGTGAACTTACTATAAGACAAAAGGCAGCAACAACATGGTTAAGGGCCAGATATAGTGTCTTAGTCCCAATCAATGTCAGAGAGCTATTCTTGCCTCCAGAAAGGAATTGGATCCTAATTGAAACCTTGATTGAAACTCCTCTTGGGATAAAGCTTCTGACCAAGATCTCACCCTATAGTGGGCCTTACTTCCAAACCTTAGCTGAAATAAAACATCATATTAGGTATGGGGAAACGTATGGGCCCAATCCAAAGAACTGCCACTGCAAAACATATAGCTTTAATTTGGAGCCTAAAGAGTTTGATAGACTCATTGCTTTACTTAAGTTTACTAAGGATCCTTTCATTCATGAGATTGCTACAATGGTAATGGGTGTCAGTCCTGCTTAACCATTTACGCAAGACATAATTCATGATATAGGTATTAATGTTATGGTTGAAAACTTGATCACTAATCCTAATGTTAAAGAACACCCTAGAATTCTAAATATGTCAGATGACAGCTCTGAGTCTTCTGAAGTATCACAAATGAGAGCTTCATATGTAAATCAAATTTGTAAGGATATAATCTCTTATCCTTTGAACTCCATTGTACAGCTTTCTGGACTAAAAGTGTAAGTGAGCCTGAGTTTGAAATTTTCAGATCACTATACGATCATCAAATACATTCCCGATATCCTTTAATTGTTGAACAATGGAAATGCTAGGACAAAATTTTTTATTTTGAAAGTGTTTTCTTATTTATCTAAAAATCAAGCCAATCTCAGAGAATTGATCAGTGCTGAAGTACTGTCCTCTTTGGTTGCACTTTTCAATAAGAATGAGTCAAAGTTCAGTATTCTTGCTATCGTTGAGACATTTGAGAATATAAATTACCAGTTCAAACAGGGAGTAAAGCTCTTTACCAAGGATCAGTTCACTAAGGATGAACTTATTTCCATATTTCAGGAAGCAAAAGAGTTTTCTCAGAAACTCCAAGACTTAGCAGAGCACAATGATCCTGAAGTGAGAGATAAAATTGCACAATTAATACTCAAACTCTGAAGAGCCATATGATATCACAAACCTCTGAAGAACTTTTGGTTTTGAAATATGAAACCAATATGCATTAGATTATAAATTCAATACTCATGTTATTGTGTTGATGGACAGAGTCAATTTTATTATACATACCAAATGATCTCAAGAGTGTCAACATCTGTTGATTTTATTTTGCTATATAATTTTGTCGGCAGATATATATTAAGATAGTTTAGTAGTTTTACAACATAATCTGATAATGAGCCCATTTGCCTTGAGTAAACTATATATGTGCGTTTTATATTGTCATGAGTGTATTCATTTTTGCCTTGGTTTATATATTGTTAATAAATTTGTGTGCTAAAACTGGTGAAAACCTCGTCATTGTGTTTTTTCATTGAGAGTCTAGTCAGGGAAAAGGCACAAATAAGGGGATGAATAGCCCTGCCTGCGTCTGTACAGTTTGTACAGCAAGGCTCCATATTGACAGTTTTGACATGTTCAAGTAATAGAATCACATTATATACAAAAAGACAGGACCATGCTAACAGTTGACGGAAAGGTGAGGACTGAGCCACATAGTCCGAGTAGCTCTAGAAAAGGGGAATACAGCATAAGGGAAAAGAACACGAATGTTTTCATCCCAATATCGGTCCCAGAACTTGTACAAGGACTTTCACTTCTCATATGATGACTCATCTGGATAACTTGAGGTTTCCTAACTCCAGAAAGATTCCTAATTCTCACCTCCATTCAGCAATCCACCCCACTACACCTCCAATAATAGCCCCTCCTCACCAGGTGTAGCACATTTGTTGCTTCATCTAAGGCTTCTGCTCCCCTGCAGTCATAGGCCTCAAAGGAGTGTCTTTCTGGGTACCACATATAGAAGTTATTTCAAAGATAGTCTCACTTGACCCATTTTTGGAACTGCTTACTCTCAACCAATGAGTTGGCCTTGGTGATGTGCACCTTTACTTGATGACAGTCCCCTTTTATGCTGGGCTTTTTTGTTTGTTTGTTTGTTTGTTTGTTTGTTTTGTTAAATCTCAGTTCCACCACAATCACATGATATCAAATTACTTTAGAAAACTGTAATTAGAAAGAAATTAATTCCCCTAACTCCATTAATTTATTATATGCAGAGTTAGAGCTTTGACACCATATTGTCCACCTTAGCTCCTCTTGTTTACACTTCTCAAAAGCTAGGTTCTTGATGGGGGTTTTGATTCGGAATGGCAGAGTATAGATTGTGATCTAGGGGACATTTCTGCCTTTCTTTATCCCTGATACTTTGCTGTTGTTTTCCTCATCCCTTCATTGCCCCAAATTAGAAAATATAGATATAAGGATTAGTGTACATTGCTGTTCTTTTTATTTAAATTCGGCAATTCCCTCTATGTATTTGAAAAAAGGCCTAAACTGAAAATCTCAACATTATATCATGTAACCCTGGTTTAATTTCTATTAAGGTTATGTCTGGACCTATATTTTATATTTGTTGTGCGTTACATTTTTGAAATGTACAACTATAATGTAGATGGTTATGAAATTCTTTATAATTTATTTTTAGTTCACAGCACTCCTCTATCTGGGAATTCCAGTTGTGTGCACTACTCTCGGCACTGTGCATCTTCACAACCTGTCCAGACCCTTTGAAAGCATACTGTGTCTCAAATGCCCTATAGAGAAGACGTGATAAATTCATGGCTATGAAATTTTCCTACATTATCAAAAGAGGAGGGTGAATGGGGGTGTATGTGTGTATGTGTTTGGTGCAAGCAAAATTTGATGTTATCTTCTTGGGGTGGAGCTTGTGAGAATCAGGATCATCCTTTAACTTGTCCTTACGGTGTGCTTGCAATCGATATTTTATTGCTGGCCTTATCTTCTTGTTTTCCTTCTTAAGAAAATAATTTGGGCAAGCCTATATCATATCACCCAAATGGTATAGTGAGGAACGAGTTGGGCTGCTAATGACAATGTCAGCAGTTTGGAGTCACTAGCCACTGTACCAGAGAAAGATGGGGCTTCCTACTCCTGTAAAGACTCAAAGTCAGAAACCCATGGGGGAGCAATTCTTCTCTGTCCTGTAAGTGTAAATTACTAAATGAGGGTGTTTTTTTTTTTGTTTCACTTTTGTTTTATGTATTATGAAGGCTAATCCAGTTGTTACATATTTTAAAATGTTGCTGCCTGTGAATGAAAATCAGTGTGTGGATTCCTCATTTTCTTACAGCTCAACTGGACTATTAGCAGCAACTGGCCCTTTACCTTACCCTCCATTTTAAAAGAGAATCCCCCACTGGGAGCTTATCTATAAACTATAATGAGATTCTTAAAGCATCTCTGCACTCTTTCGTGCCTTTCCATTTTTCCTTTTATATGCCTCCATGTGGCTGGCATCCAAACCATACAGGATTATTTGCTATTTCGTCATTATGTTATGCACTTTCCTACTTCTGTGCCTTTCCCCACTCTTTCTCTCATCCTAAAGTGCTCTTATAATGGTTTCATGTCTATGGGAAAGCGATTTATTCTTTTAGACTCAGCTCTAAAACCTTTTACACTTTCAATTCTTTCAAATGATTTTGAGACACTATTCATATCTTTATAAAAATTAATGATTATCTGACTGAAAATAAATGATGGTTTTAAAATTGAAACTGATGATCATTCAGCAGTAATATTGTTTTATTGAAGAGAAATAAATTCAACATCTATAAAATCTCAATTTGTATTGATGATATTAAAGACAATGTAGTCAATCATCTTTGCACCATAGAATAATTCCTTAGCAAAATAAAACCTGACAAGTTATTTTCTTAACATATACATAAAATATTTTTTGTTAATGTTTTCATCTGTCATTAATGGTGCCTCTTCATTACTATTATAATTGAACCTAAATTTGTGACAAAAGGGTCAATTTAAGAGGGAAATCGATTTACCTAAATAGAAAGCTTATTCTCTCCCGGGTGGCAGAGTGTTTATGAGTTGGACCGCTAACCACAAGTTCAGCGGTTTGAAATCACCAGCTGCTCCATGAGAAAGAGGAGATTTTCTGCTCCCATTGAGTTACAGTCTAAGAATCCCAAAGGCAGCTATACACATGAACTTCTCCAGGTAGAATACAGAGAAATCAAATGGACTACACCCGTGGGAAGAGATGATGGAGACACTCAATATCAGCACCTAAAACTAGGCCACAGGCTGACTGTGGAAGAGACCATGCTCGTATGTAAGTTCAGGATAAAGCTAGAGAAAATTAAAATAAATCCATGAAAGCCAAAATAGACCTTGAGTCTATCTCACCTTCCTTTTGAGAACCTCTAAAGAAAAGATTTAACACAGGGACACAAGACCTGGCAGAAGACCTGATGGGCTGTGGGAGGACATCAAGACCACCATTCATGAAGAAAGCAAAAGATCATTAAAAATAAAGGAAAGAAAGAAAAGATCAAAGTGGATATCAGAAGAGACACTGAAACTTGCTCTTAATGATAGAGTAGCTAAGGTGAATGAAGAAATAATGAAGTCAAAGAGCTGAATAGAAAATTCCAAAGGGCAGCTTGAGAAGACAAAGCCAAATATTATAATGAAATGGGCAAAGGCCTAGAATTAGAAAAACAAAATGGAAGAACACACTCACCATACCTTAAACTGAAAGAACTCAAGAAAAAATTCCGACATCAAGTTGCAATATTGAAAATTTCTATGGGCAAAACATTGAATGATGCAGGAAGAATCAGAAGAAGATGGAAAGAATACACAGAGTCACTGTACCAAAGAGAACTAGTCAACATTCCACCATTTCAGAAAGTAGCACATGAGCCAGAACCGATGGTGCTGAAGGAAGGAGTTCAAGCTGCACGGAAAGCATTAGCTAAAAACAAGGCTCCAGGAATTGATAGAATAGCAAATGAAATGTTTGAACAAGCTGATGAAGCACTCAGTCTTCTATGCCTGGAAATTGTGAAGACATCTACTTTGCTAACTGACTGGAAGAGATCTATACTTGTACTCATTCCAAAGTAAAGTGACCCAACAAAACGCTCAAATTATAGAACAATATCATTAATATCACATGCAAGTAAAATTTGGCTGAAGATCATCCAAAAGGTTTGTAGCAGTACATTGACAGAGAATGGCTAGAGGTTCAGGCTGGATTCCGAAGAGGAGTGGAAAAGGATGTCATTGCTTTTCTCAGACAGATTTTGGCTCAAAGCAGAGAATACCAGAAAGAAGTTTACTTGTGTTTCATTAAATATGCAAAGGCATTCAACTGTGTGGATCAAGACAAACTATGGATTACCGTGAGAAGAATGGAAATTCCACAACTCTTCATTGTGCTCAGAATATGTACATGGATCAAGAGGCAGATGTGCAAACAGAACAAGGGAATACTGCATGGTTTAAAATCAGGAAAGGTGAAGGGCAGAGTTGTATCCTATCATTATACTTATTCGATCTGGATGCTGAGCAAATATTCAGAGAAATGGGCTTATATAAAGAATAATGTGGCATCAAGATTTGAGGAAGGGTTAGCAACAACCTATGATATGCAGAGGAAACAACCGTGCTTGCTAAAAGTGAGCAGGACTTGAAACCCTTGCTGATGAAGAGCAAGGCTTGCAGCCTTCAATATGGCTTACAACTCAATGTAACGAAGAGCAAAATCCTCACAGTTGTACCAATGGATTATCACAATAAATGGGAGAAGATTGAATTTGTCAAGGGTACCTTTGACCCTAAGGAAAAAAACAAAAACTAATGGTTCAGAACTACTAAGAATAGGAAGAAGAGAACCTTATATTTATTTATTTATTTATTTTAAGAATGGAATGTTTTCCATCATAGTGAATTCATTTTTTAAAATTATTCAATGTAACTTTATTTTTTTCAGTTCTGAACATTTACTTTATTTTTGTTGTTGTTGAGACCACACACACCAGAATATACTCCAATTCATCCTTTTCTACATGAACAACTCTGACTGGGGTCATTGAAATTAAGTTGGCCCACCTAAGATGCACAGAGGTGATAAATATGCCCTCAATCTATTCTTTGAACATTAGAAGGCAAAACTCACACTAGATGAGGCAAACCCTGAGATGTGGGCAAGAAGACATCGTTGTGACACTTCCCACCCCATTTCGCTACTGAGCAAGCACAGAAAAATAGTGCTGACTCACCCAGTGATAAACCCCATTCAGATGCTCATTCTAATCTTAAGAAAAGTACTGGCCCAGGATCTAGGTAGCCACCATGACAAACACTGAGCACTTTGAAAGTTTCCTCTCTTGCTCTGAATCCTGAGTTTGGCTTGGTTCCTCCTGAACTCTGGTTCTTGGGACTTGAACTAGCAATTTATTGCTTGTTTTAATTTGGATAGTTCTAATACAAAAGTGCATTCACTTAAATTTGATGGCAACCTTAGCATATTTTCTGACAAACAGAAATTTAAAAAGATTTTGTAAAAGCCAGACCAACCTTTTAAAAATACTTAGGAGAATTATTTGGATTAAAACCCAAGAACAGTAGACAATAATCTGAGATCCATATACAGGAGAACACTACTTAAATGTAAACCCACTGATCAACCAAGATGTGGATCTTACTTTAGGCAAAGCAGGGGCTGCGGGGGCGGGTGGCGGTGTCACTGGCTGAAGGTGGATGAGGATGGGTGCTGGTCACAGTTCAACTCTCCTGGACTGTGTGGAGAGTAAGTAAATATCCCATATTTCTCAAAGTCAGGTTGTAGTCTCCATCAAATACAGTTTACAAGATTTCAAGATGGCCGTGCTATATCAGGCTAGTTGACAATTCCAACACCTGACCACTTTTGTTCAGTTTCATCTCGTAGTTAGTATTCAATCCACTTTTCTACCCCTTCCTCTGAAACTCAGGATTCCAGGATTATAATATATATCTGCTTAATTTGGCCTCCTGTGTCTCTATTTCAGCAGGTCTGTGTTGTATGTCTGCCTAGTTCGCCATCCTCCTGTAAGTTCTCAGAGCACATTGGTGTTCCATTCAACAATTCATCTTTCTAGTGGTTCATAACATTGATTGCCATCCCCATAATAAAATTGTTTCCTCTTGCTTCCTGAGTTTAGCATTCCCATTCATACTTTTTATTATTCATTCCTGTATTCTGAAGTTAGGGCAATGATGGCCTTTTGAATTTTTTTTAATCATTTTATTGGGGACTCATACAACTCTTATCACAATCCATACATACATCAATTGTGTAAAGCACATTTGTACATTCATTGGCCTCATCATTCTCAAAACGTTTCCTCTCCACTTAAGCCCCTGGCAGCAGGTCCTCATTTTTTCCCCTCCCTCCCCGCTGCCCCCTCCCTCATGAGCCCTTGATAATTTATAAATTAATATTTTGTCATATCTTGCCCTGTCCGACGTCTCCCTTCACCCACTTTTCTGCTGTCCATCCCCCAGGGAGGAGGTCACATGTAGATCTTTATAGTCAGTTCCCCCTTTCCAACCCACCCTCCTTCTACCCTCCCAGTATGGCCACTCACACCACTGGTCCTGAAGGGATCATCCGCCCTGGATTCCCTGTGTTTCCAGTTCTTATCTGTACCAGTGTACATCCTCTGGTCTAGCCAGACTTGCAAGGTAGAATTCTGATCATGATAGTGGGGGTGGGGGGTGGGAAGGAAGCATTTAGGAACTAGAGGAAAGTTGTAGTTTTCAACATTGCTACATCGCACCCTAACTGGCTCGTATCCTCCCGGAGACCCTTCTGTAAGGGGATGTCCAATGGCCTACAAATGGGCTTAGGGTCTCCACTCTGCACTAACCTCTTCATTCACTATGGTAAGATTTTTTGTTCTGATGATGCCTGATACCTGATCCCTTCAACACCTCCTGATTGCACAGGCTGGTGTGCTTCCTCCATGTGGGCTTTGTTGCTTCTGAGCTAGATGGCCGCTTGTTTACCTTTAAGGCTTTAAGACCCCAGACACTATCTCTTTTGATCGCCAGGCAACATCAGCTTTCTTCATCACATTTGCTTATTCACTCACTTTGTCTTCAGCGGTTGTGTCGGGAAGGTGAGCATCATAGAAAGCCAATTTCATAGA
Organism: Echinops telfairi; assembly: GCF_000313985.2. Classification (NCBI taxonomy): domain Eukaryota; kingdom Metazoa; phylum Chordata; class Mammalia; order Afrosoricida; family Tenrecidae; genus Echinops; species Echinops telfairi. The sequence continues at coordinate 669,345 of NW_022103942.1, read as the reverse complement.
ATAAAGTATTCTTGCATTGAGGGAGTACTTGAGTGGAGGCCCAATGTCCTTCTGCTACCTTAATCCTCAACCTATAAATATATGCACATAGATCTATTTCCCCATCCTCATACATAAATATATTTGCATATATACATATCTTTATCTAGACCTCTATAAATGCCCTTTTCCTCCACCCTCTTTCCTCTATTTCCTTTGACTTTCCTCCTGCCCCACTATCATGCTCAGTCCCCATCAGGGTTTCAGCAATTCCTCCTGATCATGCACTACCAGGCCTCCCACACCCTCCTCACCACATAGTGGATTCTTAAGCACATTCTCCATGTAGGTGGCATGATAGCTGGATGTCTTTTGCCATAATTGCTACACGTATGGTATGGATAGCACACAGGCCTGTGTCCTCAAAACGGCCAACCAGAAAGGCCTCCCTGGCCTCCTGTGAAGCGCCAATAGGTGCCCTCTGGAAGTGCAGGTGTCTTTGAAAGCCCTAAGCTGTTTCTTACACCAGGTGCTAAAAGCGAAGTGTGTGAACCACAAGTTGTGTGGACTTCTGATAATGTCTGATCTCACGAAGTGCAGCAATACCATGCCTATAATGATGTGGTTTCTTTACCACCTCCTTCCCTCCAGTAGAGAGCGCACTCTTGCGAGTGCTTTTGTAGTCAGCTGTGTCCAGGGTGCTTTACAGTTGATGGATTTGGAGGGCGCTCTGCGCGGTAGGAGCCAGAGTAGAGACATTGCCTCATTCCCCAATCCTCCTCTTCCTCCCTCCACCCCATCCCCCTTCTTCTTCAGTTGGAGCTCCTCAGCGCAGGCTGCATTAGAGAGCAAAGACAGCACCTCATACATTTGCTTTTTAATAGTGTGTGTGTGGGGGGATTTATTAGCGACAAATTAAACAATATATTTTTATTTGCCTATATAAGCTCACTGCTATTGAGTTCTTTCTGACTCTTGGTGATCCAATATAGGGCTTCTGTGGTGTAAATCTTTATAGGTATCTTAAAGTATTTACAATTTATTTTGTTCTTTTAGAAAATATACATGGCAAAATATGCATCAATTGGACAATTTCTACATGTACAGTTCATTGACATATGTTGCCCTCTTCCAGTTGTGCTATGTTCACCATCCTTTTCCTTCCCCATTAACATAAACTCACTGCCTCCTAAGGTTCCTATCTGAGATTCTCAATCACTGTTATCAATTTCATCCCATATAGATAATTCTTCTTTAAAAAAAAATATTTTATTGTGACTCTTACAGTTCTTATAACAATCCATACATTCATTGTATCAAGCACATTTGAACATATGTTGCCATCATCCTTTTCTAAACATTTTCTTTCTACTTTAGCCCTTGGTATCAGCTCCTCATTTTTTTCTTCCCTCCATCCTCCCACCCTCATGAACCCTTAATAATTTATAAATTATTTTTATTTTCATATTTGACACCAACCGCTGTCTCCTGTCATCCACGTTTCTGTTGCTTGTCCCCCTGGGGTGGGGGTGTTAGTCTGAGTAGACTAGAGAAAAAATTCTTAGATATGCATATGTGTATAAGAAAAAAATTTAAATGAGGAGCTGATACCAAGGGCTCAAGTAGAAAGAAAATGTTTTGAGAATAATGATGGCAGCTAATGTACAAATGTGCTTGACACAATGGATGGACTTATGGATTGTGATACGTATTGTACAAGCCCCAATAAAATTATTTTAAAAAGAAAACAATAAAATATTTTATACACAAGAGCAGTTGAATATTGAGAAAACAACAAAGTCCAGTCCAGAATGAAGTCCATAAGTCTGATATTAGCCCATATGTCCAATACCAATCTATAAAGTCCTCTTCAGACTCATGAAACACATGTAATGACGCTGAATGCAGGATGATGGCAGGCCAGTGGGTGCAATGTCTTGTGGATCCAGTGATGGTGGAAGCATCTCAACGCTGGGAGGGGTCTACATGTGACTCCTCCTATTCTCAGGGCACGGGGTCTATCAGCATAGTGCCATGTGGTCTTGTCAGTAGAGTGCCTCTCAGGGAGTGAGCACAGAGTCTCTTCCAACTCCAAGGAGGGAATCCTGGAATTCCCAGAATCCTCAGGGGAAAGCCATGCCCACACATAGGCCTCATTGGCTATGATCCGATTGACAGACTAGACCCCACCCCTTCACTTTTAATCCTCTCAAGTCCAAAACTGACACCAGATTATGTAATTACCACAGGGTGGGGGGAGCTGCGATTACACTTTGCTCGTTGTTATCAGTTTCCCCTTTCTCCCCCACCTTCCCCCTACCCTCATAGTATCACTACTCCCATTATTGTTCCTGAGGGGTTTATCTGTGCTGGATTCCATGTGTCAAGAGCTCTTATCTATACCAGTATACATGCTCTGGTCCATCCGGATTTGTAAAGTAGAATTGGGGTCATGATAGTGTTGAGGAGGAAGCATTAAAGAACTAGAGGGATTTTGTATGTTTTGTCATTGCTATACTGCACCCTGGATGCCTCATCCCTTCCTTTTGACATTTCTGTGAGGGTTCTCCACTCTGCCACGATCCCCCCCACATCTTCTGATGCCTGATGCCTGATCGCATCAACACCTCATGATCACACAGGCTGGTGTGCTTCTTCCATGTGGGCTTTGTTGCTTCCCTACTACATGGCTGGTTGTTTATCTTCAAGCCTTTAACACCCCAGATACTATATCTTTTAATAGCCAGGCACCATCAGCTTTCTTCACTACATTTCCTTATGCACTCATTTTATCTTCAGCAATCATGTCAGGAAGGTGAGCATTACAGAATGCCAGGTTATGCGCTGAGAGAGTATTTGAGTAGAGGCTCAATGTCCTTTTGTTACCTTATTATTTAACATATATATACATAGATCTATGTATATCATTATATATAAAAATATTTACATGTGTATGTGCCTGTATTTATACCTCTATAAATGTCATTTGCCTCCTAGTTCTTTCCTCTATTTCTTTTTACTTTCCTCTTGTCACACTATGATGTTCAACCTTCATTCGGCTTTCAGTACTTTCTCTCGGCTACATTGCACGTGATAAAGCCCCACCAGGCATGCTACACCCTCCTCGCCATCAATTTTTAAATCACTTATTCTTTTTTTTATCAGTTTATTAGGGGCTCATACAACTCTTATCACAATCCGTACATACATCAATTGTATAAGCCACATTTGTGCATTCATTGCCATCATCATTCTCAAAACATTTTCTCTCCACTTAAGCCCCTGGCATCAGCTCCTCATTTCCCCCCTCCCTCCCCGCTCCCCACTCCCTCACAAATCCTTGATAATTTAAAAATTATTATTTTGTCATATCTTACACTGTCCAACATCTCCCTTCACCCACTTTTCTGTTGTCCATCCCCCAGGGAGGAATTTATATGTAGATCCTTGTAATCGGTTGCCCCTTTCCACCCCACCCTCCTTCCACCCTCCCGGTATTGCCACTCTCACCACTGGTCCTGAAGGGGTCATCTGCCCTGGATCCCCTGTGTTTCCAGTTCCTATCTGTACCAGTATACATCCTCTGGTCTAGCCAGATTTGTAAAGTCCAATTGGGATCATGATAGTGGGGGAAGGGGTGGAGGAAGCATTTAGGAACTAGAGGAAAGTTGTATGTTTCATCGTTGCTACACTGTACCGTGACTGGCTCATCTCCTCCCCATGAACCTTCTGTAAGGGGTTGTCCAATTGCCTGCAGATGGGCTTTGGGTTTCCACTCCGCACTCACCCTCATTTACAATGATATGAATTTTTGTTCTTTGATGCCTGATAACTGATCCCTTTGGCACCTTGTGATCACACAGGCTGGCGTGCTATTCCATGTGGGCTTTGTTGCTTCTGAGCTAGATGGCTGCTTGTTTATTGTCAAGACTTTAAGACCCCAGACACTATATCTTTTGATAGCCAGGCACCATCAGCTGTCTTCACCACATTGGCTTATGCACCCACTTTATCTTCAGTGATTGTGTTGGGAAGGTGAGCATCATGAAATGCCAGTTTAATAGAACAAAGTATTTTTGCACTGAGGGAGTACTTGAGTGGACGTCCAATGTCCATCTGCTACCTTAATGCTAAATCTATACATATATGCACATAGATCTATTTCCCCATCCTCATATATAAATATATTTACATATGTACATGCTTTTATTTAGACCTCTAAAAATGCCATTTGCCTCCTAGCTCTTTCCTCTATTTCCTCTTGTCCCACTATCATGTTCAGCCTTCATTTGGGTTTCAGTAATTCCTCTCGGTTACATTACCCTTGCTCACGCCCTACCAGGCCTGCTACACCCTCCTCACCACTGTTTTGGATCACTTGTTTTTCCCTTTCCCCTGGGTTTGTTAACACTACTTCCTTTCCCCCCTCCTGTCCCTTCTCCCATGTTACCCCGGAACGGAACTGTCAGTCCCATTGTTTTCTCCTCCAGTTTGTTCATCCAACCTATGCTATTTAGACAGACCTGCAGAGATAATAAAATGCACAGAAACAAAACAGAGCAAAACCTAGCAAAAATAAAACAAAAAACAAAGATAGAGCAAAACAAAATAAAACAAAACAACAACAACAAGCCAATGACAAAAAGCAAAACAAAATACAACAAGAAAGAAAAGCTTGCAGTTAGTTCAAGGACTGTTTATTGGCCTTTAGGAGTGTTTTCCAGTCCAGTCTGATGGGCCACCAAATCCTGGCCCCAAAGTCTATTTTTGGTATTCCCTGGGGACTTCGTTGCTCTGTTCCCTTTGTTGTTCTGTTCCACACCCTTAGTGTTTTGTCTCGGTGTGGTGGGATCAGATCAAGCACAATTCCCACACTGTGTTTCCAGTGTTGTCCCCTGTAGGGCTATGGGTCAGTGAGTGAGGGACGTCTTGTCTCATAGTGGGGCCGGCCATGTGGTCTTCTCTGTGGATTGGCTCCTCTGAGCGGGAATATCATCCTCAAGGCTTAGTCCAGGATGTGCTCCACTCTCTCTTTCTCCCACTTCATTTGCTCCTGTGAATTATGATCAGACATGTCCCTCTCCCAGAGCTGCAGATTCAGTGCTGTCCTCTGAAATAAATTCTTCTTGGGGGAGGGAGATCACTTGTTTTTTAAAAGACATAATACTCAAATTAGACATCTTTTTCTAGCTAAGATAAATTACTGTTTGAATTTCAAGAAGACTTCAGGGAATTAAAACAGCCTGTCACAACAATAGGCAAACAGGCCAATGGAACAGGACCGGGAACCAGTATTAGATTGATCTAATTGTGGACAGCTGATCTTTGATAAAGGACTGAAACACAGTAAATAGGGAAGACATATCCTGGCAAAATTGGATATATTTTTGCAGAAGAATGAAATAGGGCCCCTACCTCAACCATACCAAAAAATGAACTCAAAATGAATCAAAGACCTAAATGTAAAGCTTAGAGTCATAAAACTCATCAATGAGAAAATAGATACAAACTTAGAGATGCTAATTATGAAACATAATGAAAAATACACAACAGAAGACAAACTACCCTGTTTCCCCAAAAATAAGACAGTGTCTAATATTAATTTTTGTTCCCAAAGATGCGCTAGGTCTTATTTTCAGGGAATGTCTTATTTTTCCATGAAGAATATGGTACACATTTATTGTTTTTTATTGTTTTATTAAAAGAGACCTCACACTTCCTATCTGCTCTGGCTGCACTGCGGCCAACAGTGAGCTGCTTGGTGGCGCCCACTGCTACTGTCCAGAGTCCAGAGTTACGGTAGCTTTGGGGGGCCTTATTTTCGGGGAGGTCTTATTTTCAGGGGGATGCCTTATATTTCAGCAAGAGGCAAAACTGTAGGTAGGTTTTTCTTTCAGGGGATGTCTTACTTTCGGGGAAACAGGGTAGATGACTGGGACCTCGAAAAGGTTAGTCACTTATATGCATCAAAACCTTTCACCAAAGAATTAAAAGAGATCCCACAGGCTGGAGAAAAAAAATTGGAAATGATATACCAGACAAGTGACTAAGCTCTAAAATTGACAGAAAACTTCAGCAAGAAAAATACAAATCATCTGATTAAAAATGGGCAGAAGACATGGGCAGAAACTTCACCAAATAAAACATACAGACAGCCAATAAACATGAAGAAATGCTCAAAGTCATTAGCGAGTTGAGAGATACAAATCAAAACAGAAATATAATATAACCTCACCCCAGCATTAATAGTAAATTTCAAATAACAGAAAGCAACAAATGAAGACAAGGTTTCAGAGAGTTATGAATACTTACACATTGCTGATGGAGCTGTAAAATGCTGCAACCACTGTGGAAAGTGGTGTGTTGCTTTCTCAAGGAGTTGGAAATAGAAATACCATATAATCCAGAAGTCTCTCCACTTGGTATATATCCTACAAAATAAGAGCTTCACTATAAATGGATGCATGTACACATATGTTCATCACAGTGCTAATCACAATAGCAAAAAGATGGAAACAACAATCTATGGAAGAACAAATCAATAAACATAGGTGCAAATTCATAGTGGAATACTACACGTTAAAGAGTAATATTTACTCTGTGAAGCTTCCCATTTGAACCCGAGGGACATTATGTTGAGTGACTTTGTTAATCACAAAAAGACAAATATTGTATGAGATCACTATTATAAAAAGTCAAGGAGAGGATTTTCACATTGTAGAAACATCCTTTGGTGGTTAGCAAGGGTTGGAAGGGAGGGGGATTCATGGGCTAGAGCATAGACAAATGTCAATTGGACAAAAAAACAAACAAAAGTCACTTTCACATAACAGAGTCTAACTCATGGTGACCATATATGACAGAGTAGAATTGCCCTTGCTGGTTTCCAAGACTGTAAAGCTTTATGGGATGAGAAAGCCTCATCTTTCTCCCACCAAGTGGGTGGTGGTTTTGAATTGCTGACCTTGTGGTTAACAGTCTAACTTATAACACATTATACCACTTGGGTGAAGGAGAGGACAATATAAAATAGGAAGGAGGTTGACAAAAGCATGGAGGCAAGGGAAGACGCTTGGAGGTTTGCAAGAGTTAAAGGTTATGGAGGTAAATATGATTTTATGCACATTCCTGCAATAGTGGTGATCTTTGAGTAGATGCTTGAATAGACACTCAAACTGAACTGGTGTGAAAGGGAAAGTGAGGATATATGCATGAACAT
>NW_022103942.1:648785-660954 GCF_000313985.2 Echinops telfairi | reverse complement strand
AGAGTAAGAAAGAATTGACCAAGAGCAATATTTAAAAAGCCAGAGAAGACATTTCTGTTGTGGAACAAGTGAGAGATATTTAAGCCTAGAGCAAATTCAGTTGGGTCAAGAGGGAGGTCAACTGATTGAGTATCATATTATACCATGGTGTGATCCACCATAACCAAGTTTGCAACAATCTCTGGTTGATAGTAAAGCTTTCCATGTCCCTACCCTGTGGCCAGAGGGAATGGGCCACAGGCTTAATCTGATAAAATGGTCTGCAAATGGATTTTGGGCTGCCACTCTCTTCCTTAGCCTTTAACCTTGGGTGTTCACGATTTAAGCTCTGATACTTTTCCCTTCATCATAATTGGATTTTGTTATTGTCCTCTTCGGATCACACAGGCTGGTGTGTTTCTTCTGTGTGGAATTAGTTGATGCTTCACTTAGATGGCTGCTTGTTTGAAAACAAACCAGACACGATTCCCTTTGACAGCCAGGCACCATTGCTTTCTTCACCACCCTTTGTTGTAGCACCCTTATCTTCAAAGGTCCCTTCATGAAGGCAAGTACTGAGCAGGACCATGTTATAAGAATTAACTATTCTTGGCTCGGGGCTAGAATTAAGTAGGAGCCCAGAATTTATCTGCTTGTCCAAGGGTTATGAAGGACTCTGTTTTACTTTAGCAGTCATATTATCATTTTAATACAAAACAAAAACAAACAACAAAAGAAGAAAAACATTGTTACTCATCCCCCTGGGATATAAGGCAATTGCATTGATAACATTAATAATTTATTCAACGGCATAGCATTTAAGGTACTGTTGATATGCAAGTATAGTCTGGCTGCAAACTGCAATCCATGAGTTGCTTCTTTGTAGAGATTGAATTCTTAAATTATTGAGCTCTGTTTACATTGAGCATGGGGGTGGGTGCTATGGGAAAATTGCTTGTAGCATACCTTTCAAGGACAGATCCTTTCCTATTAGATTAATACCTGTTGTATTAATGCAAGCAGAGCATTGATATAGTAAATATATGGTGATTCTTGGTCTCCTTTCATTGGATACCCACTAAGCCAGAGATCCCACCCAAAGTTCAATGACCATCATTTCTCTAGTCTTGAGGTGGCCATCATTTGCTTCCTATGCCATCAGGGAATTCCAGTCCTAAGTCCAAGGGCTACAGGTAGTTTTGAGGTTCCACTACAGACGCGTTGATGAAATTGTTCAATAATGATAACATGGTACCATTCAAGTCTTCTGTTTTCATTACAAAGGAGGCTATGGTTCATGGAGGCAATTAGCCACAGATTCTATTTCCTTTTCCTATTCCCAGTTCTCCTTCTTAATCTGTTGTTCCAGGTGAATAGAAGCCAACTATTGTGCTTTCAATGGCTTCTTGCTAGCTGTAAAAACCCCACACACATCAAGCTAGGAAGTAACAAAAGCACTAAACATGTTTTTTTTAGGTGAATTAACTAGGATGTTTCATGAAACCATGACCCTAAACCTCCAAACCAAAGACCCAACCCCCATGAACAGTTTCAATAACTTCTCCTTTTCACCACTGTTTTACACATGTCTATCACAACTTTTGGTAATTCCATTTTTACAGGTATACAACATATTGGCAGCATTTATGATAATCATTGGGGAACCCTATCCTTAATCATTGAAAAGTTTCCATCAGCATAAACTAAAATTCAGTATTCCAAACAATAATCCCCTTTCCTCCTTCCTTCAACCCAAGTAAGCACCAATTAACTGTGCTTTCTGTACATTTGCCTTTTCTTGTCTTTTTAAATATACAAAGCCATAAAATATTTGTCATTTTGTGATTGTCTTATTTAGCTCAATATAATGTTTTCAGGCTCCATCCATATTATCAAGGCTCCATATGCATAGAGAGAATGGTGGCTGAGATGCAGCTTTGTAATGCAGCCACCACTGTGACCTCTGGATGTGCTCTTATCAACATTAGTTTCATCAGTGCATTGTCTAGAAGTAGGTGATGGAAGGCTTCATCAGTGAGGTTTTCATGCTGACCTTGAAAATTCAGCCAGTGCTTTCAGCCCCAAATGGGAATCTTAATTTTGTGTCCAAGACATGTTTCCAGTTTGTCAGTGAGGTTGGTAGAACCTTGAGAAAAGATACCCTTTGCCTGAATGTCAGTATGCCAGTGGGTATGGATCCCTACCTATTTCCACTCTCCCTTCCCTTCAGATAATATTGCAGTGGACATTTAGCATTCATTTTGGTTGATGGTTGAGCAAACAGGCTTTGCAGAAAGTGCCTTAAATACTCCAGCACTACGACAATGTTAATTATATTATTTGTCTTCATAACAATTTAATGTATTGGATTTTGCCCGTGACTCTCCAGCCCAAGTGGTATTATAACCATTCCGTAATAATAAATCAGTGTTATACATTATTGAGCCTCTGAAACGTGCTTAACAATGTAAACCTCGTGGGTTAAAAGTTTTAACATATGTTAGACGTTCTCATGTAGGTTTGCAATCTTTGATTCCTCCTCCTCCTCTATTGGATGGACTTTACTGGCTATTGACCACCAGACTCCTGGCTACAAATATCTTTCTTGTAGTCCCATATCTCTATACAATTACTTTGGTGATACAATGAATTTATACATTATAATTTTCTTTTTCAAAAGACTTCATTTCTCTTACTGGCTGAGTAGTATTCCATTGTACCCATAAGTAATTCTATGTTTTGTTTATTCTTTAATAAGTCCATGGACATTTATTTAGGTTGTGTCCATCTTTTGAATATTGTAAATAGTGCTGAATTGACATAACTGTACCGGACTCTGTTTTAGTCTCTGCTTTCAAGCCTTTGTGGATATGGCTAGAGGTGGAATTGCAGGGTCACATATCAATTGCTGTGGGGATGGGGAAAGTTCTACATTAGTTTTTTGAACAACCACTGCACCATTTTCCACAACCAGGGTACCATTTTGCATTCCCATCAGGGTTCTAATGTCCCCATGTCCTTACCAACATTTGTTCTTTTCTATTGTTTGTAATTTGTTCTGTTAGCTTAGCCATCCTAGTGGGAGTAGAATAGTATCTCAATGTGGTTTTGATTTGCACCTCCCTAGTAACGAATGATATTGAACATCTTTTCATGTGTTTGGTGGCCATTTGAATGTTCTCTTTGGTGAAATGTCTATTCGAGTCCTTTGCCCATTTTATGATCAGAATATTTATCTTGTTTTAGGTTGAAATGATTAGATTTCTTCCTCCCCTATCTTCCTTTTCTTTCTCCCCTACAGTCTTTAAAGTCTGCTTATTTTGGGGTGAAAACCACTTTTCTTATTGTTTTTTTTATCTTTTTAATAGTGGTCTCATGCAATATTTATTAAGACTAACTTTAGTTAGCATAATGTCTTCTAAATTTGCACATGATATGAGATGTTTGAAAGTTTCATTTTTGTTTTTAGAGATGCATAATATTCTATTATATGTATTTATGCACAAATTTTTATTTATTCATTCTTCTACAGAGGGGAATTTTAGTTGTCCAAATCTTTTTCTTATTCTGGGTAGTACTGTGATAAACATGACTTTGCTCTGTTCATATTTTGTTCTTTTTGTTCATAATTTGTTCTTTATTTCTTTAGAGTGTATACTGAATAGAGAAGATTTCAAGGTCATATAGTATTTAGAGTTACATTTGTTTAAGAAATTACCCTACTGTTTTCCATAGGGAGTGTCCAATTTTACAATCCCACCAACAGTGCTGTAGTGTTCCAATCTTTCCACATCCATTCCAGCATGTGTTATTTTCTGTTGTTTGTTATATTTTAACTGTTGTTGTCAGAGTCAGCTTAAGATGGTATCTCTGCCTCCCCACCCCCAGCTCCATTCCTACCGCCTGTTTCCACCCTGGGATCCCTGGGTGAAGGGTGGATAGCTAGGTGTGCTACAGAATCCAGACACCTCTCCACTATTTACCATGTGACACTCCTTCCCTGGGAGCAGGGAACCGGAATGCTGCCAAACTAAGGGCCCTTTGTTATAAGCACAACAACCTAGGTCTGCTCTGATCTCCCTATATTATATAGTGTGTCAATATGTGACTCTGATACATTACTAGATATACTCTCCACCTACCCCCCTTACCAGTATACCTCAAGAACCTGCTCCTCCTTTCTCACTAAGACACACTTAACATAAACTAACAGGTACTAGTAAAGTAGCAGGATACAGGAGTCACAAGGCCCATACCTGAACCCATACCCCCCCAAAAAATGAAATCAAGGTGTATCAGAGACGTAAATGTAAAACCTAAAGCTATTGAGATTATCCATGAGAAAATTGGGGCAAATCTAAGTGCCCTTGTGCGGGGCATACAGTGGCCACCAGACATAACAAAGGAAGCATACACCATGGAAGACAAAATAGATGAATGTGATCAATTGAAAAAAAAATTTTAAATGATGATAATAAGGAAGAAATGGGTACCAGGTGCATGGGGTGCTAACCCACTCAAGGGGAGGGTATTGTTTATATCTCCACAGGGAAAGAGAGACCAGACTTCAACTCAGTGTCCCAAGGTGTGAATGCAACATGCCGGCGTGGAGTAGGGAACCAGTGGAGAGGTCTAAGTGGACGCCTGCCCCTCCCGCCTAAGAATTTATTTCAAAGGACAGCATTGAATCTGCAGCTCCAGGAGAAGGACATATCTGATCGGAGAACACGGGAGCAGATGAAGGGGGAGCAGGCGAGATTGGAGCACATCCTGCCCCACAAGCCTTGAGGACGATGACCCCAATTAGAGAAGCCAGTCCACATAGAGGACCACATGGCCAGCCCCACTTTGAGTCATGACGCCCCACACTGACCCATGGCCCTGCGGGGGACAGCACTGGAGCACAGTGTGGGAATTGCGCCATATCTGATCCTGCCACACCGAGGCAAAGCACTGGCGGTGGGTGGGGGTGGGTGGGGTGTGCAGTGGAACAGCAAGGGAATGGAGCGGTAATGCCCCTAGGGAATGCTGAAGGTGGACTTTGGGGCCAGAGCGTGGCGCCTCAACAGACTGTGGGGCCAGGGTGTGGTGCCCCAAACACTCCTAAAGACCAAAAAACGATTCCTGAACTAACTATAAACTTTTCTTTCTTGTTGAATTTTGCTTTGTTCTTAGTCAGTGTTTTTTTGTTGTTGTTGTTTTGTTGTATATTATTGCTTGGTTTTGTTCTGTCTTGTTTTTGTGCGTGTTATCATCTCCTCAGGTCTGTCTAAATAAGATAGGCTGGATGAACAATCTGGAGGAATAAACAACGGGAACAACAGGGGGACATGGGTGTTAACAAACCCGGGGGAGGGGCATGGGTGTTAACAAACCCAAGGACAAGGGAACAACAAGTGATCCAAATTGGTGGTGAGGTGGGTGTGGGAGGCCTGGTAGGGCATGATCAAGGATAATGTAGCAAAAAGGAATTGCTGAAAGCCTGGTGGAGACTGAGCATGATAGTGGGACAGGAGGAAAGTCAACGGAAATAGAGGAAAGAGCTGGGAGGTCTAGATAAATGTATGCATATATGCAAATATATTTATATATGAGGATGGGGATGTGGATCTATCTCTTTCTATTTCTATGTTTAGTATTAAGGTAGTAGAAGGACATTGGGCCTCCACTCAAGTACTCCCTCAATGCAAGAATACTTTATTCTATGAAATTGGCATTCTATGATGCTCACCTTCCCGACACAACCGCTGAAGACAAAGCAGGTGAATAAGCAAATGTGGTGAAGAAAGCTGATGGTGCCTGGCTATCAAAAGATATAGCATCTGGGGTCTTAAAAACTTGATGGTAAACAAGCGGCCATCTAGCTCAGCAGCAACAAAGCCCACATGGAAGAAGCACACCAGCCTGTGTGATCACGAGGTGCTGAAGGGATCAGTTATCAGGCATCAAAGAACAAACAATCATATCATTATGTGCTCACCTCCATGATACAATCGCTGAAGACAAACGGGTGCATAAGCAAATGTGGTGAATAAAGCTGATGGTGCCCAGCTATCGAAAGGTATAGCGTCTGGGGTCTTAAAGGCTTGAGGGTAAACAAGCAGCCATCTAGCTCAGAAGCAATAGATCCCACATGGAAGAAGCACACCAGCCTGTGCAATCATGAGGTGTCGAAGGAATTAGTTATAAGGCATCATCAGACCAAAAAATCTTACCACAGTGAATGAGGGGGGGAGTGCAGTGTGGAGACCCAAAGCTCATTTGTAGGCCACTGGACATCCCCTTGTAGAGGGGTCTCGGGGAGGAGATTAAAATTTTTAAAAAAAGAAAAGAAAAGAAAATGCTTCTATACATCAAAAGATTTCATCAAAAGAGATTGGGAAAAGATATTTAGCAATGGCATAATGGACAAAGGGCTAATTACTAAAACCCACAGAATACTGTACACCCACAATGGGCAAAGACCTGAAAAGTCAATTTAAAAAGAAGAAACCCTAATGGCTAACAAGCACATGAGGAAATGCTCTCATTCACTAGCCATCCTGGAAATGCAAATCAAAACAATGATGAGATACCATCTAACATCCACAGCCAAAGCCAATTAAAGAAACAACAGAACACATCAAATGCTGGAGAGGGTGTGGAGACACTGGAACTCTTATACACTGCTGGTGAGCTTTACATGCATGCAACTACTGTGGAAGTGATATGGCAATTCCTAAAACAGCTGTCAATAGAAATACCGTATCACCCAGCAATACCTTAGCTGGGCATATACCTCAAAGAAATGAAACAGATCATGAAGAGGCACATTCTCTCCCATATTCACTGCTGCATTGTTCACAATAGCAAGAAATTGGAAACCACTCAAATTACCAGCAGTAGAAGAATTGTTTAAAAAAAAACCCTTTGGTATATCTTTGGTATATATGTTAGGTCTCTCTAGTGGGTGAAGTATCTCAGTCCTTGGATTCACATGAGAAAGAATTCACTCCAACACCTGGATTGTGATCCAAGCTAGTTTTATAAAAGATAAAAGAAGTTTCAAGTTTTACACAGGCACCCTCAGGGTCCTTCACCCCCCCCCCCCTACCCCCACCCCCGCACAGCCTGCTGAGAAGCTGCTAGAGCAAGGAAAAGGAGACTGCAGGCTCCAGATCCTGCCTTTTCAGTTCCTCCACAGAAGGTGTGGTCGACAACCCTGGTTGACCCCATTGACTGAATTGAATTCACCTGGCCCAGATGGGCTAATCCAGGTGCAAGGTCCACCTAGGTATACCACCCCTTCCCGACTGGAAGCTTGAACCTCTGAGAATGCGTAATGGACACCCCAGACCCTGTGCTAGCTACCTAACATATATACACAATGGACTCACCCTTAAAAAACAGTAATGGAGTCATGAAACACCTCATGACATAGAGGGTTATGGAAACCATAATGCTGAGTGAAGTTTGTCAATCAAAAAAGGACAACTACTGTATGAGGCCACTGTTGTAAGCATGAGCACCAGCATGGGAGCAGGTTCAGACTTTCAGGCCATCCAATCTCCTGGCCAGGTCTGCCAGGCAGCTTAGTCAAGAGCCTGACTGGTGTGCCCATAAGCCATGCTCCATCCTCTCTATGTGTGTATCTTGAAGGCCACTGTAGTAGATATACATATAAATAATCATTTGTCAATTTGAGGATTAAGAGTGTAGGGGTTGAAGTCTAGCTTGTCAATCAGATCATAGCCAATGAGGCCTCTGTGTGGGCATGGCCTTCTGAGAATTCTGGGAAATCCCGTACTTCCTCCTTGGAAGCAGGAGACACTTCTCTCTCTACCACTCCTTGGGAGACATTGCAGCTGACAAGACACCTGGAACTATACTAGTGCCCTGAGCTGGATAAGCCACATGGACCTATCCTAATGCAACCAGACCTCTGAAGCCGGAGAAGCCACATAAAGACCCTTGGCAGTGCTGAGACGCTTACACCACTGGATCCAAAGACTTTCTACCCACTGACCTGTGATCATCCTGCATTCTGCATCATTGCATGTGTTTTGTGAGTCTTAAGAGGACTTATAGATTGGTATCAGACATATGGGCTAATATCTGACTAATGGACTTGATCTGGACTGGGCTGGGATGTTTTCTCAATGTTCAATTCCTCTTGTATATAAAACTATTTCTTATACACATATGTGTGTCCATGGATTTGTTTCTCTTGTCTACCCAGACTAACTTCCCCACTTTTGCGGAGGTGTCCTCACATCAATTGGATCAGATTTCTGAAAGAGGAAGAGGAAAGATGACTGCTTAATGCCTGCCATTCAAAGGTATGATGAGGTCCGCCAGGACTACCAAACAATGTACCCAGAGTGATGAAGAATACTGATGGGAAAACGAAGTCAGGATGGGGGGAGGGGAGCGTACACATCTTGGAGAAGACAGGCACATGTCTGCTGGAGCAAAAAGTGTGTGTTTGGGGGGGCAACTTCCTAACAGGAAAAAAAATAACTAACAAGACTTTTAAGGACCCTAAGTTGGAAGTATGTGGTTTTTAAGGAGCACAACAAGCTCCAAAGGCCATACCAGAAGGATGCAATGTAGAAACTCCACTAGGCGAATGGGGCTCTACCTCTAACACACCTGTAATCTGAGGACTTGAGTGAAACTACATGGTGTGTGAAGAAGCAGAAGACAGTTCTACAAAGAGCATTGAGCTCTCTGTAGGCAGACTAACATTTATTTACTACTTCAATATTCTACTTTCTGTATAAGGATATGTATTATTTTGGCAGGCCTGTGTCTGACATTGTCAGTGAATAATATTGTGTTTTGCCTGATCACCAACTCCAAGTTTTTGTGCAAATATCATGCAGTCAAGTAAGGATTTATTCTGAACAAGTAAATAATTCATGTTTTGCTATATGTAGTTAACCTACAATTGTTCAATCTCCCTTTCTCAAGGGTATTTTAAAATTAGTACCATGGGCTAATCAATGACGCTATAAACAGAAGGTCCTTTTTCCAGGGAGATGATAGATAAGATTATCTACCATAAATTAACAAATATGTCTGAAAGGTGAACCAGAGGCAGATAAAAAACATAGATCCAGGAACAGACTTTGGACTTCAACTTATTCTTAGCTCTGTGTCATTTTTATAACATGGGCCTGTTCCTTACTTGCTGCTTGGGTAAGGGGGTGCTTATATCAAGGAGATGAAGAAGGAAAAAGTGTTTTGGAACTGATTGTGGTAGCTATTGTACAATACTGCTTGATATGATTCAACTATGGAATGCTATGATGTCTGGATTAGCTCTTTAAAAAGTGACTTGGAAGAAAAATAATCAATAAAAAATAGGGACAAACTTAAGGGACCTAAAATAAGGCATAATTAGGAGACATGCATTTGGTTCTGACTCACTCATAGCTATTTGATACACAACAGAATGAAATGCTGTCCCATCCTGCATCATCCTCACAAGTGTTCTTATGTTTGATGCAGCCACTGTCTCAATCTATCTTCTCGAAGGTCTTGCTCGTTTTTGTGGCTCGGCTACTTTATCAAGCATGATGTCCTTCTTTAGTGATTGGTCTCTCCTTACATGTCCAAAGGACATGAGATGAAGTCTTGCCATCCTTGCCTCTAAGGATCATTCTGGTTGTTCTTCTTCAAAGACAGAATTGTTTTTACTTTTGGCGGTCCATGGTACTTTATAATTCACCAGCAGCATAATTCAAAAGAATTGATTCTTCTTCTGTGTGTCTTATTCAATATCCAACTTTCATATGCATGTGAGGCAATTGAAAATGCCATGGCTTGGGTCAGGCAAATCTTAGTCCTCAAAGTATCATCCTTGTTTTTTAACACTTTCCATGGGTCCTCAGAATATTTACCCAATTCAATGTGATCTTTGGTTTGCTTCATGAGTACTTATTATTGATCCACGCAAGATGAAATTCTTGACAACTTCAATCTTTTTTCCCTTTATCATGATGCTACCTATTGGTGCAGTTGTGTTTTCTTTACATTGAATTATAATCTATACTGATGGCTGAAATCCTCAATCTTCCTCAGCAAGCGATTCAAAAAAAAAGGGATAAATGGCTCAGTGAGCCTCGCCAAGGTCTCAGGCCTCTTGCTTTGTTATGGTTGGACCAGGGTGCAGCTGTGCATGTTGGCACAATAAACTAACTACCTCAGCAATTGAATATTGAGTAAACAGCCCATCCAAATCAAGATCAAGTTCATAAGTCCGATATTAGCCTACATGTCCAATACCAATATGTATGCATGGTGATAAGAGTCTTATGAGCCCCTAATAAAACGATTTTAAAAAGAGTTGTATGAACCCCTAATAAATGATTTTAAAAAAGAAAAGAAAATATGCCTAAAAATTAAGGCAGACTAAAGAAGCTTTAAAAAAATTTAAGTATTTCACTAGCATGTCTCCATTATAGACTATAATAAATATTTTAGGCTAACTGATATTAGATCAAGATAAATTATTTAGTATTGTCCAGACCTTTGAAAAAATAATAAAACACATAAGAATAGAGAAAAAAATTCCTCTTCAGACTCATGCAACACATGCAATGACGCAGAATGCAGGAAGATCAAAGGCCGGTGGATGGAAAGTCTTGTTGATCCAGTGGCAGTGGGAGCATCTCAGTACTGGCAGGGGTCGCCACGTGGCTCCTTCACTCCTGGGCTCTAGTGTGGCTCCATGTGTCTTGTCCGCAGGAATGTCTCACAGGGAGTGAGTGTGTGTCCCACCGCCAACAAGCTATTTATCTCCTCAGCACTTCCAAATGAGGTCATCAAGATACAACCTGATTGACAGGCTACACTCCACACTTTCATCCTTTAGTCACAAATTGACAATAGATTATGTAACTACCACAGATGTATTTCTAGGTTTTCAGTTCAGATCCATCAGTCTGCATATTTATCATTGTATCATTACCAAATTGATTTAATTGCCATGGTTATGTAATAGATTTTAAGATCAGGGAGTGAGAAGCCTCCTACTTTGTTTTGTTTTTAAACAGTGTTTATTTATCCTGGGTTTCTTTTCTTTCCAAATACAGTTTTTTATTATTTTTATAATTTTTTTTGAGACTTGTACTGGGATTTGGATCAGATTTGTTTTTCAAATTTTTGTTAAATTATAGAAATTTTATATTTTTTATTTTATGTTCTTACCAGATAGATAATTTTTGAAGATATTCTGCCAGTCTATAGCTTGTCTTTTCACTTTCTAAAATAGTTTTTTTTAATTGAGCAAACATTTATTTAGAAGTTTGTATAAAGTTTTTTTCTTTTATGTGTTGTGCTTTTCTTTTTATATTAGATAATATAGATTAGATACTTTGTTAATAGGTAGGCCCAATTGTGCCCTGAATTTTTTGGTAAGAATTTTATGGATTGTTGAGTTAGACTGTTGTTAATTTGAGATCTTTTTTTTAAAATTATTGTAGGCATTTATTGCTATAAATTTCCCTCTGAGAACTGCCTTTGTTGCATCTCTTAAGTTTTGGTATATTGTGCCTTCATTTTTATTTGCTATGTAGCTCTCTTTATCACTGCTTTTTATTTCTTTGTATGGCTTCAAATTATTATCTTGTGTCTTTTTATTTCAACTTAAAGGATTCCCATTAGCATTTCTTGTAGGGCAGATCTAAGGAAGTACGCATTTTTTGTCTGGGAATATCTTTTTTTTGATGATTAAATTTTTGTTTAATTTTTTAAAATAATTTTATTGGGGCCTCGTACAATTCTTATCACAATCCATACATACATCCGCTGTGTCAAGCACATATGTACATTTGTTGCCCTCACCATTCTCAAAACATTTGCCTTCTACTTGAGCCCTTAATATAGGCTCCTCATTTCCCCCTCCCTCCCCATGGCCCCCTCCCTCATAAGCCCTTCATAATTCATAAATTATTATTATTTTGTCATATGTTGCACTGTCCGATGTCTCCTCCTGCCCTCTTCTCTGCTGTCCATCCCCCAGGGAGGAGGCTATACATAGATTCTTGTAATCGGTTCCCCATTTCTATCCCACATTCCCTCCAACCTCCATGCATCGCTACTCTCACCACTGGTCCTGAAGGAGTCATCTGTCCTGGATTCCCTGTGTTTCCCTTTGCTATCTGTAACAATGTACATCCTCTGGTCTAGCCAGATTTGTAAGGTA
>NW_022103942.1:638845-648019 GCF_000313985.2 Echinops telfairi | reverse complement strand
TGGTCAACACCACCTCCTTACCCCGCCTCTCCCTCTCCCGTGTTCCCCCGGAACCATTGGTCCCGTTGTTTTCTCCTCCATACTATTCATCCAGTCTATCTTATCTAGATAGATCTGTAGAGATAATAATATGCACCGAAAATCAAGCCATAGCAAGATAGGCGATGATTGAGAACACAACGATGACAACAAAAAAGGAAACCAATTACCCATAGAAGAACAAATTAATCAAAAGAAAAAAATTTTAAAAGAAAGAAAAACCTGTAAATAGATCAAGGTCTGATTTTTGATCTCTAGGCGTGTCCTTCAGTCAGGACATATGGGGTACCATGCTCTGGCCCCAGAGTCTGTCCTTTGTACTCCCTCAGGGGCTCCCTGCTCTGCTCCCACAGTTGCTCTGCCGCATGCTTTTAATGGTTTGCCTCAGTGTCACAGGGTCAGCCTGGGCCAGTCCCAACCCTGAGTCTCCAGGGTTGTCCCCCTTAGGGCCCTGGGCCATCAAGGGATGGCGTGTCTCATAGTGGGATCAGCCATATTGTCCACTCTGTCCATTGGCTGTTCAGAGCAGAGATGTTGAACTCCAAGTCTGGTGGGTCAGAATGTGCTCCACTCTCTCTTCCTCCCCCTTAAGTGTTCCCATTTGCTCTGATCAGACATGCCCTTCTCCCCTAGCTGCAGCTTCAATGCTGTCCTCTCAAGTAAATTCTTCTGGGGGGAGGGGCAGTTTTCCTTGTAGCTGCTATGGGGGCCAAGCCCTCAGGGCCCTCCACTGGCTCCCCACTCCTTGCCAGCAAGCTACATTTGTCTGGCACTGGCTTTAAATCTGGTCTCTGGGAATAGCTTGTTACTTCATTTCTGATAGATCATTTTGCCAGTTGCAGAAGTTTGGGTTGACCATTTATTTTTCCTTCAAGCATTTGAAATATATTGTCGCACTGCCTTCTGGCTACCATGAATTCTGAAGAGAAATTGGCTGTAAATCTTTTTGAGGGTTTCTTTTTACTCTCTCTATTTGAACTATAGTGGATCTCTTTGTTACATGTTGGGCTGCTATCTGCATGGTCAGTGGTTTGAAACCACCGGTAGCTCCACAGGAGAAATACTGGGCTTTCTATTCCAGTAAACAATTACAGTCTCAGACCCCCACAGAGGAGTTCCCTATGAATCAGAATTGACTAGATGGCAGTGAGTTTGGTTTGGTTTGGTATCTTTTTGTGGCTGTCTGAATTTATCCTGCTCTGAGTTTATTGAGATTCTTGGAGGTGTAGATTCGTGTTTGCATCAGATTTGGGAAGTTTTTAGCTGTTTCCTCCAAAAACTATTTGGTCTGCTCCTTTCCCTCTCTCTTCACCTTCTGACATGATCTTGTACGCATGTTGGTATGCTTGATTGTGTCTCACAGGTTCATTATGCTTTGGATATTTTTCTTCACCCTTTTTTCTTTCTCTTCTTCAGACTAGATAATTTCTGTTGTTCTAGGTTCAGGTACACTGATCCAGACTACTGCCCTTTCAAATCTATAGTTGAGTCAATTTAGTGAATTTAATATATTAAACTCTAGAATCAGTGCTTTGTCCTTTATATAATACCTACCTCTTTATTGATATTTTCATTTTTGGTGACATATAATTCTCCTGGTTCCTGTATTTCTTTGTCCATGATTTCCTTCACCAATTTGAGTTCATTTGAGATAATTAATTTAACAACTTTGTCTAATGGCCAGACTTCCTCAGGGATACTTTTCATTCTTTCTCCAGTTTATGAGCCATATTTTCTAGTATATTTGCATATCTTGTATTTTTTGTTACTGAAAATTATTTGTATAATATGTGTATAATATAATAAGTATATCTACAGTTTCTGAATGACCACTCGAACTAAGATGCTCCCTCTTCTTTGGAATTTGTTGTTGCATCTTATTATGAGCTGCTGCTTGTGTCTCTAAGGACTTTGATAAATTATTTTGTAAAGTCTGTACACTTTGTCATAGACAACTTTTGAAATCTTTGCTCCATTAGCTAGTGGTCATCTAATGTTTTGACAGCTTTCTCTAATCTTGAGCTTGTGAGAAAAGAGGGGGAAAGCCTCCCCCAGTCTTCCATACTGACTCTGAGTTGGAACATTCCTTCAACATGTAGCAATGCTTCCTTGGCTGCCACTTCCTGTTTGCTTGGAACAAGAAGGCCAGCCATTGATGAAAGCGTTGTACCTTTTCCCATCTTTTCTGACTATGAGTTCAGTGCTTGGCATGCAATGATCTTATTAATTTCCTGGTATTCATGGAGCTCTTAAGAACCCAATTCTTCTACATACCTCCTTTCCCATTTTTTTCAGGTTTTTCATTCCCTGTATTGTGTGTCATGACTATTATCCCTTGACCCAGATCTCAGAAATAATTAGTTTGGCCTTTAAGTGCTTTCAGGAAATGCAGCCCAGAACATCGCCCCATCTCTGGGAATGTTCAGTATTAGGTGAAACAAATCATGTCCCTGCTTTATTTCTACACATTCAAAACACACAGCCACAATTCTTTGAGAATGAGGTCCTATCTGTCCCCTGTGACACTAACAATCTCCATTCAGTGTTTTCATGGCCATTACCAATGTGAGGCAGATGACATACATACTCTTGAAAATGTCATAGTACTCACTAACCCCAATTCAACAATTCCTTTCTTCATTAAGATTTCTCCTGGTTGCTGTGAGCTTCGGCTAGATTTCAGAGTTCTGAAAAAGTCAATTGTGACCATTTTTGCCAAATTAACAGTTACTTTTATGAACAGACAAAACACATTTTAAAATATTTTCCAACATTCTGGTATAAAACTTGTTTTTTTGTTTTTGTTCTTGTTTTACAGTTCCACTCAGATCTTTTATTTGTGTTTGCTTATTCCTTTTTGGGGTGGGGGAGGGGCCAGGGGACAGGTTGGAAGGGAGACAGAAAAACAAAATCAAAGAGGAGCAAAAAAAACCAAAACAAACAAACAAACAAAAACTGCCAACTGTAACCACCCCCACACCTGCCCTAGCTCCAGGCCAGAGCTGATGAGGGTGAGGATGTGCATACACAGCGGGAGGACAACAATAACTTAAGGGCAGAAGGAGGCCATTGGACCAATGAACTCCTGCCTGGAGGTCCGGCGGGGTGGGGGGCGGGAAAACGTTTTTAATATACAGACCATTTGAAAGAATATGATAGCGAATATCCATATATTAGCGCTCTCTACTTAACACTTTTGTGTTATTTAGTTTTCATCTATTTGGAAGTTTTCTTTACAATTATTAATTTCTATTTTCATTTCATTGTGATTGGAAAATATACTATGTATGGTTTAAGTATTTTAAAATTAATTGAAATTTACTTTATGCCTTAAAATATGGCCTATCCTAAAAGATGCTCCTTGTACACTAGAGAATAACATACATTGTGTTGTTGTTGGATATATGTCTGCTAGGTCAACTTGGTGAATAGTATTGTTCTGTTAACTCTTTTTATTAATTTTCTTTCTAGTTTTTCTTTCCATTATTGAAAAATGTTGTATTGCAGTCAGTCTGTTTGTGGTCTTATGCATGAGATGTATCTCTTGTAAACAGCATATGGATGATACTTTTTGATGAACTTGAACTTGATCCTTTTCTTTGTTACTTTCCCCACTCTTTTCTGTCCTTTGTTACATTGATAAATGTTTCGTTATTGTGCCCTTTTTATTTCTGTGTTGAGATGTTATATAGACTATTCTAGAATTTTCAGTGGCTATATTTGAATTTTATTTAAATATTTAAAAGTCTTTTTCCAACATTCCATTATGAAACTTTTTTAATATACAGAAAATTTGAAAGAATATTATAGTGAACACCAATATAATCCTTTTATTCCTTATTTAGTTGTATCTCTAAGAATTTCCATTTCCCTCATCATTAAAAATAGAGGATTTTTATTTTGTTAAGTTTCCATGCATACATCCTTGATGAAATGTCTATTGAGTTCTTTTCCCTAAATTTATATCAAGTTGTTTATCTTTTTATTATCAAGTTATAGAAGTTCTTCGTATATCCAGGATAATCATACTGTATCAGATATGTTTTATAAATGTTTTCTAGTATTCAGACTCATGTGTTCATGTTCTTAATGATGTCCTTGAATGAACTGACATTTTTTCTTTTAATGAACTCAACATCAAATTTTCTATTTGATTATTGCTTCTGCATTGCATTGAACTAATTTAAATTAATTTTTGTGTTTGGAGTAGTAGAAGTTGAGGAATATTTTCATAATAGTCATTGAAAAGACTTCCCTTTCCTTATTGGGTTGCTTTGGTAGCTGTCTCAAACAGCAGGTAACTGTATAAATACAGAGCTATTTTTATAATATCTGTTTATTTTTGCGGCTATAATTGCAAATACTTCTGTGAACATTATATTGTTTTATCTTTATAGCATTTTCGTAAGTGTTGAATCATCCTTTTTCCTTCTTTTCCAAATTGCTTTGGACTTTCTGGGTCCTCTGAACTTCTGAATGTTTTGTAAATTAGCTGATCAATTTCTGCTAAAAAGTCTACAAGTGAGATATATTAAGGATGGTTTTGAATCTATAAATAAATTTTGGGGAAAGTAGCATCCGAAAAATGAGTTTTCCAACTTACGAACTTGGTGTATGATTCCATGTAGTTAGGTCTTCTTTAATTTATATCAGCAGTCGGTTCTAAACAGAGTAGGTTCATTGACTAACTTCTGCACAGTCCAGTGTGTACGTTTTCATGTTACTGCAAATAATTGTTTCCATTAAATTTCCCTTGCTTCTGCTATATAAAATACTGTATACATTAAACTTGCTTATTAGCTCGAGTAGTTGTTTTGTAGATGTTGTAGGAATTTAATGTTAACAATTATATCATTTATGAAGAGAAGTAGTTACACTTCTTGCTTTTGATATTTTTTCCTTGCCGTTTGGGCCTGCCTAGTTCTCTAGTACAATAGTGAATAAAATTAGTGATAAAAGATATACTTACCAAATGAGACAGCAGTCGGTGTTAGACATGAAATTAAATAATAATAATAATGCATAAATTATCAAGGGGGCATGGGGGAGGGAGGGGGGGAAATGAGGAGTTGATGCCAGGGACTCAAGTAGAAAGAAAATGTTTTGGAAAATATGATGCAAAAATATGTCCAGATGTGTTTAACAAAATGGATATATGTATGGATTGTGATAAGAGCTGTAAGAGCCCCCAATTTAAAAAAAAAGAAAGATATACTTAACTTGTTTTGAACTTTGTAAGGAAAATGTTGAATATGAACGACTATTAGGTATAATGTTATTCACTACTATTGAATTGATTGTGACTCATAGCGATGATGATATATGACACGATAGAATTGCCTCTGTGGGTTTCTGAGACTGTGGGAGTAGAAAGCCTCATCTTTCTCCTGCAGAGTGGCCAGTGGTTTCAAACTGCCCACTTTATGGTTTTCAGCTCATGTGTAACCACTGCACTACCAAGGCTCCTTCAGATATGATGCTAGCTGTAGGTTTTGTGTGAACACCTTGCAGCAGGTTGAAGATACTCCATATCAGGTTAAGGACAGTCCTTTTTATTCCTAGTTTTTTTTGAAGAGTATTTTTAAAATTAAAGATAGATGTTGAATTTGACAAATGTGCATTTTTTAAAACATCTATTGAAATGATAGCTACTCCCCGCCTTATTGTGCCAATCTGCAAAATTACAAGGATAGGATTTCAACTGGAAAACCAATCTCACATTCCTAGATGACTAATACATATGTGTGTTTTGTGTGTATGTGTACTTCTGGCTCTGATTTCATAAGATATTGTTAAGGATTTTTGTGTTTCTGTACGTGAAGAAGTTGTTTATGAAGATCAAATAGTTTAGATTATACTTGAATGTGAATGAAAGGGAAATCCTTTTGATTTTATAAAGCCTAAGGGTCTTGTAAGCTGAATTGATAAACAACACCAGGATAATCTGAGGAGCAATAAAAAGAACTTGTCAGCAATATCATTCTACTTGTATCATAAGCAATGTCCCTGGAAGCAGCAATCAAGAAATCACATGAAATAAATCTATTGCCAATCAGTTACCTCACATCATCCAACAGCAGGATAATGGAAAAAAACCAAGAAAGAATGGTGCAATTGAATTTGTTGCTGGTAAAGAATATTAAATATACTATGGAATTCCAATAGAATGAAAAACCAGTCTTAGAGAAATATAACCAGAATGCTCTTTAGAAGTGAGGGTGATGAGTCTTTAAGTAGGTTAGTTTGGACACCACATCAGGATGACCAATCACTATAAAATCTTGTGAGAAAAAGAGTTGAAGTTTATTAAAGCCAGAAAATTTGCGATTTTATCATGTTAAATTCCCAGTGTTTTTTGTCTCTTAGGACAAAGATGTGCTGTGGTGAAAATGGTTAGCATAAAAGTGATACTGTCATTCTGGTGCTTCTATGGTGATACTAATGGAGTCTAGAAATAGCTCTGACTTTTAGAAAAGTGTTGGTTTTGCTTTTGGTCTTTGACAAGTAAATGCAACGCAGAAAAAGTCTCATGAAGCATTCTATAATATATAACATTTACCCTCAGCCTTCAAAATAGAACGGTTAGGTTTCTGGGATGTTTACGTCGCTTCTTGCTTCTCACTTTTGTAAATCCAAGAAACTGTTATGAGGGTAGGGGAAGTTTCGTGTATTACAGTCTCAGTACACACTATCTCTGGAAAGTGCTGAAGGCCACGCGGGGTACCGGACAAGAGTTCCAGGACTGAAGATGACCACTTCCAGGGAGCACCGAGGGTGGGGTGTGGAGGAACCACAGGAAAGGAATACTGGAACAAGAGTGCAGAACAAAAAAGCAGTGCTCTTGGCCCCCGATTTTTATCCCCTCTTACCCTACTTGAGGGGGCATGTTTGAGGGTATTGACCAATTTTAGTGGCTACGATCAGGGAGCATGTGATGTAATGTTGCTGGTGGCTAGCATTGTGCCCAGGTTGACCTTCACCTGTGTCTAGGTGACCTTGGTATGAGCGTGGTCTGCTTTGGATTGTCTCCATAGGTGTCTAATATGCTCGTGATTTCTTTCAAACCACTTTATTGTGGCATGGTCAGCTAATTTTTGTTTGGCGTAGGCAATCGGTGGAGGTAAGCTTTATTTTACCCAATCTTTCCACCTTTCAGAACAAGTTTGCATATTTCAAAAACATATATATGTCACCTTGATTATTCTTTAATAATAATTTGAAGTCCAATTGATTGGATTTTAAAACATGTTACTATTACAAAGTTGGCCCATGTGACAAAAAGATATTTTATTGTTTTATAAATGGCTAAAATACCCCTTTTCATGACATTTCTCAGCATTGTAACAGTTACATGTCAAATTTAAGTATATTTGAATGTGCCCCCCCCCATAATTTGAAATAGCATTGCATATTATATTTAAAAAGTGAAGTATCAAAACCTTAAAGATTAATTAATTAATTAATTAAAAGGCCTGGCAAAATTTAAAGCCAAACCTTCTATTTTGCTAATGCTGTACGTCCAATCATAGGCTGCTTTTTTGGAGTGTCTTCTGCTCCTGCTTGCTCCTCTATAGTGTACCTCCTCTTTTCAGGTATGCACATCCCAGCACCCCTGCTCCCCAGATGTCATGCTGTGCTATTGTTTCAGAACCTAGGGTCCAGACTTGAGTCTTTTGCAGCCATTGTGGGGATTGTGTAAACATCCTGTCTTTCTTCCCCTGGCCACTTCATTATCTCCAGGTGTCTTTCACTGATAAGGAAATGTGTTTTATCCAGTCCTTCACCTTCCTTTGTGCAGGGTAGGTATGTGTTGCCACCTCTCTTCAGTGCTGAGATTTCTGCAAGAGTCCTTCTATTATCACCTCTCCTCCCTTGGCAGCCTCTGACTAAAGGTATAAATGATATGCTTCTTAGAACACCTTATTATCACAACTTTAAACCGGCAAAGATTACTGTATGGATGCTATTCAGAGTATACTTCTGAGAAAAGTGATCCACTGAAGTTGGGATATGCAGGGTAAAAAGAGAAGAAAAGCAAGGTGTTGGTGTACCTCTGGGAGTTGTAAACCTTAGGAAAATCTAGTTACTTGGGAAAAAACCTTAGAAACATGTCACCCATTCAATGGGTGACATCAGACTTAAATCTAAAATTCAAAGCTTAACAAAACAAAAAACTCAATGCTGACTAAGACTTTCATTTCTGCTTTTATAAAGAAACCAGTCAGGCTTCTTGACTACTTGAAAAAAAGAAGGCAGAAGTCAGGATTTCTAACCCAGATAAAGAATTGCTCGGTATCTGTTAAGAATGTTTGTGCAGCTGATCCAAGAAAAGGCACCTTGGCCCGCAAGAGCATAGAAATAGCACCGAGAGTGTTAAATTATATTAGAACCTATAAATAATTGTACAGCTAAGATCTGATTATATCAAATCCCAGTTCATATTCAGACTCTCAAATGAAATTTCCACGATCTCAAACGTTCCTACTAGCCCTTGGTAAATATGTAAAGAGACTCAATTTGTTAAAATAAGGAAGCAAACAAACTGAAAGAGATAATTAACACCTAATTTGTTAAAGAATGCTTTGTTAAATTCTCAGGGACGCAAAAAATCTCAGAAATTTAACAAATAAAGCTAATAATAATGTTCAAACTAAAAGCAAACAAACCCTTTGTAACTTATGCCATGCTCCCCTTGACCCCTCCCCACATGCCTGTGAGCACAAATATTTTGTTTACTAATTATTTTAATAACTTTACTGTTTTCCTGCAATTTGGAAGAGTGCAACATCTTGCATGGATATCTATATATGTCTTCCTATTCCAAAGTCATTCTATTTTTTTCAATCCATATTTTGTTGTACTTTCTAGCAGATCATCTGCCTAGTGTGTATTGTTGGGAGGAATGTATAGAGGGATGGGGAGGATGTGGTGTATTTTATTTATTTTTATTTTTTAATCATTTTATTAGAGGCTCATACAACTCTTATCACAATCCATACACACATAAATTGTGTAAAGCGCATTTGTACATTCATTGTCCTCATCATTCTCAAAACATTTCCTCTCCACTTAAGCCCCTGGCATTAGGTCCTCATTTTTCCCCTCCCTCCCCGCTTCCCTCTCCCTCATGAGCCT
>NW_022103942.1:564732-638266 GCF_000313985.2 Echinops telfairi | reverse complement strand
GCTATACTTTTTGATAGCCGGGCACCATCAGCTTTCTTCGTCTGATGTGGAGTATTTTAAAGAGCTGGAAATATTTTACAACTCTAAGTACAAGTTTACGATGGTATTACCCAGAGCGTAAAATAATAGTGGAGGAAACTTCTCAAGTTTAACCAAGTTAGAAAGAAAATTTCTGTAGCCCATACTGTTGTTAGATGCCCTCGAGTTGGTGGCAATGCCCAGAGAGCCTATGTGCAACAGAATGAAACTGCCTGGTCTTGCACCCTTCTCACAATTGTTGTTACGTTTGCAGCCACCACGGCCATCCATCTTGTCAAGTCTTCCTCTTTTTGAGTGTCCTCTTACTGTTCCAATTATGAGGTTGTTTTCCAAGGACGTGGCTCTCCTAAACATGTTCCTGGTGGTGCTGTTGGGTAAGTGTTAGATTGTGAACCCCAGTGTTAGCTGTTCAAACCCACCAGCCACTCCTTGATAGAAAGATGAGGATATCAGAGGATACAGAAATTCACCATCTCAGACATCTTATATTAAGTCAAAATGGTTTGATTGCAGTGGATAACTCATGGAATTAAATAGGGCTACCATGTAGTCATTAAAAATATGATATAAATGAAACATGAGACTACTGACCACAGGATTGTGTGTTTTTATATACCTTGCAAGATTTCTACATTTGACAGGCTGTAGCTTAATACTATTTCTATTGCTGGAAATATTTGCGTTTTCCTCCTCTGACTGGTTTCTACCTTACACAGGTTCCAGTTTTCCTAGGCTTT
This sequence comes from Echinops telfairi, assembly GCF_000313985.2. Taxonomy (NCBI): domain Eukaryota; kingdom Metazoa; phylum Chordata; class Mammalia; order Afrosoricida; family Tenrecidae; genus Echinops; species Echinops telfairi. Next base: position 637,490 of record NW_022103942.1, on the reverse strand, counting down.
ATTGTATATATAAGTTTTTAATAGCAAAAAAAAAAAAAAACCCTAAAAAACACCTGACGCTTACTATTTTTAATGCAATAAAGATTGGTATCCTTTATGGAAAGTGTGCTGTCATTTTAAAAATTAATGTGTGTTAACAACACAAAGCTTGCAAGACGGGGGAAAAAACACAGTCTTGTGGCTAACACTCTCAGAGTTTCACTGTATATCATGCAAATTTATCTGATTTGATTTTGAAAATTTCAGTAACAATATAAAAGACGTCATGGCAATAAAGAGATGCTAGAAATTACAAACTTCAAAACATTGGCTTGCCAAAGGGGAAAAAAACAAACAAACCTGTTTATAATGTGTAATTCAGTTATTATAGTGTTCACTTTGTATGTTTCTGTTTGGCGTTTTTTTTTTTTTTTTTTTTGTTCCCTAAATGAACTGGAGTTTACCTTAAACTAACCTGTAGCAGATGGATGAAATTGAACTACTCCCTTGGACTTAAGGCTGAAATGCCCAATTGTGAGAAGAAGCAGATTAATGCTATTACAAGATTCGTACATCATTGGACTCTTTGTGAATGGGTGTTATCCCCTAATTACCTGCTTTCTTTGCTTTTTTAATGGAATTTCTTCCTCTAGCAGGCATGGTTCTGTCTTTGTGAATAAGTGTTATTGAAAGTTTTGCCCGATTGCCAACCCTTATTGTTTATGTAAAGTGTCTATTCGCTTTAGTTTTTAATCCGTGCAAGTCAACAAACTATACTCTTTAGTCTAAAAAGCTGCCCTATGCAGAACAAGGTGTCTTGGTTTGTCTGCTTGTTCTTGTGCTATTTGGGGTGTTGATTCAAAATTTTGCATTGGATACACCATATCAGCTCTAGTGTCTTAGATATGTTGCTCCACTATATTTTCAGGTATTAAGTTATACTAATTTATTAATTGGTTATCCTAGGTTTAAATATGAGAAGAATTCAGACTGACCAATTATAGGATAAGATAAAACAGCTAAGCAATACTTGAAAAAATTAGATATTAAATAACTTCCAGTGGAAGTTGTGTATGGACCCATGGTGGCTAGTTGGTTACACATTGAGCTGTCAATCATAATGTCGGTGGTTCAAAACCTACCAGTTATTCTGCAGCCTCTAAAAGCTTTAAAGGCTTGGAGACCCAAAGGGACAGTTTTTCTCTGTCTTATAGGTTCACTATGAGTTAGCATAGAATACATGGCAGTGGGTTTTCCTTTTTGGTATGGAAGGTTATTTAATATACACAGAGGATGTGTCCTATAGACTACTGGGATTCTGTCCTTGAGGTGCACATGTTAGATACAGCAAAGCTAGAAATCAGCTTGAGAAAGTGTGTAAAATAAAAAAGAAAATTGAAAAGGCACATATGGAAGGTGTGAGGGCAATTTAAGTGTTAAAAATGTAACACTTCAAAATAATGTAAGACTTTATAGCAATTTTCATAAATATTTTGCAGATCTAAATTGTTCTACTTCAAATTATGCAGTAAATGTTTCAGAACACATTTTAATACATAGAAGTCAGTGGATAATTCATGTTAAGTGTTTTAGAGATGAAGTTGACTCCACTGATTTATAAGAAAAACTCTAACTGTTATTTATTTATTTTTCCTGACTTTTATTTTTAAGGGTTTCCATTCACAAATAGAGACGTTGTACCATCTTAAAACAAGACTGGAGCATTTTAATTTTAATACAGGAGTTTGAACTCTGAAACACCTATTTTGGATCATGACATTTGAATCTCTATTGGTTGTACCAAATTCACTAGCAGTCAGTTGGCTATGACACATAGCAACCCTATAGGACTGACAGAAACTCCTCCGGTGGGCTTCTGAGGCTGTAAATCTTTATGGAAGCAGAAAGTTTCATTTTTCTCTTGAGTTGCTGGTGAACTCAATTAGCTGACCTTGTGGTGAGCTTTCAAACACATAACACACCGTGCCATCCGGGCTCCTTATTTTTGTACAGTAACTCCTATTCCTGGCCTCCTTTAAAGATAAATTGGAACTGTTTGCTCTTCAGCTCCTAATGAAGGTGAAATGATACTTGGGGGAAATTCCAAGTTCATGTAATTTGCACTGTTCAAATATATCTTTGGATCAAAGGACACCCTGTGTAGTGTAAGTTGACCAAAATACTTAGTATAACATAAACTACTTTAAATAAATCCAGCAGGTTAGCTAACATTAAATTAAAATATTCTGATTTCTTATGGGCAAGAGTGGCATATGGCATATATTCTGTATCTCAAAAACTAGAGCTGATAGGTGAAAACTTGTGCAATTTTTTGAGCCAGCAAATCAAATATACCGAGAAACAAATCTAAGATCTGAGGCACCAAAATGTGAGGTGACCAGTGTTACACATGTATTTTTTCCTTTTCTCAAGAGTTTTAAAAATTATGTACCATTGCCTAAGTTGATAACATCAGTAGAATTATTATATGCTCCATGGGGATGATTAATAATGTACCCAATAAAAGGATAATGACGTTTCTAAAGTGGACCAGCAGCCATACATACATGATTAAATTTTGAGTTTACTCTTATTGATAGCCTTAATCTAAGAACAATTAATTTTATGCTCTGACAAATCCTGACATTCAAAGTACTTGGTGAGGCTTACTTTTTTAAAGCCTCCTACCTTGGTTTCAAACAAAGGATCGTTTCCTCCAGGCAACTCCTGATGTCTTTTTAAACAGCTCCAATTGTAAAGGCTGAAGATGGGCAAACTTATGAGCTCCCTCTAATCATTAATTTCCAATATTCATTTCTGCCACACGTTGTGTCAATTAGAATAGATGGGAGAAATCAATATAATCCTAATACAGCCATATCCTAAACACAATTATTTGTAAAACCCACATATTTAATCCTTTCTTATATAGACAAACCCATTAATATGTATATCGTCTTGGACTGCTGGCAAAGGGGAAGAATACAGCAGGTCTCTCCTTCTATCAGCCATTGCATTAGTCCAGGTTGATTAGAGAAACAAATTCATAGACACTCATACAGGTATAAGAAAGAACTTTATATAAAAGAGCAGTTGTATATTGAGAAACATTGCAGCCCAGTCCAGATCAAGTCCATGGAAGTTCAATATTAATCCATATGCTTAGTACCAATCTATAAATTCCTCTTCAGAATCAAGTAACACATGCAATGACACTGAATACAGGAAGATCACAAGCCACTGGGTGGAAAGTCTTGTGGATTCAGTGGCATTGGAAGCTTCTGAGCACTGGCAGGGGTCTCCATGTGGCTTCTCCAGCTCCAGGGCTCTAGCGTGGCTCCATGTGTTTTGTCAACAAGAATGTCTTCCAGAGAGTGAGTGTGTCCTGCATCCAGTGAGCTATTCATCTCTTTAGCGTCTCCAACTGAGGTCATCAAGCTGCAACCTGACTGACAGGCCAGACGCCACCCCTTCCTCAAGTTGACAGATTATGTAACTGCTACAGCCATTTTGCCTGAAAGAAGTCCCAAAGCAGCTTTACTCTCTTGACCTGCACCTTAGTATCCATTTCAGGTAGGAATAACCAAACAACCACAATATTCCCACATGTTAAATTTATAGAAACATTCTATTTAGCGGCTAGTTTCTATTCTTGACAATTTTTGGATCAGTTGTAATTCATGTACACTGTCTCCTTCTAGGGTCCTAAAAATCTTGATTTAGATTGATGAGGTCTAACTCAGTATATTAGTCCTTCATAAGTTCAATATGATCCATTTATTTGTTGGAAAATTTTGTTCAGTTGCCTTAGAAAATTAACAAAGCAAAAACGTATCTGTAAATGATAAAACTATTTGACCATGGTTAATTAATAGCAGTGTATATATATGTGAGGGGGTATGGGTGTGTATTTTTGAAGACTTGATTAGAAAAATCCTGAACCAGTGCAAAGCCAAGCAAGGTTAACTAAGAATCAGAAGGAACATTAGACCAACAGGAAATATCTCAAAATGCAATGCTTGAAAGTTTCAGATATAACATTAAGCTTAAGTTACTAAAACATATGCCATAACTTCTCAGTGTATAACTGAGAAATTGTTGGAGTCATCCATTTGCAATCTTTTCTCAACTTTATTTCCACTGGCCAAATGTACTTAATATGATCATTAATGTTTGCTTCGATTGATCATCGATATAAACTAGCCATGATAGAAGCCTTTGGGGTTACTTTATTTAACCTGATTAAGAGACTATGATTCCATTGGTATATTAATATAAAGTATTGACTTTGTGGTGATTCACCAGATTTTTGGATCTTATCAACACATCCACTATATTTTATTTAATACCGTTTGTTTTAAAATATTTTATTTTCTACACCAAAGCAAGGCTCACTTCCCCTCAAACTTTCTACAACTTACCACACACCCTCAAGTCAGCCTTCACTATCTTTCACATTCTAGTACAACCAGATATTCTAATTTAGGACAAAGGTACTTTGTTTTCCCCTCAAATAATATTTTTTTTAAAAATACAAAAGCATACTATAAGCCCTGATAATTCAGTTCTTAAGGTAATTTTCATCTAGTCGCCTAGAATACACTAAACCTTTTCCTGTGGATTTGCCACCCTAAAATGTTATATTTTACACTTTGAATATGACATACATATTTTCATTTTCAAAACCATTTTATTGTGAGTTAATACAGATAGTATACCAAGCCATAGTTCAATCACATCAAACAATACTGTACAATTGCTACCACAATCAGTTCCAAGACATTTTCTTCCTTTTTGAACTCCTTTATATCAGCTTCCCTTTACCTCCCCACTTCCTGACAGTGCCCTGCCCCCAACTAGGAACCCTTGTTGTCCTTGTTGTCTCTACAGGTTCAGCAATCCTGGGTTTCATAAACCAAAACACAGAAAAAAACGTAACAAAAATTCGAGAAGGCTACCCACAATGACAAAATACATCAGAGACAAACCCCACTATGAAAACAAACACAGAAAATATTGAAAACCAAAAGGGGGATCAAGTGACAAGGTTTTATTTTTCATTTCATGTTTCTCCTTTTAATCTCTTATAATGATATGTCCAATACTCTCTGTTTGCTAACAAGTTTATTCCCATCTGTCAATTATGGTTAAAGAAAATCACCAGAGATTTATTTCCTGTGTAGATTCCCACAAATGTATCTCACAAATGTCATCCATAGATCAGAATATTACAATTTAGGCCCCGGTACTATTCCTTCTTTAGCTTCGGATTATATGTTTTACAATCCTTTGGTCACTGATGTTGCTGTACATCTTCCATGTGGACTTATTTGATATCTCTCTTAGATGACCACTGGTTTGGAAAAAAGCCTTTCAGACTCCAGATACTATTCTATCTGACAGCCAGGTGCCATGGAGTTCTCCGCCACATTTTGCTAGAGCACCCATATCTTCTGTGTTCCCTTCGAGAGGGCGAGTCTCAAGTAGGGTCATGTTGTAAGAACTAATCGTTCTTTAATTGGAGATAGGATTTAGTGCAAGCCCCAAATCCACTCTTGGATACATGTTTTTTATTTGCTTCTGGCTTCATGTTGGTTAACTTAATGTAGAGAATAATATCAATCATCTCCCTGAAGCATAAAGTCTACTGTTAATAGTGTCACTGATTAGCCCCTGGTACTAATTTTTCAAACGCTGTTGAGAGAGGGATATTGGACCAGTGTAGGCTAACTAAGTATTGTAATATCTGAATTATTCACTTGCACAGAATAATTCCTTATGTGACTGGGAGCTACTTACACAAACGATGAGAGTTGGTTGTCAGGCAAAATTTACAATAATATTCACTGACAATTCTGATCACAGGTCTGTCAGAATAATATATATCTTAATACAGCATGTAGGGCATTGATGTAGTAAGTCAACATTTGTGTGCCTACCAACAGTTCAGTACTCTTGGTAGAACTATCTTCTGATTCTTCAAACACCATGAATTTTCAGTCTTAATTCCTCAGGTTATAGGTATGTTTGAAGTAGTGTCTATTTCACCTAATGGAGTTTCCATACTGGATCCCTGTGGTATGGTCATGAGAGTGTTTTTTGGCACTCGGCCTGGTCCCCTGCGTGTGTGCAGAAACTCTTGCCAATATGGCATATTAAGGGCATATTACCGGGCATACTCCCCGTTAGGGTCCTTAAAAGTATTTTTAATAACCTTTTATCTCACCTGGAAGTTGGTCCTCCCCCTTTTTCTACCAACAGACATGCACATACCTTCTCCCAGACATGTCTGCTCCCTGTCCCCTCTCCTAACCTGACTTTGCCATCAGTACCCCTCATCCCTCTGATAGGGATTTCTGCCTGTCCAGGGGACTTTGTCATACATTTGCATGACAATCACTAAGTAGTCAACATTCCCTCCCCCAATGGTGACAATTTGATCCCCTCTGACCTAAGGAGCCCTCTGCCAAAGTGACCTTCAAGATGCATACCTAGGACATGCATATTTATTTTTTTGACATGCAAATTTTAAATTAAGAAAAGCACACACTAATTTGAAAATATATCAAATTAAAAAGGAAAATCTAAGATTTTAATTTGACATATTTTCAAATTAGTGTGTGCCTTCCTTAATTTAAAATATGTGAGTCAAAAAAATAAATATGCATAGGCCACTGGAGATCCCCTTGCAGAGGGGTCACGGGGAGGAGACAAGCCAGTCAGAGGGGGATGTAGTAAGGATGAAAAATACAACTTTCCTCTAGTTCCTAAATGTTTCCTCCCCGCTCCCACTATCATGACACGAATTCTACCTTGCAATTCTGGCTAGACCAGAGGATGTACACTGGTACAGATAGGAACTGAAAATACAGGGAATCCAGGGCAGATGAGCCCTCCAGGACCAGTGGTGTGATTGGCAAAACAGGGAGGGTAGAGGGAGAGTGGGTAGGAAAAAGGGAACCAATTACAAGGAACTATATGTGACCTCCTCCCTGGGGGATAGACAACTGAAAAGTGGGTGAAGAGAGAATTCGGACAGGGCAAGATATGACAAAATAACAATTTATAAATTTTCAAGGGCTCATGAGGGAGGGAGGAGCAGGGAGGGAGGGGAAAAATGAGGACCTAATGCTGGGGGTTTAAGTGGAGAGAAAATGTTTTGAGAATGATGAGGGCAATGAATGTACAAATGTGCTTTACACAATTGATGTGTGTATGGATTATGATAAGAGTTGTATGAGCCCCTAATAAAATGATTAAAAAATTTTTAAAAATAGAAAAAGAAAAAAAGACCATCAACCCTTGAAAAAATAAAAAATTTAAAAAAAATAAAGAGGGAAATCTTAATTAAGCCTGTAGGTAAGTAGATAGAATTTAAAAGAACAAGTTAGTAATCAAAACAATGAACACTATCTATTAAATAAAAATTATAATCAGTGATTTAAATATCTATTACAGTAATTAGATAAAGCAGTAAGAGGAATATGATTGGATATCTAATGACCTTGTGGGTGGAACAGTCTTAGATGGTCCTCCAGGCCAAATTATTCAGATACCATATATTTCCTAGAACAATACAAAGTCATGAAACAAAACAAAACAAAAAAAACTATTTCAGGAAGGTTGGGATGAGAAACAAAGTTAAGCACAACTTGCAGTTAGATGACCTACAAATTTGAAAGTAGGTTACATGACTTCTCATGAAATTTTAACTTGTCAGGAATAATCTGAGAAATACCAGAGCATCAGTACTTATTTTGAGATCATGTGGTTTGTTAAATCCCATCTACCCTTTAACTGGATGCCAGACTATTCAAAGAATGAATTCTATTTTCAAACTACTAATAAAATTTTCTAATAGCAGGAAACCAAATTCATTGATAATACTGGTTAATATTAATACTCCCCTCCAAAATAAGTTAATTAAACTCTCAGTGAGATGAGTAACGTATTGTTTATAGTAAATCATAAATGAGTTCTTCAAACATTGTTTTATGTAACTCTTATAAGAACCCTTTTATGTAACTCTTATAAGAACCTTTTAAAATCAGGAAATATGAACAAAATAGAGGAAATCAAACAAACACACTATTTAGCAGACGTGAATATTGATGCATCATTTTTTCTGAAAAAAGCATGTGGACTTGTAATCACAACAAACATCTATGAACTCAGTTTAATATCATCAAATTACTTTAAAAGATTACAAAGATTATATACCACGAAACACTACTGAAATAAATTTTAATCATTTTTAAGGTTTTCCTTATTTGATCTAAATCTCACTTTCTTAGGTTCTTTGGAATGTACATTTTGACTTTAAAAAAGCACCCTGGTTATCAGGAAACGTTTTGGGAAAAGTTTTCAGTTAGCAATAATCGCGCCTCGGATAGACCTCCTTGGCCATGACAGTGACACTGCGCAAAGCTCAGCTGGTTCTCAAGGCAATCGGACTCAGTGAGTGCGTAGGCTAGAGTAGGAACTGCTTCCCAGGTTTCTGAGATCTTCAAACTAAAGTGGAAACGGACTGGCTTATGTTTTTGCTAGTGGCGATTCGGTTCAAACTGTCACGTTTTGGTTAGCATTCCAGCACATAATTCACTGTCACACCTGACCATTTCTACTTAGAATCAACTTAGTTACATACATATCTGAACGAGCTCAGGCTGAGCAAAGTGGAAAAACTCTATAATCATCCCCCTGCCCCTCTTTTTTTCTTGAAACATTCTGTGATATCAAATGCAAGTCATTTGTCAAAGCTTAGATTAGGGGAGTGGAATAACAGGCCCTCAGGCGAATACGGCCCACGAAATCATCAATACCAGCTCACATCAGAGGCCTTCTCAAGGAGAAGCAGTTCCCACTACCACATTAAAAAACTCAAAAAACAAACTCATGAACTCCCTGCTAGGGTCAAGGGTGACTCACAGCAACCCCTAGTAGAAAGCCCAGTCTTTCTCTCTTCCCTCAGAGATGCTGATGGATTCAAACTGCCCACTCTGCAGATTGCAGCCCAACAGGTAACCACTCCACCCCTGGGGACCCCTCATGGACTAAATATAGCATATAGTATGCTCAGAAATCCACACTAGCAATCGGCAACACTACATCATACAACACTACATCATATATTTAGTGGCCTAACGCCACCACTAAAAATGGCCAGCACCCTCAATCACGCGCCCCCGCCCCCAAGTGGGAGTCGGAGGGATAAAACAGCCACACAGTGGGCAGGAGCTCCCTCTCTTTCAGTTCTGACGCTCCCCTTTTGGTTCCTCTGCCTTCCCTTTCCGGCCATTTTCCATGTGTTTTTTTGTGCTTCCCAAAAGCCATTTTCAATCTCAAACTCTTATGTGGTCCTCCATGCAACTTTGTACTCGTTCCAGGAATATATGAATATATATTACTCAGAACTTCCTTTTCCCTCATAGTAGTTACTACCAGAAAACTAACAAAATCAAATATGAGTTATTAAAAACAAACACGAAAAAAGAAACATAGATATTTATATTTTGTTATTAAGTTTAATATTGTCTGGAGATAAAAATTATATATATATTAATAAATGACCTGTTTTAGAAAGGCCTTATCCTATCAGTAAAAAACTAATAGGTTTTTCTAGAGTGTACTCCTTAAAAGAAGTGTGTAATCACAAATTACAAAAGGGCAGTTTGTTCATGGAAAGAAAACTTAAAACAGATTGCCCCTGAGGATGAGAGAGAAGTCCATGGTGAATCCTCTTCTAACATTTCTGCCCAACCAAGGCAGCAAAGCTTTCTTTTAAGCTGGGCATCATTTTGTGTGAAAGTCAAGTGGCCAATTTCTTTCTTTTTTAAAAAAAAGTCATTTTGGGGGGCCTCGTACAACTCTTATCACAATCCATACATCCATCCATTGTGTCAAGCACATTTCTACATTTGTTGCCATCATCATTCTCAAAACATTTGCTTTCTACTTGAGCCCTTGGTATCAGCTCTTCATTTTACCCCCTCCCACCCCACTCCCTCATGAACCCTTAATAATTTACAAATTATTATTATTTTATCATGTCTTACACTGTCGGACGTCTCCCTTCACCCACTTTTCTGTTGTCTGTCCCCCAGGGCGGGCGTTATATGTAGAGCCTTGTAATCGGTTCCCCCTTTCTACCCCGCAAGTCCCCAATTTCTAACAATCTAGAAGGCCACTCACTGCTTAGGTTTCCCTCTTTGATAGTTCCTGACGTTACTGGGAGGGAACTCTCCGTTTCAAGCATTTCTTCTTGCTGATCTTGTCCCATTGCTCACAAGGAAGTATTCAGAGGAGGAAGAGAGAAAACGTTTGAAAGGAATAAGTGAATTTACTCAGGAGTTACTTCAGCATGGAACACTGAAGGGTATCCCAGTTGGTCTGAGTGGTTCATAGGATGGTAATTCAAGTTTTTATTCTACTCTTGACTGGCTTTCCACATCCTGCAGGTGATGTGTTTGCACCTCATAGTTCATGCTGTGTTTTTGTTGCCAGGCCTGAAACCAAGGGTCTATTCAATCATTGTGCCTTTCTCTGCCCAAACACTTCCATGGTCTCTTCTTCTGGAAAATGATTGATAAGGAAATGTGTCATCTTTTCCCTCGGGCTTCAAATAATTCCGTGGGAAATCTGCTTTGTTGAATTTAGGGCAGCAGTTTGGGGTCCTGTCTTTTTGTACAGTCTAGGACTGTGGTGGTTGGGGAAGCAGGCTGCCACCCCAATTGACAGCAGCCCAGGTGGTTGGGGGCAGGGGCAGGGGCAGGGATGGTGGGAGGAAACAATTTTCCCACTGTATGTGGCTTGTTGATATGTTGATTCTTGCCTCAGCTATGAGATTCAGAGTCCCTCACAGCTCAGCACCTTTTCCTATTTAGGGCTGATGGGAACCCTAGTGGTGAGGTTGGGCTGGGACCCGCATGGTCTACAGTTTGAAACCACCAGTAGCTCTACTCCGGCAAACAGATACAGTGGCAGAAACCCACAGGGGATCGCTTATGAGTTAGCATTGACTCCACAGCGGTGAGGTTTCCGTTTATCTGAGGGGGGTGGGGCAGAACAGTGTTCCGCTTATGTCACCTTCTCTCTACAATCCCCATGTGGGCATTTCTTGACAAGGATATTAAAAGGCAGGTGGACCAAGTCCACTCTGTTCCCCATTTTCTGGTTGGATGTAGATTATGAGAGTCTCAATCACGGTGAGCCAGGACGTGATTGTTACGTAAGAACAAGCACCCCCTAAAAAGATACTATGGATTTATCATTATTTGTTTTAACTTACAAATGTAAATCGGCACTCCACTAATTGTCAATAATTGATAATATTGTGGAAATTCAGGATTTATTTTGCCTCAAAAAGTAATTACCTTTCTTTAGTAGCTCCTGTGAAGTCCTGCGTGGCACAAGCTTTTAGGCCTTCAACTACTAACCAAAAGGTTGGCAGTGCAAACCTTGCAGAGACACCCTGGAATAAATGCCTGGAGATCTGCTTCTGAGTGCCTTGAAAACACTATTCTGAACATCAGCTCCATGGGTTTTACTAGCCTCTTGGTGGATCAGTGGTTAAGTGTACATTTGCTAACTGAAAGGTCTGCAGTTCAAATCCATCCCATAGGAGAAAGACATGATAGACTGCTCCTATAAAGATAACAGCCTTAGAAGTCCCGTGGATCATATGACAATATAATAATTTATAAATTATCAAAGGTTCATGAGGGAGGGAGGAGCGGGGAGGGAGGGGATAAAATGAGGTGCTGATGCCAGGGGCTTAGGTGGAGAGGAAATGTTTTGAGAATGATGAGGGCAACGAATGTACAAATGTGCTTTACACAATTGATGTATGTATAGATTGTGATAAGAGTTGCATGAGCTCCTAATAAAATGATTTTTTTAAAAAGAAGTGCCTTTGAGCAGCTATTGAAATTAAAAAATAATAATTAAAAAATCGTGGATCTGTTCTACTCTGTCCTGTGACATAACTGTGATTCAGAACAAACTAGATGAGAACAGGTTTGGTGTAGGTATTTCTTATGTGCTGAAGTTAGTTTTCACATAATAAGTCCAAGGGTTACTGCTATTCTAAGCTTTAGCCAGGCACCTAATCCTGTCCAACTGCTTTCGAGTTTTCCCAACCAGAATCCACGCCCTGAGTCCTTGTGATATCAGAGCTGAATATTAATTGAAACTCTAAAGTTATGTTGGAGAGGAAGATGATTTGCTTTCTTTAACGTTATACTTTGTTATTGGCCACCTGCCACCCAGAATGTTACAGATTTTAACTATAAAATAACCCCTTCTGGATTTAGTTATAGCTTTGCCATTACTATGATAAACACAGAAGAGGAGCTCTACTACCCTAATGACAAAGGCAGTCCTTCTGAGCTGCCTTCATTGAGCACAGGAAGGCTGCCTTGCCTCAGGACGAAATCTCTTGAGGCAGATCCCTCCCACCCCTTTCCTGCTCCCACACAGGGATTCACTCAATATGCCCCAGACTCAAGCAGTGAATTCCTGCCTGGAGGCTTCTCAGCCTCTACTGCAAGGCAACTTCCTTTGGGGTCATTTTACCAATTACTTTACTGAATATTCTCATGGGATCTTGGCACCCAGTGCCCGGCTCCCAAGTGTAGAAATCATGAGAACCTTTCAAAGAGGCTCCCAGATCATGTACAAGTGGACTGGGCGCAAGGCTTCTGCTCCAGACCTTAAAATCTGCCTTTCCAGCAGAAGCCTGGGAGCTATGGGCTGTACCCCTGGAGAGAGACAGATAGCAGGTTTCTGAGCTCAGCTGTGCAGAAATCATGGGTAAATTCAGCAACAGGATGCGGTCCCCAGGCCCCATCTCAGTCAGATTGTCAGCCCCCTCCAGGATGTGCCTGCCCTATTTTCTCAGTGCACCTTCTTCATCCTCTGCATAGCCCAGCCCCAGCCTGCGGGTAAAGAAGCCAGTTCCTGGAAAAGGACATTGGTTTGGTAGAGGCAGCAAAGAGGAAGACTCCCTGCAAGACGGATTGACATAGTGGGCTGTAACAATGTGAAAACGGCGCAGGACCTGGCAGTGTTTCCTTCTGGTGTGCATAGGTTGCTAAGAATTGGAACCCACTTGATGGCACTTAAGGACAGCAACAGAGCTCCTGAAAAGCTTAGCTGGGAGAGGGGATTCTATTCTAAGACTGTCACTGTTTGCGAGCAACCTGGAACAAATGGAGCGGTCCCAGGAAGTCAATTTACCTGAGACAAATGTGGAACCAAGTTAAGGTCCATGGCGGCGGGGGCGTGGGGGGGGGCGGGCGAGGCGGGGAGTCTCTGCCTTGATTGAAAGGAGCAAGCAAGGGGTAGGCTGTTCTGAAAGTTCACAGGCACTCGTGGGAGGTGGAGTGGGGCTTCAGTGAGCTAGAAGGGTAGGAAATTCTGAATCAACACAGCTGCTTCTCAGCCTGGCCTTAACATTGGTTGTGAACTCCAATTTGGTTCTGAAATTTAGATTCAGGGCCAAGTCAGGATGCCACACACAGTTGCTAGTGGTGGCACCGGGCAGCGAAACGTTAACTAACTGCAACCTGTTAGACTGAACTCCGTTCAGTGTTTCAGTGGTGAATGCTTGCCATCAGTATGGGAAATCAGGTTTTCGTTCCTGACCAATGCCCTCCCCGCCACCCCAGCTTGGACACTAGCCTTCAGCCAGGGGAGAGGGGCTACTTAGCAGGCAGTGGGCAACGCTGGCCAAGGGGAACTTCAATATTCATCCATCCACTGCTGGATCACGACCTCCAGCTCCTGCCCCCAGCACTGACCGCTACCCCACCCCGGGGCCTCCCCCAAGAGCCAGTGGCATAAAACGTGGTGGTCGCCCCAAAAAGGCCTCCTAGAGGAGAGCAACCTTGTGTGAAAGTCTTTCTCCTGGCTGGGGCTGCTTCCGGCCCCGCCCACCTCTGGTTAGGGACTGCGGGGGGCCTGGCGGGGGGCCTGGCGCGGGGGTGGGCGCATCGAGCCCCTTTGCGCCGCCGTATCCCTCCGCCCCCCTCCCGTCGCCCTCGCTGCCAGCGCTCGGTGCCGCACTCCTGCGCAGCCCCTGCCCACTTTGGTGCAGCAGCGCGGGGGCGGCGGCGCCTCTTTGCCATCTGACCGCACGGAAGGCGGTAGGGATCTGAGTGAGGACCGGCCAGAGGACCGGGAGGCCGACGACCTGAGCCCAGGCCTGGGAAGGCAAGTGAGGGTGCGGTGGGCACTGGAGGAAGGGTCCCATCACTGCTGACCCTCTGACCGCTTGCGCCTCGGGTCCTGGCGGCCTGACAAGGAGGCGACCCGTCCGAGCAGGTCCTGGAGAGGTGCGCAGCATCAGGGAGCCATGGTGGAGGAGGAGGCAGGCGACCAGCGCTCGCAGGCTGGGGACTCAGCGGGTGGGCTCTTGAGACACCTCAGTTCCTCTGGAAATAAGCCGCGCCAGGCACTTCCTAGCGCTCTGGCCCGGAAAACCCTTCCTCCTATGTGTGTGGTAGGCGAGGGCTGTGCAGGAGAAATGGCGGAGGGGAGCGGGGGTGGGGATGGAGATGGGGGGTTAGGTTGTGGGTCTCCAGGAAAGGAACTGTCATCATGAGAACTCAGTGCGGAGCTGACATGGGGCAGGTGTGTTCTGGACTTCATTCAGGAAAAAGACCCCCATGGACCCCGTGATTTGGGGGCTACCCCCAACCCTGTTGTTGCTGCCCCCTTCTCCTGGGCGACCCATGATGCCAAAGCCTCTGGTCTGCCTGTTAGGAATCCGCGGATTTTGCCAAGCTGCAGTGTGCACTGCAGAGGAGAGGCCTGAGCAGAGGAGCAGGAAAGTGGTCTGGATTTGTGAGGTGTGGGGGCTGCAGGGACTGACTGGAGTCTCTGATTTTGAGATGGGAAAAGTGGCATCAGAGAAAGTTCTGGAACACGATTCCCTTTTCTACTCGTTTTCCCTTTGCCACTAGTGTTCTAAGCACTTTTCTTCTTACCCGCTCTCTCATCCCTCTCCCTTGCCCTTTTCCCACCTTGTTGGAGCCAGAAGAAGATGGGTTTTGGTGGTGGGGTGGACTAGAGAGTCCAATTACTGGTACCTCTTCCCAGCTTCGTTTTCCAAATATGCAGGCACCCTTCCCCCAATCTATATCCTGCAGGGCAAGGGGGTGTGTTCCATCTAGTGGTGCATCCTCAGAATTGGTAAAAGAAGTAATGGGGGAGGGAAGGGTGAAAAGAAGGGGTTTATCATTCCTGAAACTTTGCTACAGAGATCTGGAGAATAATCCCCAACAGGATCTAGAATGTTGAATGGGAGATAATACTGGGATTCCACTCCTTGGTATTGATTGGTCCACAAGCACTCATTTGCTACCACTGTTTCCGGACTGTCTCAACTTTGCATTTGTTTGTCTATAGGCCTGCTTTAGAGCTGGTCAATTCTGCAAGGAAGGAAAGAAGGAGGATACTGGTTCAAACCTCTGGAGGTTGGTATGCAGTGGGACAATGCCTGGGAACTAGGGAGGAAGAGCATGCCCTAAGCAGATTCAAGGTTTCTTCCACCTCTTCTACTCTGCCAAATCCCTGCACTGCCACAGTTTCCAGGTTAGAGAGTCTTAGAAATATTCTAAGAAGCAAGACCAGGAGTTAGGGTTCATTAGACAAATTGAACCCCCGAATGGAAAAGGAGATATTTGCAGCAATGGCCAAAGTGTGTACCTGTACACTACCAAGCATTTAGACTCCTCTTTTTGTTTGTGCCTAGGACTGCCGGCAGGTCTACTGTGGGGCTTGACACTGCTGAAAGCAGGGAAAAGAAGGAGGACTCACACCAGCCAGATTGGAGCAAGTTGGTATGGGAATGAGTAGACTTTAGTGGTTAGAATTCAGTCTGGGAATACTCCTTTATCCTTTCTCATTGACACCCCATGTTCACTCCACTCCATTACATGTTTTGTAATAGCCAAAGGAGCACAGCACCTCTGGAGGTAAGATGTATGGGTGAAATGAGGGGAGAGAGATATGTTTTTCTAATTACCCAGCTGCCCCACCAAGCATTCCAGCTTCAATCTCTATGTACAAGTGTCTGCATGAAGTAAGGGTCCATTTCCTTTGTCTCTACCCTAGATCCATCGCTAGTGGCATCTCTGGTGGTGGTGGAGTTACTGCTGGTCACCACTCTCAACAGGTCTGCACCCACCCAAGAATGATTCATCCTTCCCCAGCCTGGTTGTACTTCCTCTGAACATTGTTTTGTTGACAGAGACTGTCCTTGGAAAGGAACCTGATTGACTGCTGGACTGCAGATTGACTTTAACACTTGCTTCCTTTATATTCTGAATCAGCTGACGATCACAGGGTGAATTTCCAAGCCTGTGATAGGTCTGTGGCTAAGGCTGAGACTGTGTAGGGGTAGATACTGGACCTCCTGTGTAACTGAGACCATGACTGGGGCAGAGATTGAGCCTTGTACCCAGGCAAAGTCTGCAAAGAAGGCTGGGGAAGAGATTGGGGGACGGGCAGAAAGGGAGACTGAAATCCCTCTGGTGGTCAGACCCAAGGTGAGAACCCAAACCCAGGTAATGACTGGAGTACAGCCCCAAAGTGAGGCCAAAGCAATGACTGGAGCAAGACCCAAGGGTGAGGCTCAGACAATGTCTGGGGCACGGCCTAAAACTGAAGCCATGGCACTAGCTGGAGCACGGCCCAAAACTGAGGCCAAGGTAATGGCTGGGGCACGTCCCAAAACTGAGGCCATGACAATGGCTGGGGCACGGCCCAGAACTGAGGCCATGGCAATGACTGGGGCACGGCCCAAGACAGAGACCTTGGCAATGGCTGGGGCATGGCCCCAAACTGAGTCCATGGCACTGGCTGGGGCACGGCCCAAGACTGAGGTCCCAGCAATCGCTGGGGCACGGCCTAAGACTGAGTCTAAGGCAATGGCTGGGGCAAGGCCCAAGGATGAAATCCAGGCATGGTCCCAGACTGAGTTTGGGGCTGAGGCCGGGGCTGAGACAGAAGAAGTGACCCCAGCCAATGTTGTGACCTGGCCACTTGTCAGTTCTGAGTCTAGGCCAATCGCTAGAACTAAGACATTGTCTGTAGATCGGGAGCTGGTTGATGTGGAGAATGAGTCCTTATCTGGCACAAATGTACAGGCTGGAATACAGCCCTGGTTTGGGTCAGGGGAGGAGAGTAATATGGGGTCTTGGTGCTATCCCAGGCCAAGAGCCAAACAAGAGACCTCAGATGAATCTGGATTCTGGTCAGCAGATGAGACTTCTACAGTGCCTTCTTTCTGGACAGGGGAAGAGACAAATCTAAGATCATGGCCCAAGGATGAGGCAAATTCCAGGTCCAGGCACAGGGCTAAACAACAGACCAATACCCGGTCCAGACCCAGAATAAAACAAGGGCCCTTTATTGATTCTAGGTCTGGGTCTGAGGATGAGACTGGCAATCTTTATTGCCTCTGGGCTGGAGAAAATACCAATACCTCGTACAGGCCCAGCGCCAGGGAAGAAGCAAATATCAGGCCCAAACCTAGGTCAAAGAGAGAGGACAATTTTGAATCTGGATCTGAAGATGAATTCCACAAGGAGTCCTGGTTTTTGCCTGAAGAGTCCAATAGTATATTCAGGCCAAGAGACAAGAAAGAGTCAAAAAGCAGTTCAAATCCCAGGGCCCATAAAGATGGAAACAACAGAGACAGGGTCAAACAAGAGCTAAGGCCTGAGGAAGAGGTCATTATTGGTTCTTGGTTCTGGGCAGAAAAAGAGGCCAGTATGGAGGCTGGGGCTGGGGCCAGCTATGAATCCATGCCAGGGGCTAAGGAAGGGGCCATTTTGGGATCTTTATTATGGACTGAAGATGAGGCCAGTATGGGTGCTGGGGCCAGAGAAGAGGCCAGGCCAGAATCTGAAGAAGAGGCCATATTTGGGTCCTGGTTCTGGGACAGAGATGAGGCCTGCTTTGACCTAAACCCAAGCCCTGTGTGCAGGGCCAGTTGCCGGTTCCATGGTTTGGCTGAGCAGGAAATTGATGTTCCATCCAGGCCTCCAAGCTGGGAAGAGGTCACTGCGGAATTCAAGCCTCTTCCTTGCCATGAGCTTGGCTTCCCATCTCTAAGCCCCTTTAGAATTCCTGAAGAAGCAATATCTGAACTCTCTGAAATGATGGAAGGAAACCTCAAGCAAATGGAACTGAGCCCAGAAGGGGAAGAGCAGGAATGCTTGCATCAGCCTAGTCAGGATGATCCTGACCCTAGGTTCCCATTTCAATATCAGCCTTCCTACTTGTCAGTAGAGGAAATTCGGCAGCATCTTAAGACCAAGAAGAGTGCAGAGCCCGGGAATTGGTTGTGTAAGTGCGTGCAATGTGAGCTTGGGATTGGTTCTGAAGAGTTTGAAGAACTACTTTTATTGAGGGACAAAACTCAAGATCCTTTCATTCATGAAATCTCTAAAATCGCAATGGGTACAAAAAGTGCTTCTCAGTTTACCCGAGATTTCATTCGAGATGCAGGTGTTGTCTCGCTAATTGAAACCTTATTCAATTATCCTTCCTCTCGAGGGAAGACGACGTTTTTAGAAAACCTGGTTCACACGACTCCACTGCATGCAAATCAAACTATGGTTGAGACCTTCATTTGTCAAGTCTGTGAGGAAACCCTCGCTCATAACTTAGATTCCCCTGAGCAGTTGTCTGGAATAAAGATGATTAGAGACCTCACCACTACTACTGACTATCACACACTGGTGGCCATTTATGTGCCAGGGTTTCTGTCCTTATTAGCTACGGGCAATAGGGAAACAAAGTTTCACATTCTGAAAATGTTACTGAATTTTTCGGAAAATCCTAATGTGGCAAAAAGCATATTCAGTGCCAAAGCTCTATCAATATTTATAGGTCTCTTTAACATAAAAGAGACCAATGATAATATTGAAATTCTTATTAAAATGTTTCAGAATATCAGTAATCATATAAAAAAGGGAGTGATGTCCTCAATCAATGATGATTTTAGTCTTGAGCCATTTGTTTCTGCATTCCATGAATTTGAGACCTTAGATAAGGAATTACAAGCCCAAATGAACAACCAGAAAGGTCGTAAGGTGGGAAAATGAAGTTAGGACAGTTGACAATCTGCATCAGATCGGCCTTATATTCCCAAAGAACACTGAGTAGTGCTTTGGATTTTCACAGTTTGGTTGATGTCATACGTTGTATTTTTAATGCTGTTGTTAACTTCGTATAGCTCTTGGTTTGAACTGGATCACTTCATCATTGCCAAATGACTATGAGAACTGAAAATGCATTTGTTGTTAATCATCTTGCTGTCCACCTTGCAGTATTTTTCAGTATTGAGCTTGTAGTGAACTAAGTCACCTAAGCTGTTCTCTTGTCGTTTGAATGTCATTTGAGTACAGTTGTGTTTTCAATAAAGTTCGGTGTCAAAAAGAGTAGAAATGAGTTTTCTCCTTCAGCTTAAAAACTAAGTGTAACAACATTGTGCATGCATACAAACACAGATAATTAGTAATAATGATAAACGTATGCTCATTGGAAAAATCTCTTTCTCCAGACAAGAAGCGATGACTGCAGTACTTGGGTAATGCTTCAAAGAAAAGGAATCCACTTAAATTGATCACTAGGAGGTGGGGTAAGATAAGGACATTCTTGGAAGTGGGCAGTGTGACCGAAAAAACAAACCAGGATTCAATCTGTTCTAGTAGTAGAGGTGTGCCCAAGTTGCCTGCAATAAGTGAAAGGAGTTTCATGAGGGATGCTCTTGGAAAGTTGGGATGGAGTCAGCTTTTGAGAGCTGAGTGGGCCAAAGCTGCACATTTTCCAATGCAAAGTACAAGTGTTTGCTACATTGCCACCTAAAACATGGAAGTAGGATGGCATGTGAATGAAATAGGATTTTCATGATTCTAGTCTTAAAGAAACTGTTACAGAAATATAATGCAGCCACAGAAAACTATAATACATGGGTCTATTTGGGGACAAAATAACCTTTGAATATTTGGAGAAATAGAAAATGTGTCATCCTTGGAAAAGCATGTGTAAACACAATTTCCATACAGCTTCATAGGATTTCATAGTCAGAAACAAACTATGTTAAAATGAAGTCCAGAGACTGGCATTAGTGAAATACATAATTTGGTTAAATCAGGGTCCCCACACTAACATTATGAAAACAGTTTAAGAAGATAAATGTTAATACGTTATATATAATAAACACAGGTAAGTTAACAAGAAGATAACATGCTACGCTAAATATGAACTGGTTAATATCTTACAGGCCAATAAACTCTTAGCCTTTGAGGTTAACTGGAGAGAAATAATTTGCATATTCATTAGACAAAAGATAAGTTAACATTAGCATCTACAGAGTTGGAAAATAAACCAACCAATAGAAAGTGAAGCCCAGCTCTACAGTGCAAGAAAAAGTTCTAACCTATGTTGTCTTTCTCAAAGTTTGGGATATTTTTTTCTGTTAGTAAGAAGTATTTTATTGGAAATAAGTGCTTCAGAACAAATAGATATATGCATACCCATCTTTGTTCATTGCGGTACTATTCACAGTAGCAAAACAATGGAAACAACCTAAATGCCCATCAGGGAAAAATACATAAACAAACTTTGATATATGCTCACAATGGAATTCTATGCAACATTCAATTACAACACTGAGTCTTTGAAACACCTCATAACTTGGGTGAAGCTAGAGGACCTCATGCTGAGTGAAACTAGGCACTCACAAAATGACAAATATTGTATGAGATCACTATTATACAAATTCAAGAAAAGATTTTTTTAAATTTTTAATCATTTTATTAGGGGCTCATACAACTCTTATCACAATCCATACATACATCAATTGTGTAAAGCGCATTTGTACATTCATTGCCCTCATCATTCTCAAAACATTTCCTCTCCACTTAAGCCCCTGGCATTAGGTCCTCATTTTCCCCTTCCCTCCCTGCTCCCCCCTCCCTCATGAGCCCTTGATAGTTTATAAATTGTAATTTTGTCATATCTTGCCCTGTCCAAAGTCTCGCTTCACCCATTTTTCGGTTGTCCCTCCCCCAGGGAGGAGGTCACACATAGTTCCTTGTAATCGGTTCCCTCTTTCCTACCCACTCTCCCTCTACCCTCCCAGTATCGCCACTCACACCACTGGTACTGTAGGGTTCATCCTCCCTGTATTCCCTGTATTTCCAGTTCCTGTCTGTACCAGTGCACATCCTCTGGTCTAGCCAGATTTGCAAGGTAGAATTGGGATCATGATAGTGGGAGTGGGGAGGAAACATTTAGGAACTAGAGGAAAGTTGTATTTTTCATCGTTGCTACATCGCACCCTGACTGGCTTGTCTCCTCCCCGAGACCCATCTGCAAATGGATTTTGATTCTCCACTCTGCACTCCCCCTCTCATTCACTATGGTAAGATTTTTTGTTCTGGTGAAGCCTGATACCTGATCCCTTGGACACCTCGTGATCACACAGGCTGGTGTGTTCTTCCATGTGGGCGTTGTTGCTTCTGAGCTAGATGGCCGCTTGTTTTCCTTCAAGCTTTTAAGACCCCAGAAGCTATATCTTTTGATAGCCGGGCACCATC
Source organism: Echinops telfairi (assembly GCF_000313985.2). Classification (NCBI taxonomy): domain Eukaryota; kingdom Metazoa; phylum Chordata; class Mammalia; order Afrosoricida; family Tenrecidae; genus Echinops; species Echinops telfairi. The sequence goes on along the minus strand of NW_022103942.1, from coordinate 615,897 downwards.
AGCTTTCTTCACCACATTTGCTTATTCACCCGCTTTATCTTCAGCAGTTGTGTTGGGAAGGTGAGCATCATAGAATGCCCATTTAATAGAAGAATGTATTCTTGCATTGAGGGAGTACGTGAGTGGAGGCCCAATGTCCTTCAATGCAGAAATTTCAATAACAGTTTTAATTAACTGACTTTCCCTTCAGGAATATTATCCTATCAGAGTGAAATGCCATTCATCTTCAATTTCTTACTTCCAACATAGTAAACCATTGTCCAATTGGAAATGGCCAAGACCAGTCCGTTTTAGTTCACGGATGCCTAGGATATCAATTTCTATGCATTCTATTTCATTTCTGACCACTTCCAATGTTCCTAGAGGCATTTTTCATATATTTTGAGTTCCTCATATCAACCAATGAATGTTTAAAGCTGCTTCTTCTCATTTCAAGTTGTACCCCATAAACGAATGAAGATCCCAAAAGCTTTGCTCCATCCACATCGGTAAGGCAACCTCTGCTTGAAAGAGGCAGCTCATGTCTTACACTGACCGACATCTTCCTTCATCCACTTTTCTGTTGTCCGTCCCCCAGGGAGGGGGTTATATGTAGCTCCTTGTGATCAGACAGTGTAAGACATGACAAAATAATAATAATTTATAAATTATCAGAGGGGAGGGAGGGGGAAAATGAGGAACGGATACCAAGGGCTCAAGTGGAAAGCAAATGTTTTGAGAATGATGATGGCAACAAATGCACAAATGTGCTTGACACAATGGATGTATGTATGGATTGTGATAAGAGTTGTACGAGCCCCCAATAAAATGATTTTAAAAAGGAAAAAATTAATAAAGAGGCAGCTCTTCCTCCAGTAGTATTTTGAGTGCCTTCTAACTTGAGGTGCTCATATTCTGGCCCTATATCAGACAATGTTCTGATGTGATATGTCAAGTGTTTTACTGGCCAATTTTTAAACAAAAGATCACCGGATCGTTCTTCCTAGTGTGTCTTAATCTGAAAGTTCTACGTAAACCTGTCCATCATAGGTGACCCTGCTAGTTTTAAAATAATGTTGGCACAGTATCACAGCAACATTCAAGTCATCAGGATACAACAAACAGATACTTGTCTATAGGGCTAGCTATCACTAGAGGAATGTAGGACTAGCTGTCATTAAAAACCATCATGATCATTACTATTTTTATCACCAACTTTTCTGTTACTTTATAGCATGTAGCAAATTAGAGTTAACCCCTGAACAACCTGGGTTAGAAGATGCTGTCCCCCTTCTCATTCAAGAAAAACCTTCATATAGCATACAAAATAGGTTAATCGACTATACTATCAGTAAGACTTTTGGTCAACAGCAAGCTATTAGGAGTTAAATTTGGGTATGGGAAGCAGATAATGGGAAGAGAGTATATCCAGCTGAATCCTTTATTCTCATATATTAAGAAGCCCGGTAGGCTGGGTTTCTGGGGGTGGAGGGAGGCCTTCACCCTTGTGAGCTGGAGGTGAGTCCCATTCACATTCTCATAATTAATGTTGTTCCTCAGTATATCCTCCCAAAATAGGGTTACTTTAAAGTTACCTCTTACAAGCACATGCCTGATTGCTATCTAGCCTGCAGCTTTAAGTATAGGAGCAGACATATGCTATTGCTCTCTGGAAGACAGCCACTCCCCATTTGTCCAGAGCACTGGTATTAGTACACAGGTCATCCTGTGTACTCAGAGACCTTTAGAGTTAGGGTGCAACCCACTTTGTTTTGTATGTGGTTTCCTGTAATTAGGGGAGCTTTCGACCCTTCTGAGTGTATATAAGCCTCGGTTGGAAATATATTCTCTCTCTCTGCACGGACCTGGCTCCTGAAGTCATGGTGGCCCTGGAGGTGAGCATTTGCATGCCTTATCTTGTCTGATGTCTCTTTAATTTTACACCTCAATTACACAGCCGTCCCTTGGACCCATTCTATTATGGGGGCTGGTGCCCCGCATTTGCGAGAGTAAAAATTATATGAATTAACATATTTTGTATGTTACATGTATTATGTTCACATAAAGTTGCTATTGGTTGGAAGCTACTGGATGGCATATAACAACAACAAATACATACTGCATCCACATTAAAGCTTCCGCTGTCATACAAGATAAAAAAAAGTATTTCACAGGAAGTGCAAAGTTTCTGTACCTGCTGGTGTGACTGCAGCAACAGCTCCGTGAATTTCCTTTTCTTTTTCTATAATGACCTTCATTCACCCTGAAAAGGCAGGCAACTGAAGCTGCAGACCTCAACTTACTGTTAAACTGTTTTCTGTACTGTCATACTTCTCTCTGCTTCATGGTAGCACTTCTAGCGGCATCACTAGAAGTGATCACCAGCACTGTGCCTGGGTACCATGGTGTTAGTCGGGGTTGAAGGTGTAGCACTAGAAACAAAGAAAAATAACCACAAGAGATCACTTTTTACTGAGATACACACTTTACTGAAGAGACGTACTTCTTACTTCTTGATGATTAGTGCCATACGGCATTTAAAAAGAGAATCCACACAATTCATGCAGGTTAAACCTATGCTTGTAAAGGATGAGCTGTACTCATACTTTACTCACATCATCTACAGAGCATCTACTGAGACTGAGTTGCTGGCAGATCCGCTCTAGCCAAAGGCAAGAGTCCTGAATTGGCAGAGACCATGGTAATCTTGATTATGCTGGATTGAACTCAATACTTGGCCAGTTGACCTGAATTTGTACTGGGTGCAAGTATCTCTTAGTTGTTCCATGACAGAAATTGCTTCCCTGGCTTTTTGAATGTCCATGGGGTCTTCTCTTTCTTACGAATTACTAGTATTTGTGTCTTTATACCAATATGATCTTATCTTTACCACCTTTGTGCAATTTGCTTTTTATTGTTTTCTGTTGGGTGTCCCAGATGCAAAGCACAGGAGGAGTCGATGGTAATGATGATAACTGATGAAAGGGAATGTAGGGAATGCAAGGGGCGGGGGTGAGAGAAGGCAAATACGGAGGAAAGGGGATCTTGGGAGTAAATTGGAAGTAAATAGTGAAAACAGGAGGGGGAGGCAGTGCTAGAACTGAGTGTGATTACACAGCTCATTTTAAAGGCAATTTAAATGAAGGTGGGAGGGGAATGCTCTGAGACAGACATGGTGGTGATTACATAATTCCCCTTGTGAAGATGAAACTATTGAACTATTCAATGGTTTGATAGGTAAATTATGTGCCAGTAAAACCGTTGGGGGAGAAAAATGAAAACGGGACCAGGGAGGGAGCACTAGAATTGATTGTGATGGTACAACTCATTTTAGGGGCATTTTAACCATGGGGTGTGGGGGGTGTGTTCTAAAATTGACATGGTGATGATTGTACAATTATCCTTGATATGATTGAACTGTCGAATTGTATGATATGTAAATTATGTGCCAATAAAACTGTTTTAAAAAGCAGAAAATAAACTTAAACCTGAGTGTTATTAGGTTCTCTGTACCTTCTCCCTTTCTCCCTTTCCTCTAGATACCCATCAGTGGTAATTCTCTTGAAAGTTAGTTAAGAAAGAAGACAAACTCTTCCTTTGCATCCAGGGTGGGTGTGAGCATGAGCACGAGCACCCCCTGTTGATTGGGGATATGGGCGTGGTTTGTCTGCAGTGGAGGTGGAGCAGACCTTTCTTGGACCCATTGCCCTTCAGCTTTCTAGACCCCTTGCCCTCTCGCAGGTGTGTGCCCGCAGAGGGGGGCGGGGCGGTGTGGTCCAAGATTGTGCCTGGAGGGGAATTGGTAAATATTGGGGTAGAGAATCTGGAGGGAAGAGATTTTTTAATCTGGGCCATGGAGGTGATTGAAAGTGGGCTCTCGAATTGGAAAGGCAGGGTTGGGATAGAGAGGCCAGAGTGCGGGTCTGTAGCAAATACTCAGAACCCCTAGTTCATTGTGTATGTTTGTCCACAGGTCTGCCTGTGGGTCTTGTGGACAGCTTGTCAAAATCAGAAGCAAGGAAGGAGGATAACATTGCACCGGATCAGTGCAGGTTGGTTTGAGAATGAGGCCTGCCCAGCCAGACCTGCAGGGTGCCTTGTGGCACAGACTGGCCGGGTGCTCCTTAACCTCTCTTGCTCTCAGCAAGCTTCCGCACTGCCGAGAAAGGAGTGTGGTGGGCTCTGAGCAGGACATGGTTCAGCATTAGTGGGATTGTGGGAGGGATGCAACAAGGAAGCAGGGTTTGCTACTGGTCTCCTGGTACTGCACAACCAGTGTGTCCTGTCCCTCTCAGTGACTTTCTGCATAGAGCAGTGCACTTGGAAAACTCTCAGAGCCGCATCTCATTCTTTCAGGTTCAACTCCAGTGATATCCTTGGTGGCCTTGGCGTGGTAGAAGATCCTCACTCTCAACTGCCCTGCACCCAGGAACCATCATCTTCTCCCACCTCGGTGTACTTCTGCCCTGTCTGTCTGTCTCATTAACAGCAGCTGTGTGTCTGGAGAGGGGGATCTGCCCCTGTTGAACTGGCAATTGACTCTTCACTCTTGCCTCCAAGGTGCCTGATGTGTTAGGTTGGGTTGACTAAAGAAACAAATCACGTGACACTCCCATATGTATAAGAGAGAAATCTGTATCAAGAAGTAATTACATATGAAGAAAACATCCCTTCCCAGGCTGACTCAAGACCACAAGTCCCTCTTCAGACTCTCACACTCACATGCAATAGTGCAAAATGCAGGAATATCACAGGTCAGTGGGTGCAAAGCTATGTGGATCCAATGTCAGTGGAAACCTGGCAGAGCTCTGGATTCTCTCAGGGTCAGCAAGCAGGAAGGTGAAGGCAGAGAGATGGGGAGGTGCCCTGGGCCCACCTTATGAGAAGGCCAAGCCCACAAGGAGTCACTATCAGGCTGTGACGTGACTGACAGGTTGGCCACTTCCCTATACTTCTATATATCTTCAAATTCACATAAAATGATGTAACTACTACACTTGATTCAGACAAATAATGTTTAAGAAACTGACCTGGGACATGTTGATTGAGTACCAAGGGCAATACTAAATAGGATTGGGTAACTAGATTCCAGTCATGGCTAAGAGTAAGACTAGGGCCCAGACTAACATGAGAAAGGGGACTAGGAGAAAGGTTAGTGGCCTAGTTAGTTCTGCAGCCAAGACCCAAGCCAAGGAATGGTTTCAGACAGATGTAAGAGGTGGGAGGAAAGCGGTGTTACGAATCAGGTACTGAGCAGAGGAAAAGTACCCCCATCTAAGAATATGATGGTTGTAAAGAAGAAGGAAAGAACCTTGTCAGAGCCAAAGGCTCTAGGGAAAGTCACAGCTAAGCCCATGCCTACATCTAAAGCCGGGTCTAGTGAGGAGATGAGTCCAGGCTTCGGTCTCTGGACTGAGAAGGAGGCCTTTGTGATGTCTGGTCTTGCTGCTCTGGCTAAGGTCAGTGTTGCATCCAGGTCTGCATGTATAGAATAGAGTGGTAATGATGTCTGATTCTGATCTGGGGAAGAAGCCAGTATTAGTACTTTGTTCTGGGGTGGGGAAGAGGCTGATGATGTGTCCAGTTCTAAGAAGAAAGTTGAAGCTAATGCTGGGGCCTCATCCCCTGAAGTGAGTTGGGTATAGAGTCTATGACTGTGACTGACTGCAAACCTAGGCAGAGGAGAAGGAAGAAGTCATTTGGGGGAACTGGCTTGGGGATGGAGGTGATACCAGTTTTGACCTCAATCCTAGATCCATGAGCACGGTAGTTAAACCCCAAGTTGAGGATGAATTAGATGATATGGATAGGCCCATTGACTGGTCTGAGGTGACTGTCTGGCCCAATGCTCTTGCTGCAATTCTAGCACTTGCATCCCAGCTGCTCATGAGCAAAAGGCCTCCGTCATACATTGCCCTGTCCTCAGAGAGGAAAAAGCCGCGAACTTTGCCTGCAGAAGAAGTCAGCCTTTGTGAGGGCACTAACGTATGCCTGTCTATTCAGGAGTACCCATTTGATGCTGAGATTTGCACTCAGACCATAGAGGAGATCAGGCACGAGCTGAGGATCAGGAATTTGAATGGCATTAAGCCATTTTCTTGCCCTTGCAAAATGGAATGCTGTGTGGATGCTGAGGAATGGGAAAAGCTCATTAGCTTCCTTCAGTCGAATGCTTATCTCCTCATTCATAAAATGGCACAAATTGCAATGGGTGTCACCGAAGTGATTCCATTTGTCCAGCAGCTTGTTAATGAAATGGAGGTGCTGAGATTGTTTCACGTTTCCTCTTATTTCATGTGCATTTTACAACTTTTCAATCATTGTTTTAACATCACAGAACATAGTTTTGAGTTCATTATAACTCGAGGAATTCACAAGGATAATCAATCCCTTTCTGATATGCTACGCTATGCGAATCAATATGGCCGCAGCACTAACTAGGTTGGCTTTTGCCACTAAAAGATCACTTTTAATACTGATAATGACTCAAGGTCAATCATGTCTCTTGCTACAATTGGATTTTCTGACATATTCAAAAGGATTTTCAAAAAGATATTCCTGGTTTTATGGTTTCCCTGGGCCAGTGTATTGAAAAGGTCGGTAAGGTAACTAGTGACAATGTAGTGAAGGTCAGAGTCAATAACGAGCTGCTGGACAAATGGAATCACTTCAGTGACACCCATTGCAATTGTCTGATGCCAAAACCCACTCTTAACCACACGAGCTCACAAACATACTTCACTGTTATATTTTTCACTTTGGGCCTGTTTGATTTTTGTGCCACAACTCTGCCATACACCAGGCTTGCAATCTCATAAGGGAGAAAAAACTAACACACCCATCGACACTTCATGATCACACAGGCTGGTGTGCTTCTTCCATGTTGCCCAAACTTTATTTAATGAATAAGGTGAAGATTGAGAATCATCAGCAAGTGAAACATTGTACATATTCTTCCCTCTCCACAGGCATTTCCCCCAAATAACTTGCATAGTTTTGTACATTGTTTGATTGCCTAGCCTACCCTTAAAAAAGCAATTGTGAAATCAGTGCCTAATGTGTGTGCGACTACTTACAATATTTCTCCTGTGTGTCCTGTGAAAGTTTGGAGGGCTCCATATTTTACTAGAAGGCAAGCCTCCTTTCTGCATTTTACCAGTTAAAACTGGACAAGTAAACTTCATTGGACAACTTAGACCCAGAACTGCAGCTCCAGCAGCAGAGAACAAGAATGTTAGGAGAGGGGCTGCTGGTCCACCCACAAGATAGTGATTTCTAGAGGTCCGCATGGTCCAAAAAGCATTCCACAGAGTTTGGGCCTATGGCTGAGCTCTGTAAGTCTTGTGGCGGGAAGTACAACCCATAGTCTGAGCTAAAGGGAAAGTCTCTGTGTCTTAAAGTATTGGTTCATATGCTCTCCAATATTTAAGCAGTTAAAAAAGTAAAGTGAAATCTGACTAAATTCTGTATGTACGTTGCTTTTCCCCTAATAGTATATAATGACAACCTCTCCATGTCAGTGAGTGCACCTATACAGCATATTTTGAATCATATGATATTTTCCTATGTTAATGAATGGCGTATAACCCCTGAATTTTTCTTTGCATACTCCAGTATACATATGCACAGATTTTTTTCTCTGCAAAATTTGGAGTATGGTATTATGCAGTTTCCTTCCCCTCTTAATTATATCCATAATTGAATATTACACTGATCTTTCACATGCGTTTTATTTATTAGCTTTGCTGAGGACAGAATAGCATGGACAGATATTAAACTGCATATATTTGATACATTTACATATATATACATACATGAAAAAACATACAAAACAAGGCATTGACCTCAAACGTTTTTTCATGTACTTTGCTACTAATTTTTTTTTAAAGGGGATGATGTTTAGCCTCTTATACTCAGCATAATTATTTGAGATTAATTTATGTTTACTTTTTCAATAGTTCTTGGCATTTAATTGCCAAGTAGAAATTCCATTATATTGTTGTACTATATTTTGTTTATCCACCCACTTGTTGAAAACATTTGAATTATTTACAGTTTGGGGAGAATATTAATAGAGCGACTATAAACATTTATAGAAAATTATTTTTATTCCTCCTGAGTAAATAACTAAGAATGGAATGTAAGCTGGTTTCGATAGTAGACATGCATTGGATTTGCACATTTTCCAAAGTGGTTGTATAATTTTCCAATCCCACACACTGTGTATAAGAGGTTTGACTCATCTTCATTCTTGCTAACAGTTGATATGGCCAGTCTCTTTATTTTAGCCAAATTGCCTTGTGGTTTTAATTTATATTACTCTGATGACTTATGATGCTGAATAGCTTTTTTTCCTGGTCAATAAACAAAGTATTTATTCAGCATCTCTGTGCCAAGTACTGTGCTAGGCACTGTGGTGGATACAAAAATTTTAAGACATGGCTCCTGCTCTTTAGAAGCTTACACTTTCATGTGGGAGACAAGACCCGTTTCTAATAAAACCAACAAATAAGATAGTAATAGAAGGGAAACTCCTCAACAGAGTAAACGCCTCAAACACCATATAAAAAAGAAAAAGATAAAACATCCAATATCATGTTCATTGAGGAAAAACTTAAAAAAACATTTTCCCTGAACACAGGAACTGGACAACTGGAAGACAGCCAGAATCATTAGACAACAAAAAGAAATTAAAGAACACAAGTAGGCCAAGAAGTGAATCTCTTGTTATTTGCACATGATATGATTTTATAGAGAGAGAACCACAAGGATTCTACTAAAAGACTACTGGAAATAATTGAGTGGTTTGGTAAAGTAACAGAGTACAAGATCAATAAGCAGAAATCAATTGAATTTCTATATCCCAACAATGAGAGCTCTGAAAAAGACATCAATAAACAATACAATTTACAATTGGCACACAAAGGGTGAAATCCCTCATAATAAATAAACCTAACTAAATGAACAAACGACTTGTACAAAGAAAACTATAGAAAATTATTACAAGAAAGCAAAAGAGACCTAGATGAATGGAAGAAAATCCTATATTCATGAATAGGAAGACTTAAATGTGAGTGCTGACATTGTGAAAATGTCAATACTACCTAAAGCAATCTACGAATACAACTCAATTCCGATTTAAATCCCAACATCATTCCTTAAAGAAATGGAAAACCCCATTAACAAATTCTTATAGAGAGGGAAGAGACCCAGAATAACCAAAGAACTCAAAAAGAATAACAGAGAAGAAGGTCTTGCACTACTTGACCTTAAAACCTATAACACAACCTGAATGGTCAAGAAAGCCTGGTACTAGTATAATGACAGAAGATGATCAATGGAATAGTATAGAAAACTCAGAAATAAATGCACCCAGCTACAGACAATACTGTTTTTTTGACAGAGGACTAAAGAATATTAAATAGGAAAAGGGCAAAATATTCAAAAAGTGGTACTGGAAATTTTTTATATCCATCTGCAGATGAATGAAACAGAACCTATAACTCGCCCCATGCACCAAAATGAACCCACAATGGATTAGAGATCTAAATGTAAACCCCAGAGTCATCAGGATCATCAATGAGAACATTGGGATAAATTTAAAGACCCTAAAGTGCATACACAAACTACTGGATATAATAAAGGAAGCGTACATGGTAAAAGACAAAATATGTGACTTGGAACTATTAAAAACAACCACTTAATCATATCAAAGGATTTTGATTTTAGCGGTCCATTATATTTCAATATTCTTCTACAGCACCACAATTCAAATGCATCTATTCTTCTACAGTCTTGCTTACTCAACGTCCAATTTTCACATGCATATGAGGCAATTGAAAATACCATGGCAGCAGATTTACCTAAGTGTCTTTGGATCTGCTGACTGCTTCTTCCATGAGGACTGATTGTGGATCCATGTAAGACACGATCCTTGACAACTTAAGCCTTTTCTCCATTTATCATGATACAGTGACTCTGTTTGTTCTTTCTATCTTTTCTTGATGCTTTCTGCACCATTCAATATTTTGTACAATATAATCTTTCAAGAGTGGAACCCAAAGCTTGAATTAAAAAAAAAATGTTTCAAATATGCTCAGAGTACCTTTCCCTTTTGGTTTTCCAATTCTAGGATTCTAGGTCCTTGCTCATTTTATTTTAATATTTTGCTTTTTCTTCTTGGGCTTCCCTTTGAAATTTTCTATTCAGCTCCTTCCATTTGCTTAACTACTCTACAATTAGAGCAAGTTTCAGATTCTCTTCTGTTAATCACTCTGATCTCTTCTTTCTTTCCTGTCCTTTTGCTGGTCTTGATGTCCTCCTACAGTTTATCAACTCTTCTGTCATCAGTGTTCAGTGCATCACGTCTGTTCTTGAGATGTTCTAAAAATTCAGGTGAGATAGACTCAAGGTCATATTTTGGCTCCTGTGGACTTGTTTTAATTTTCTTCAGTTTATCCTGACCTTAATTGATATTGAGTTTCTCCATCATTTCTTCCCATATATGTAGTTAATTTGATTTCTGCTTATTCCATCTGGGTTAGTCCATATGTATAGTTGACTTTTGTGCTGTTGAAAAAATGCATTTGCTATGAGCAAGTCATTGGTTTTGTAAAACTCTATCATGTGATCTCCAGCTTAATCTCTATCACTTAGTGTATATTTTCCACCTACTACTCCTTCCTCTTTGTTTCAATTTCTGCATTCCAATCACCAATAACTCTCAATGGATCTTCATTGCATGTGTGATCAATTTCCAACTGAATTTGTTGGGCTTTTCAATTTCTTCATTGCTAGTTATTGTGGTTGGTGCATAAGTTTGAATAATAGTTCTATTGATTGGATTTCCTTGAAGGTGGGTAGATATAAACCAGTAATACATAGCATTGTACTTCAGGATGGATTTAGCAAGATCCTTTCTGACAGTGAATGCCTGCCATTCTTTTTGATTGTGTCATTCCAGGCTTAGTAATTCATATGACGTTCTGATTCTGAATGGCCAATACCAGTCCATTTCGGCTCACTAATGTCTGAGATAGCAATCCTCATGCGTTCCATTTCATTTTTTTGGTCACTTACAATTTTCCTAAATTCATACTTCTTGCTTTCCTAGTTACAATCATTAGAAAATTAGCTGTTTCTCTTTACCCCAAGTCATGCCATATCAGAAAATGAAGAACCAAAGGGCTCCACTCCCACAGGCTTTAAGGGACTCACATCACCATGGTCAACTCCCCTCCAAGAAGTCAACTCATCTTAAGTCACATTTTGAGTACTCTCAGACCCTTAGATCTGCTAGCAGTATCTCTGACAATGTTCTGTTCTGTTTTTGTTGTGATTTTGGTGTTTTTTTTTGCTTAGGTTTTCAGTATTTGGCAATACTTCAAAGCTATGCATGAGGGAGCTGAGTCCTTCTTTGTCTGTTCTTAGTCTGGAAAGTCCACTGCAATTTGTTCACTTTAGGTGACCCTGACATCATTTGAACTACCACTGACATAGCTTTCAGCATCATAGCAACACACAAGCCACCAGAGTTTGACAAACTGATAGATAAGTGGTGGAGATGCACGTCAAAATAACTATGAGATATCGTCTTACACTCACGATGACAGCCCAATCAATAAAAACAGAAATGAAGAACAACAAATGTTGAGGAGGAGGTGGAAAAATTGGAACTCTTATACACAGCTGGTGGTATTGTAAATATGTACAACCATTATAGAAAGCAATGTGGCAATTCTTAAAATAATTGACAACAGAAATTCCACAAGACATAGTAATACCTGTGCAGTACATATACTGCAAAGTATTAAAAGACAGAACCGGAACAAATATATGCTCTCTCATGTTCACTGCAGCATAGTTCATAATAGCAAGAAGCTGGAAACATCTCAAATGCCCATCAATAGAACAATGAATAAAGAAACTTTGGTATATACACACAATGGAATACCATGCATCCCTAAAAAACAGTGATGAAACCATGAAACACCTCATGCCATGGGGGAACTGGAAATAATTGTGCTGAGTGAAGTTAGTCAATAACAAAAAGACAAATATTGTATAAATCCACTACTATAAGATTAAGACAATAATGAAAGCATGTCCTTTCTCACAGAGCATGTGATCCTCTAATCAGGTGTCTTAAGCAAGGAGGTAGCGAGGTGGTCTAGCATCCAAGAAACATATATCACCCCTTCTATATGTATATCTTGCAAATGACTTCAACAGAGGAGACCTCACCTCACCTGGGATCAGTTTTTCAAGATATGGGGAGAGGGAGAAGATCGTTCAGTTGCTGCCATTACTGGAAATTCAGACAAGATGGGGGAAGGGGGCATGTATGTTTTAGAGAATGTAATTACAGTTCTATTGGTAGGGAAATGGCGTGGATTAGCCTCCCACCGGGAAAAAAAACCCACTTAATATTACTTACATAGAATCCAAGAGGAGAATATGCTTGAACATGTTTGATCTAGTTTCTATGCAGCACTTGGTGACCCAGGCTGTGTCACCCAGGCTATAGACAACATCCTTCACGGGGCACACCAGAAGGACTTGGTGTGGAACCCCTATTATATGAACTGGGCTTTAGCTCAAACTCACCTATAACACTTGAACTTACAGCTGAAAATCCCTAGTGTGAGAAGGAGCAGATGACTGCTAGCCCAAAGGCTTAGTTCTGGCAGACATTGGACTTTGGTGTGAATCTCTTGCTTTGAGGGTGCCCAATGAGTAGTGGCCCAGAACTAACATATACTTACAATTAAAAAAAATTCATATCTTATTTTATTTTATGTATTTGTTTTTTAAACTTTATTATTAATTGGTAATCAATAAGTATATCCCATCATTCTATAGTTCAATCACATCAAGCAGACTTGTACAATTGCTACCACAGTTTCCAAACATTCTTTTTCTTCCTGGACTCCTTGACATTGTCTCCCTTTTACCCCCTGAAACCCTTATTCAACTTACTGTCTCTGTAGGTTCATCAATCCTGGGTTTCATGCACCAAAACACAGAAAAAACATATAATACAACTTCATGAGGGTGACCTCCAGTGACATAACACCTCTGAGATACACCCTAATATGAACAAACAAAAAACAAAACAGACGTACAGAAAATATTGGAAACCAGTTTAAACTTGTCAGTTGATACACCCTGTGATGCATGCTGGACTTGACTTGGTTTTAACATTTTCTCTATACTTACATTAAAAAAATGCTTTTATTGGGGCCTTTTACATCTCTGATCACAATTCATACACTTCTCCAATGTGCCAAGGACATTTGCACATATGCTGCCATCATCATTTCCAAAGCATCCTCTTCCCACTTGAACCCCTGATATCAGCTCCCCATTTATTCCTCCTCCCTCCCCCACACGCCGTACCTCACAAACCTTTGATAAGTTATAGATTATTTTTCCATATCTTACAGCATTGTCCATTGCCCCTGACCCACATTTCCGTTATTTGTCCCCTGGGAGGGGGTTCTAGATTGATCCTTGTGATCAATTTCCCCTTTCTTCCCGAACCCTCCTCTAATCCTCCTGGTATATCTACTCTCCTTGTTGGCCCTGAGGGGTTTATCTATCCTGGATTCCCTGTGTTGTGGGCTCTCATCTGCAGCAGTGTGCATGCTCCAGTCTAATCTGATTTGTAAGGTAGAATTGAGGTCATGATAGTGGGGTGAAGGAAGCACCAAAGAACTAGAGGAAAGTTGTGCTTCATCGGTGCTATACTGCTCCCTGACTGGCTCATCTCTTCCCTGTAACCCCTCTGTGAGAGGATGTCCAATTGTGTACAGATACTCCTTGCTTCATTATGACATGTATTAATCTGGCAGGCATGGCTCTGTCATTGTGAATGAACATTATTGAAATTTTTGCTCTATCACCAAACTCATTGTTTGTATGAATAATGTCCAGTCACTTAGGAGTTTAATTTGTAAGTCAACAGTTCATGTATTGTGGTTCAGAGCTGGCCTATACTTGCGTAATTTCCTTTTCTCAACAATATTTTAAATTCTATAGTATTGGATAAACTAAAGATACTATCAACGTGTAGTGGCCACATATTGGGCTGTGTAGTAGTTACATAATTTTATGTCAACTTGAAGATATGTAAGTGTGTGGGGGTGAAGTTTAGACTGTCAATCAGATCATAGCCTGATGATGACTTCTCATGGCTGTGGCCTTCTCATAAGGAGGGCCCTGGGAACCTCCCCTTCTCTCTCTGCCTTCACCATCCTGCTGGCTGACCCTGAATGCTGCTAGAGTCACCGCCATTGCATCCACATGATTTTGCACCCGACAGCCTGGAATTCATTTTGCATCATTGCATGTGGTTGAGTGACTCTGAACAGTGACTTACGGAACAGTGTCAGATTTATGGGCCTGAGTTGGACTGGGCTAGGATGTTTTCTTGATATATAATTACTTCTTTCTTTCTTTTTTTTTTACTTCTTTCTTATACATATATATGTTTCTTTGGATTTTTTAAAAGTTATTTTATTGGGGGCTCGTACAACTCTTATCATAACCCATACATCCATCCATTGTGTGTCAAGCACATCTGTACATTTGTTGTCCTCATCATTCTCAAAATATTTACTTTCTACTTGAGCCCTTGGTATCAGTTACTCATTTTCCCCTCCCTCCCCCCTCCCTCATGAACCCTTGATAACTTATAAATTGTTATTATTTTGTCATGTCTTACATTGTCCAACATCTCCCTTCACCTGCTTTTCTGTTGACTGCCTCTCAAGGAGGAGGTTATATGCAGATCCTTGAAGTCAGTTCCCCCTTTCTACCCCACCTTCCCTCCACCCTCCCGGTATTGCCACTCTCACCACTCATCCTGACTGGATCATCTGTCCTGGATTCTCTGTGCTTCCAGTTCCTATCTGTACCAGTGTACATCCTCTGGTATAGCCAGATTTTTAAGGTAGAATTGGGATCATGATAGTGGAGGGGAGTGGAGGAGGCATTTAAGAATTAGAGGAAAGTTGTATGTGGTGTTAACCAACCCAGGGACAAGGGAACAACAAGTGATCCAAAGTCAGTGGCAAAGAGGGTGTAAGAGGCCTGGTAGGGATTGATCAGGGCAATGTAACCGAGAGGAATTACTAAAACCCAAATGAAGGCTTAGCATGATAGTGGGACAAGAGGAAAGAACTAGGAGGCAAAGGGCATTTATAGAAATCTAAATACAGGCATGTACATCTGTAAATATATTTATATATGAAGATGGGGAAATAGATCTATGTGAATATATTTATAAGTTTAGTATTAAGGTAGCAGATGGACATTGGGCCTTCACTCAAGTAGTCCCTCAATGCAAGAACAATTTGCTCTATTAAATTGGCATTCCATGATGCTCACCTTCCCAACAGGATTGATGAAGACAAATGTGTGCATTAGCAATTATGGTGGATTTGTTTTACTAGTCAACCTGACCTAACACAGGCTGCTTACCACAAGGTCAACAGTTCAAAACACCAGCAGGAGAAAAATGAGTCTTTCTACTCCTGTAAAGATTCCTAGTTTTGGAAAGTCACAGGGGCAGTTCTATACTGTGCTATAGAGTCACGATGAGTCAGAGTTGACTTGACGTGAGTGAAAGTAATGCCCGGGGATATGATTGACATTGTTCTCTAACGTAAAATGACAATGGTACCCCTAAGGTGAAGTAGAGACATATGCAAACCATAGGTATATGAATGGATTTGGGGCTTGCACTTCATTCTAGCCCAAATCTAAGAAGAGTTAGTTCTTATGACATGGCCCTACATGATGCTCAACCTCATGAAAAGATCACTGATGATAAGGGTGCTATTGCAACTTGTGGTGCAGAAACTAGATGGTGCCCCGCTATCAAAGAGAATAGCATTTTAAAGACTTGTCTTAAAATGAACAGTCATCTAAGTGAAGCATCAACTGACTTCAAATGAAAGAAAGACACCAGCCTATGTGATCCATGGATTGTAATTAATACAACCCAAATCAGAAGGCATGAGTGGTATGTGACAGTTACATAATCTCCTGTCAACTTGTGAAGGGACAGAATCTAGCCTGTCAGTCAGGTTATAGCCAATGAGGCCTCTGTGTGGGCATGGCCTTCTCCTGAGGATTCTGGGAACTCCCATCTTTCTCACTGCAGGTGGGACACACTCTCTCTGCTTCATCTCCCTGCGAGACATTCCTCCTTTCCTGCTGACAAGCCACATGGAGCTAAGCTAGAATCCTGGGGCTGGAGGAGCCATGTGGAGACCCACACCAACACTGAGATCTTTCCACTGCCACTGGATCTACAAGACTTTCTACACACTGGCCTGTGGGCTTCCTGAATTCCTTCATTATTGTATGACTGTGTGAGTTCACAGAGGAATTTATGGACTAGTATTGGACATATGAGCTAATATTGGATTTAAGGACTTGATCTGGACTGGGCTGGGATTTTTTCTCAATATACAATTGCTCTTTTATATAAAGTTTTTTCTTATACACATATGAGTGTCTATGAATTTGTTTCTCTAGTCAACCCGGACTAACACATAGTATCAAAGCTTAAATTGTGAACACGTAGTTTGCTGAGGAATAGTGATGACAGTGGAAGCCCCACATCCATTTGCAGAGTCCACCCATGGATTAGCCTCTGGTGAATACATTCTGAGCCCAACTGAGGGATGTGAACAGCTTTGTTATCAAGCAGCGTGCATTGGAAAGTCCATGGTGGCAGATGTAGTTCACTTAAACTGTAATAGCATAGCATTTGATCTCTCTTTTGACATATTTTAAAGGGTTTTTTTCAGTTAAAAAGTGTATTTCAGTTGAAATACACATGTATTAAGTCTCTGGTGAATCCTCTCTGACCATGAACTAGGAATCTGAGATGCCTTACTATCATGCAGAATGCTTTGGAAAGTGGATTATTTCAGATGTAATTGGGTTAATATTTAACACCTCATGGTTTGATATCTCTATAGATCCATTTTTAATTTGTTCTGGTTTTTAATATTTTCTGCTTTCCCTTCTATTGAAGTTTTTTTCATCTGTTTTACATTGTCATTTTTGTTAGTTTTAAAAAATCATTTTATGTATATAGCATTCAGGACAGGTAAATCTATATAGACAGTAATAGGATTAATGGTTCCTTGTGGGTATGGCTGGGAAGGTTGAGGGGGAAATGGGGAGCTAATATTCATGACTACAAGAATGAAGAAAGTGTCCTAACGTTGAATATGGTGATGACTGTACAGCTCTTTTTTATGTCATTGAAGTATTGAATCGTATGATATGTTAAGTATACACCACTAAGACTGTTTTCAAAGGTATCTTTTAAAGATACTTTAATTTTGACGGAGAAAAATGCTATTTTACCTGTTGTGCTTTGGTGTTTTATAAAATAATATTTTTGCTCAACCCAGGTCATAAAGATTTTCTGCTAAAAGTTTTGTAGTTTTGGATTTGGCATTTAAAAATTTAAATCTTTTGTATGTGGTATAAGTCACGAATCAAAGTTCATTTTGGCACAGCAATATACATTTGTCACGACACAATTTGCTTATGATATTATTTGCCTTCCCACCTTTGCCAAAAATCTGTTGTCCCTACATGTAGAGTCTATTTCTCATCATTTTATTATGCTTCACTGATTTACTTGTCTAGCTGGATTTCAGGACCCTACTGTCTTAATTAATTACTTTATCTTCATACTAAATCTTGCAATCAATCAGTGAGTCCTCTAACTTTATTGTTGTTCCAAGTTATTTTGGTGTTTTTATTTCTTCATTTACATATGCAATTTAGAATCATCTTGAAAATCCCTACAAAAACACCTGTTGTGATTAAATTGGGATAGATTTGAATCAATTTTGAGGGAATTAGTAATTTGGCAATATTGAGTCTCCTGATCCATGAACAAAATACCTCTCTCAGTTTTTTAGACCGAAGATTTCTTTCCACAAAATATTGAGTTTTCATGCAATATACTTTTTAACAGTTGCAGAAAATAGTTTACATGACTGTATCAAAATAATATTGGTTTTATCAGTCCCTTCTTGACAAGTATTTACAATATTTTGTTCACTTGTTTGATTCTTGTGAGAATTGATGCTGAAATAAACAGCTATTAGAATATTTTTGTATGATAATGTGTTAGTCCAGGTAGACTAGAGAAACAAATCCAGAGACACTTACATGTGTTTAAGAGAGAGCTTTGTATCAAAGAGTAATTGTATATTAAGAAAACATTGCAGCCCAGATCAAGTCCATATGTCCAATATTAGCCCATATGTCTGATACCAGTCTATAAATTCCTCTTCAGACTCACACAATACGTGCAATGATGCCGAATGCATGTAGGTCACAGGTCTGTGGGTGGAAAGTCTTGTGGAACCAATGGCGGTGGAAGCACCTCCAGGGCCCTGGCTGCCATCAGCATGGCTTGTCAGCAGGAAAGTGAAGCACAGAGATTGTGTGTCTTACCTTTAGGGAGGAGGAAGACTTTCCCAGAATCCTCATGAGAAGGCCAGGCCATGCCCACAAGGAGGGATCAATCAGACTGTGACCTGATTGACAGCTAGACTCCACCCCTTCGTTCTTTTATCAAGTTGGCATTAAATTGTGTAACTACCACAGATTAATTGAAGTGGAACTGCTGTACGAAAGGTTTAGAATGGCCATGCCATCAAGTCAAAGGCCACCAGGAAGATGCCTTTATTTGAACAAGTTTATTATGTATTGCAGTGAGAAAGAACACACACTATAAGGAATCATGGGATGAGTCATAAGAAATTATTACAAATAATTATAGGATTTGGGCTGTTTTAGGTGTTTGGGGGCAGAGTTTATGGATGTGGGTGCTTCTGGGTGGAATAGAACTGCTTTGGGTTTTTTTTGTTTTCTGTATTCAGGTCCGATTGCAGAGTGGTTTTATTTTTCTGGTTTTATTTATCACAGTCACAGAGCATCCTTTTATGATGTTGATGTTCTGTGGAATTGTTTCTATTCAATAAGAGAACATCAAGGCCTAGCAACAAGTGCTAGGCCAGTTCCTGGCTGTCATAAATGTTTTCCTTACCCTCTGAAGTATATTTATATATCTGATATGTACTATCAAATTGATCTTCAAATTACATTCCCAATAGAACTCATGAGAAACACTATATTGCTATGACACTTTCATTATAAGTAATACAAAGTAAGATTGGTAACAGAGACTGAATAAAGACTTCTGCCTGCTAAGTGCACAATGGACCTGGGAATAAGGACTGGTAAGCATTCAAACCCGGAGACTAGGCTGGTGGAACATCCTGACATGGAGCTATAACCTAGGTAAACTTAAAAGAATATATGCAGGGAACCCAAGGACAGACTGAGTGAACTGATTAGAAAACCGCAGGACCATCTGCAGAGCAGCAATATCCACCCCTCTCACTGTGCCTTTCAAAACCAGAAATGTTTTCCTAGACTGTGTCCTTCTCAACTGGATTAAGGGGTCTTTTCCATCTCTCAAGGGGAAGCACTCGCTTCTCCCCGAGCCTCCCCCACCCCCGCTACACTATGCTTAAATAACACTTTTTGCTTATTTAAGAAAGATAAACCCAGTGCTGGAAGTAGGACTTGTCATTCCTCTGCAAGACAAGATGTCCCAATTGGCATTTCAAAAAATGCCTAGGATGAGCTCTGTGGGGGTTCCCAACATTTATGACTTCCATATTCCAAAAAGAGCATATCACCTTATCAAGAACAGGTTTTTGTTTGTTATTTATTTTGCTAACCAAGAACCTGATAGAAACTGATGTTTTTCAGTTTAATCAGTGATTTTCTTGTCTTTTTAAACTTTATTTATTTATTTTAATCATTTTATTGGGGGCTTGTATAATTCTTTTTTTTTTTCTTTTAAAAAAATCATTTTATTTGGGGCTCATACAACTGTTATCCCAATCCATACACACATCAATTGTGTAAAGCGCATTTGTACATCGTTTCTCAAAACATTTTCTCTCCAGGGGGCTTGTATAATTCTTATCACAATCCATACATCCAGCCATCGTGTCAAGCACATTCGCACATTTGTTGCCATCATCATTCTCAAAATATTTGCTTTCTACTTGAGCCCTTAATGTCAGCTCCTCATTTTTCCCCTCCCTCCCCATCCCCCCTCCCTCATGAATCCTTCATAATTTATGAATTATTATTATTTTGTCATATCTTACACTGTCTGACATCTCCCTTCACCCACTTTTCTGTTGTCCATCGCCCAGGAAAGAGTTTATATGTAGATCTTTGTAATCGGTTCCCCCTTTCCACCCCACCTTCCCTGCACCGTCCAGGTACCGCCACTCTCACCACTGGTCCTGAAGGGGTCATCTGGCCCGGATTCCATGTGTTTCCAGTTCCTATCTGTACCAGTGTACATCCTCTGGTCTAGCCATATTTGTAAGGTAGAATTGGGATCATGATAGTGGGGGGAGGAAGCATTTAAGAACTAGAGGAAAGTTGTATGTTTCATTGTTGCTACCCTGAACCATGACTAGCTCATCTCCTCCCAGCTACCTTTCAGTTAGGGGGTGTCCAGTTGCCTGCAGATGGGTTTTGTGTACCCACTCTGCACTCACCCTCATTTACAATGATATGATTTTTTTGTTCTCTGATGTCTGATACCTGTTCCCTTCTACACCTCATGCTCAAACAGGCTGGTGTGCTTCTTCCATGTGGGCTTTGATGCTCTGTTCACCTCTCTTCTAGCAATAACATTCCTTTCATAATAGTCATGACAAAGTTTCCCTGCAAGAGAGGAGAACTCCAGAAACTCAGCTATTCTCAGATTGTGTACCCAGAATAAGAGGGCATACAATTTTACACAAGTAAAATTTTGCTGAAGATAATTAAAAATCATTTGGTCAGTATTTGTGCATTGACAGGGATTTGTCAAAAATTCAAGCTGGCATCACAAGGAGATATGGAATGCGGGGTATCATTGCTAAAGTCAGACAGATCCTGGTTGAAAGTAAGGAATACCAGAAAGATGTTTACTTGTGTTCTATTGACTATGCAAAGGCATTCGGTTATGTGGCTAATAATGAACAATGGATAACGCTGAGAAGAGTGGGGATTCTAAAACAATTGATTGTGCTCGTGCAGAACCTGTACATGGACCAAGAGTCAGTCATTTGAGAAGAGCAAAGGAAAACTGTTTGAAAATCAAGAAAAAACGTGCATCAGGGTGTTATCCTTATCCTTTCATCATAATTATTCAATCTATAGGCTGAGTAAATAATCCAAGACTCTAGCCTATATGAAGATGAATGAGTCATTAGGATGTAGGAAGTCTCATGAACAACTTTTGGTATACAAACAACACAATCTTGCTTTCCAAAAGACGAAGAGGACTTGAGACATTTACTGAGAAACATTAAAGACTACTGCCTTTGGCATGGATTATATCCCAACATAAAGAAAACCAAGATCCTCACAAGTGGACCTACAGATAACACCATGATGAATGGCGAAAAGATTTAAGTTATCAAGAATTTCATTATACTTGGACGTACAACCAACACCAAGGGAAGCAGTAGGGAGGAAATTGAATGAGTTATTATTGCATTCCAAATAAAGATGGCCCAAGAGAATAACAGAACATTAATAACACATGTAAACAAAGTTCTACTGAACATCGTCCAACAATAGTTGCAGCAGTGCATTAACAGGGAGCTGTCAGAAGTTTAGGCCAGATTCAGAAGAGGATGTGGAACAAGAGATATCATTTTTGATATCAAATGGATTTTGACTGAAGGCAAAAGATGCCAGAAATATGTTTACCTGTTTTTTAAAAATCATTTTATTGGAGGCCCATGCAACTCTTATCACAATCCATACATATACATATGTCCATTGTCTCAAGAACATTTGTACATATGTTGCCATCATTGTTTTCAAATAATTTTCTTTCTACTTGAGTCCTTAGCCCCCACCTCTCTTGCTCCCTCCATCATGAATTTTTGATAATTTACAAATAATATGATTTTTTAAATTTCTTGCACTGTCCTATGTCTCCCTTTACCCCCTTTTGTATTGTCTATCCCCCTGGGATTTGGTTCATTGTGATTGGTTCCCCCTTTCTCCCCCCACCTTCCCCTTCCCCTCCTGGTATGGCCATTCTCAATATTGGTCCTGAGGAGCTTATCTGCAATATAATCCCTGTGTTTCCAGCTCTTATCTGTACCCATATACATGCTCTGGTCTAGCCAGATTTGTAAGGTAGAATTAGGCTCATGATAGTGGGGCAGGGGGGAGAAGCATTAACGAACCAGAGGAAAGCTGTATGTTTCATCAGTGCTACACTGCACCTTCACTGGCCTGTCTTCTCCCCACGACCCTTCTGTAAGGGGATGTCCAATTGCTTACAGATGGGCTTTGGGCCTCCACTCTGCACTCCCCCACCCTCATTCACATTATGATTTTTTTGCTCTGAGTCTTTGATGCCTGATACCTGATCCCATCGACACTTCATGATCACATGGGCTGGTGTGCTTTTTCCATGTGGACTTTGTTCTTTCTCAGCTAGATGGCCGCTTATTTATCTCCAAGCCTTTAAGACCCCAGACACTATATCTTTTGATAGCCACCCACCACCAGCTGTCTTCACCACATTTTGCACCTGCTTTGTCTTCAGCGATTGTGTCTGGAAGGTGAGCATCTCAGAGTGTCAGATTATTAGAATGAAGTCCTCAGGGAACACCAAAACTATACCTATGTTGGTTTTTTTAACTATGCAAATACATTTGACTGTGTGAACCATAACAACTTATGGATATCCTTCTTCTCAACTAATCTGTCTTGGAAGAAGTACGGCCAGTGTGTGTCAGGCTTGTATCCTTTCACCATGCTTATTCATTCTGTGGGCTGAGCAATTCATCAGAGAAGCTGGATTATGTGAAGAAGGGTGTGGCATCAAGATTGGCGGAAGGTTTATTAACAGCCTAGGATAAGCAGCGGCCACAACCTTACTAGCAGAAAGTGAAGGGACTTGAAGCACTTGCTGATGAAGATAAATGATTGCAATCTTCAGCATGGATTACAACTCAATGTAAAGAAAAATTCTTCACAACTGGATAGGTGACATCATGATAAATGGAGAAAAGATTGAAGTCATTAAGGATTTCTTCTTGCTTGGATCCATAATTAATGGTCATGGAAGCAGCAATCAAGAGATCAAAAGACACATTGCATTGGATAAATATATTGCACAATACCTCTTCAAAGTGTTGAAAAACATGGATGTTACTTTGAGAAATATGGTGTGCCTGACCCAAGCCATGGTATTGAAAGCTGGACATTGAATAAGGAAGAATGAAGTAGAATTGATGCCTTTGAATTGTGATGCTGACGATGACTATTGAAAGTACTAAAAGAACAAATCAATCTGCTAGAAGAACAAACCTGTCTTGGAAGAAGTGTTCAGAGTGCTCATTAGATGCAGGGATGCTGAAACTTCATCTCACATGCTTTGGGCATGTTGTCAGTAGAGACATCGTGCTTAGTAAAGTAGAAGGGCAGCTCTACTCGAGTACTCCCGCAATGCAAGAACACTTTTTTTCTAATAACCTGGCATTCCGTGATGCTCACCTTCCCGACACAAGCGCTGAAGAAAAAATGGGTACATAAATAAATGTGGTGAAGAAAGCTGGTAGTGCTGACTATCAAAAGATATAGCGTCTGGGGTCTTAAAGGCTTGAAGACAAACAAGCGGCCATCTAGCTGAGAAACAACAAACTCCACATGAACGAAGCACAACAGCCGGTGTGATCCTGAGGTGTCAATGGAATCAGGTATCAGGTATCAAAGACCCAGAAGAAAAAAAATCATATCATTGTGAATGAGGGGGAGTGTGGAGTGGAGACCCAAAGCCCATCTGTAGACAATTGGACATCCTCTTACAGAAGGGTCACAAAGAGAAGAGCCCGTCGGGGTGCAGTATAGCACAGTGAAACACACAACTTTCCTATAGTTCTTTAATGCTCTGCCCCCGCCCCCACTATCATGATCCCAATTCTACCTTAAAAATCCAGCTAGACCAGAGCATGTACACGTACAGTTAAGAGCTGGAAACACGGGGAATCCAGGACCGATAAACGCCTCAGGACCCATATTGAGAGTAGCGATATCAGGAGAGGAAGCGGAAGGGGGTGGGGAATGGGAAACTAATCACAATGATCTATATATAACCCCTTCCCAGGGGACAGACAACAGCAAAGAGGGAGAAGGGAGACATTGGTTAGTGTAAGGCATGAAATAATAGTAATTTATAAATTACCAGGAGTTCATGAGGGAGGGAGTGCAAAAAAATGAGGGGCTGATACCAAGGGCTCAAATAGCAAGCAAATGTTTTGAAAATGATGATGCCAACAAATGTAAAAAATGTGCTTGACACAATTCAAGCATGCATGGATTGTGATCAGAGTTGTGTGAGCCCCCAATAAAAAGAAGAAACTGTAGCAGGACAGCGGAAAAAAGGAAGACCCTTGATGAGCTGGATTGACACAGTGGCTAAAACAATGGGCTCAAATATACGACTACAATTACAAGGATAGTGCAGGATGGGCAGTGTTTCAGTCTTTTGTACATAGAGTCAGAACCAACTCGATACTACCTAACAACAGTGTTATTGCATTGAGCACGTCTTGTGCACAGACCCCTTGAAAGTGCCAGATAGCAAAGAGGTCACCTTGAGGATGAAAGTGCACCTGACTTTAACCATGGTCTTTTCAATTGTCCCTTAAATATAACAAAAGGGAACAATGAATAAAGAAGATTGACATGCCTAGGAAATGATAGGTGTTCAATAAATTATCATTTTTTCATGTTACATATACCGAGTATATTACACATACCGAATAGACTTTTTTTTTAGCAGGAAATAATTTTAATCAAAGAATTGTACATTTTCTTCCCACAATCCTGTTTTGTAATAGGAAATGACATTGGATCCATTTCACTACAGACAAAATATTATAAAATATTTACAAGAAAATATTAAAAATAACTCTAACAGCTTCAGATGCCAGCTCTGGAAGCTAAAGCTGTCACAGTAGCTCTTCCATCTCGTTCATGAAAGCTTCATGTACATCATCCTTAGTTTGTACGGAAACGGGAACAGAAGGACCGGATTTGGGGGCTGCTTTGGCAAGAGGTGCAGCAGAATCATCCTCTGACTTCCTTTGGGGAGCGGCAGGAGCCCCTTTGCTCTCCCGACGGACTCTCAGCGCAGTGGGCACAAATCGAGTGATCTCCGCTTTGGGATTGGTGATCTGTGGCTTGGCACTGAGGGTTGCGGTCGCTTTCTTCTCAATGGTGGCTGCACTTGGATCATCCGCCTTGGGCCGCTGAATCAAGTTGGGTGGGGCACTCAAAACCCCAGGGCTTGGTAAAGGAGCCGGTGGGAAAGCCCAGGTGGGGCAGGTCCAAGTGGAGGCACCAAAGGTGGGCGCATCATGCCAGGACCAGTTGGAGGGATACCTGGAGGTGCAGGGGGAGGCAGCCTTGGTGGAGGACCTCGAGGAGGGGGGCCAGGAGGCAGACCTGGAGGAGGGCCTGGCGGGGGGCCCTGAGGGCGCCCAGGGGGTGGTCCTGGAGGTAAAAGTCGGGTAAAGGCCCTCGAAGTCCTGGCATTCCAGGTGGTCTCAGGAATGGAGGAGCCCCTGGTGGTGGTCCAGGAGGAAGGCCTGTAGGTGGTCCCGGTGGCCTTAAAGGTGGAGCAGGCGGTGGTCCTAGAGGTGGTGGTCCTGGCATTGGAGGTGCTTGCATCTGAGAAGGAGGAGCAGACTGGGGAGGCGCCTGCTGTTGTGAAGAACCGGTAGCTGTGCCATCAGAAAGAGATTCCTCTTTATGTTGTTTTTGTGATTGTTTATCTGCTTCAGAACCATCTTCATCGTCATCTTCTGAAAATTCCTCTAGTTCTCGTCCCTCCTCAGGAATGTCCTGACTTGCCATCCAAAGCATCATAGCTTGAAGAGGGGTCAGCTCCTTCATGTTCTTCTTTTTCTTCCTTGATTTTCCAGGCATATCTGCAAATCGTACACTCAGCCCTGACTTTTTTTCCTCATTGTTGTCTCTCTCATTACCATCCCGATGCACAAATTCACCCCCCTCACTTTCTCCATCCGATCTGTCAGTATCACTGTCATCAGTGCCGTCATCATGCTTATCTTGGTCCATATCCTCAGGATAGCCATCATCTTCACTGGTGCTAGAAACATCATGACCTCTCTGAGCAGGGTCGGGACTATATGACATATCTTCATCACGCCTCCTAGAGGTTAGATCTAGAGCAAAGCCCACTTTACGGCCATACATCTGCAAGACTTAGGAGGAGGGGGTCCTGGAGGAGGACCAGGAGATTTTCTGCCAGGGGGCAATCTTGGAAAACCATGTCCAAGAAGAGGAAGTATTTAAACTGCCCGGGTTGGAGGTCCATAGGCTGAAGTCTTCATAAGGACGGAGGGTGGCTGAGCACAAGGAAATGGAATGTCCTGGATCAAGATGTTGGAAGGAGCATGGGGCATATCTGGCAAAGAAATACTCCCAGCTTCCACATGTTGAGCATTCTTAACAGCATCAAAATATTGGCTAAGTTGGGCCCTCTTCTGTTCATATTCTACTTCCAGCTTTCTCAATTCTTTGTAAATATCCGGATTCTCCTTTTCATAGAGCCGTAGAATACATTCAAAGGTTTCACGGAGCTTTTTACGCTTGTCTTCCAACACCTTCTCATTTAACTGCGGCTGTTGCACTGGATTAAACTCCATTTCATCTAATTTCTCCATGTCCCGGATAATCTCTTTGGGATCCTTCATCTTCAAAACTGCAGCTCGTACCATCATGCATTGTTTTTTTTTGTTCTTTTTCAATTCTCTCTTCCGGGCTTCCTTTCGAGCCTGGTCTGTGGGACTCATAAATTTTCCACTCTTGGTGGATGATGTAGATCTCCGCCCCATGATGACAATCTTTTGTTTTTACTTAAAAACAAGAGAAGACAAAACCCTCCTGCTGGGCTCGGGGTGCTGTGAAAAATGGGCCAGGGGAGACTC
This sequence comes from Echinops telfairi, assembly GCF_000313985.2. Classification (NCBI taxonomy): domain Eukaryota; kingdom Metazoa; phylum Chordata; class Mammalia; order Afrosoricida; family Tenrecidae; genus Echinops; species Echinops telfairi. The sequence continues at coordinate 588,817 of NW_022103942.1, read as the reverse complement.
CGAGTTTGTTTTGCTTCGTCGGGCTCTTCACCAGTCACTGCCGATCAGACGCTCCGCCACCGCCATCTGGAAACCTCCCCACCGAATAGACTCTTATGAGTCTTATTTGATTGTGTTCACTTGGTCTTTCTGAGCCACTCTGTTGATCTTGCACGGCATGCTCTCAAGCTCAAATAGTTTTCTTATCCCCTTGACTTCATAAGGGACGTTTCTTTGATGAACCTTCTTTTGCTGACAGCAAAGTCTTAATGGGAGACCCTGAAATAGTAATACAGCTCCTTCTTGCTTCCCCGTCACTTCCAAATATAGATGTTTTAAAAACTCATTTTCATTCCAAAGGTGACAGCTCTAAAAGTATTTTTCAACTGCATAAAGGCATTCAACCAAGTCTAGATTTCCTATGAAAACTTGGTTTCAGCCCACAGTTCCCTGCTCTACTCCTCCAGCTTGTTAACCTGTAAATGCTGCTGTATAATAGATAGCATTTTGATGGGTCACATTTAATGCATACCTTAGAAAGGTCTGAGCTCCAAACCTTCACATTAGAGACAGTCAAGCCTGCTTAACAAGAGAATCAAGAAATAAAAAGAATAGCCACTTCCTCTAGAGCTGTAGAGGCAGTCACAGAACGTACAACAAAGTGCCAAAAGTGACATCTCCGGGGGATCAGAGAAAAGCAAAGACAATAAAGATAAAATTCTACTTGATTTTAGGCTGTTTTAGACAGTTTCAGTTTATGTTTTCATAACATATATTTAAAAAATAAAACAGAAAAACTTCAGCAACAAAAAAGAACACTGAAAAATAATAGATGTCTTTGAATTATGATGCTCAAGAAAACTTTTGACTATGCCAGGGCTGGCTAGAAGAAAAATAAATCTGTTTGGGGAAAAGTATAGGCAGAATACTGTTGAGAAAGCAGTTCAACAAAATGTTGTGTCTTTGCTTTGAATATGTCATGGGGGTGGGGGTGAGTGGCGGGGAGGACCAGTACCTGGAGAAGTACACCATGCTTAGTAGAGTTAGATAAAAAGAGGAAGACCTTCAACAAAATATACTACACAATGACTGTAACAGTGAGCTCCAAGTATTTGACACGAGAGGGCAGTGTTTCATGCTGTCGTACGTGGTGTCACTATGACAGCAAACTCGAAGGAACATAACCACAATGCCTATTACAAGTGTCAGCCCTGGCACAATGACCTCCACCCACCTACAGGGGTGATGACTTTGATTTACCAAAGAGTATGACTACAACATAGATCATTTGCAGAGGTGAAATACGTGCACCATATGCCCATAACCTTTGAACTTTGATGTCAGTTGTGAGTGTGAGAGAAGTTATCTTTGGGAGTTGAGGAAAGGGAACAAAATAGTCATATCACTTTCTATTTATTTATTTCTATTTATCATTCAGTTTGGTGCCGGAACAAAAGTTTTCCATTAATATCTTAGCTAGAAGAGCCAAAACAGAGTCTCTCATGTGCATGCTGAATAGAAGAGTGGAGTTAGAAGACCAGACTCATCCCTGACTGAAGAACCTTGAGTGAGTCACTTCCTTTGTACTTGTCTCAGCCCTAAGAGAATGATGGCCTATGACACTGGACTGGACTTTGGATTAGAAGACTCCACTTGAACTGAGACATCAGTGATTGAAGTTATGTGTCACTTAGTGGTGGGGAGGTTCTGAAAATCCATGTGTTAGAATTCAAAGATGATATCCTGTGATCCTCACCTTAATTTGCAGTAATACTTTCCCCTCTGAGAATGAGTGGAACCCATGTCTATGAGGAGCTATCACTTCCCTGATTATGTAACACTATAATGGCAGAGTTTAACTAAGTGAGCATGACATAATCAGATAACAATCCATTTAAAGGCAGAGATTCTCAGGGGGATGTTCTCAGGGGGGATGGGCAGTGATTCAAAGCACAGGAAGTATGCAGATGCCTTTGCTGGCTTGAAGATGAAAGTGTCCATGAGACCGGAAATGGGAACAGCCTCTGGAACCGTGGTTCTCAACCTTCCCAATGCCGCGACCCTTTAATATAGTTCTTCATGTTGTGGTGACCCCCCAACCATAAAATTATTTTTGTAACTATTTCTTAACTGTAATTTTATTACTGTTATGAATTGGGAGACCCTTGTGAAAGGATCATTCAAACCCCAAAGGGGTCGTGACCCACAGGTTGAGAACCACTGCTCTAGAAGCTGAGAGTATTTCCTACACCAGCCACCAAGAGACAGGGAACTGCATTGATATATCCACAAGGAAATTAATTCTGCTAACAGCAAGAATGATCTTGGAATTGGGTTCCTCACCCTGCAAACCTCCAGGCAGGGTGCAGACCCATCCAGTGTTTGATCAAGCCTTGTGAAACCGTGAACAGAGAAAAGAATCATGCCATGCCAGATTTCTGACCTAAGAACTATGAGCTAAAAGTGAATGTTGCTTTCAGTTTTCAAATTTGTGGTTACACACCAGAGAAAATGAAAACACTTTATTTAAGTAAAATCCATATTCAACACATATACAATGTGCAAGGACAAACCCATGAGTAAATAAAAATACACCACCCTGGCTACACTTTTTACCACTGTGTGATGGGATTGAAGGTTAAGAATATATTCATACTGGTATCTGAATGCACTGTATATATGAATTATGGATTACTTATTCATCAGAGATGTAGTCCATTGAACTTTATTTATGTCAAAGATGTTTTATTTCGGATTTTTTAAACCTATTATAGGTAAAGATGTACAAACAACCAAGGCTATGAAGTAAAATATCACTCTCTCACCCCTAGAGGGAACCACTGTCCAGAATTCGTTGTTTGCCACTCCAATATTTTGCTTCATATTTTACTATTCTTAATACATCCTTAAACAAAGCACATAATCTCTTTGCAGATAGTTAAGTCTAAGTAGTATCGATATGTATTCCTTATTGATGCTTACTTTTCATTTCTCTGAAATAATGCTTCTGAGATTTATTGAATTTGGTGATTTGGGGCTGCCCTGTTCTTTCTCATCATTCTGCCTTAAAGTCCATACTTAGAAGTGCAACAGCCAACAGGACTTGACTTTCTCCTCTAATAGGTGTGGGCAAATGACACTGTAAATAAGGTGTACCAATCAGTATTCCCACAGTAACATAGAGTTCTAAAAGCCCCACAGTTCCCTTGTCAACAGAATACAAATGTTCACTCACTGGGCTTATTTCTCATATTCTACTATGTTCATCTAGCAAGGCATTTTCTTTCCATTTTTCTTTTGACTTCAAAGAACAGAAATTTATTTCCTCACAGGTCATTTACTTAAACTTTTTAAAATTGGGAAGTAAGTGAAGGTTTACAGAACAGCTCATCAGTTTTACATTCTACAGCTCTTGTATATTTTATTTCAACTCATCCTCTGCAATCCCCTCCACGTAATATCACGTACCCTGTTTTCTCCCTGTGTTTCCTGTTTCCATTCCCCCTCTTTCCTAAAACTGTGAAGTTTGCCTGTGGGTAAATGCTTCCATTTAAATCTTAGATGATTTATTATTGTACCACAACGGTTCCAGACCAGAAGAGTGACTAGGGCCATAGTCTCAGGGGCCCCATCTGTCTCTATCCTAAAAGTAAGCCTAATTTCTTTCATGATTTTGATTTCTGCTCCACATTTTTCTCTGTAAGGAAATTTTCTGAGGAATACAGGGTGGCTGAGTAATTACACAAACTTTTGTAACTTCTATGGTTCAGGAGCACTGAGTCTGTAATGGGTCATGCATTGGCTGCTAACCACAAAGTTGTTTAAATGGACTGGGTACAACTCAGGAAAAGATGAAGCTTTCTACTCCCTTAAAGACTCAAAAGCCATTCATACATCCATTGTGTGAAGCAGAGCTGTTGTTTTTTGTTTTTTTTCCAGTTTGATCTCAGTGGTTTCTTTCAGAGACAAAGCAGTGCAAGAGGCCGTCACGCTCCCACTGCCACACTAGGTGAAGTGTGACACAGGCCTTGCATCCCTTGGTTCACCACCGGAGCAGCCGGGCCTGATGGCTCCACCCCAGCCTTTCAGACCAATGGATGTCTGTATGGATTGTGATAAGAGTTGTACGAGCCCCCAAGAAAATGATTTTTTTTTAAAAAAAGACTCAGAAGCCAAAAGAGAGCAGTTCTACTCTGTCTTACAGGGTCACTTTGAATCAGAGTAAAATGCCTTGGCAGTGAGCTTGATTTTCTGAGGCTTCATAGAGGACAGCCTCCCTGAAATAACTGTGAGATTCCTTCAATGGCATTTGTAGGAGCTCCTGGATCCTTCTGTCACAGGACTGTAGATGGCCTCTTAGCTTCCTGCCACAGATGGTTCACTGCTTTGCACGTTGTGTGATATTTCACATGCCCCTCCTCAGGAGAGCTAGCCGACCTCCAGGAACTCTGGGACCCCTCACTGCCAACGGATCCTATTTCCCTGCTGTCTCGTCATGAACTCACTGCCATTGGGTCGATGCTGACTCATAGCGAACGAACCTATAGCGCAGGGTGGAACTGTCCCATGCGACGTTCACACACTGCACTCTTGATCGGAGAGTATTTCTCCTGAGGAGTGGCTGGTGGATTTGAACTGCTGATCTGGCACTCAGCGGTCCAATGATTCCTGACAGCAGGACAAGCTTTCTTCTACTAAACTGGGCAGACTTCCTCGGATTGCCTAGGTCCCAGTCTAATTACTCTCATTTGAGCACCTTGTCGGGTGAGGGTCTGAAGGGCAAAGGTGTCCAGGGAGCAGAAGCGGGGTGGGGGTGGAGGGAGATGAAGGCCTGTTCGGAGGCGGGGTGGCGGGAGATGGATGCCTGTGCTGGGGCGATTCCGACGTTCAGACAGGCCAGCGTCCCCTAGTTACCATAGAAACCTGACATCAATATAGCTACTGTGATGACCCTTATACTGGCATGGCCGCCTTGCGGGAGGGGCGGCTCCCACCTTCAGGATTCCAGATGGAGCAGAGGGGACTAAAGGCTGGGTGTCCCGCCCTGGGTGTAGTGGGGCTAAGAGCCAATCCCCCCCTTCCCCCATTTGAGAAGTGGTGGTCCGCAATCTGGAGACCACAGTGGTCTCGCCCTGGTGACGCTGCTGTCTCCATGGTGACTGCTGTGGGCTTTGTGCAGACTGAGTCACCACTTAGGATTCTTGCCTGCATCAAGCATTGCTTACGCGATCCTTGTCAGGTGTTCCTGTTCCAATTGCTTCCTTCCTGATTTAATTCATCAGCATTCCGCTCTAGGCTACTAATTTCTCTTCTCCCCCATCGAGGCAGCTACCTGCCTATTCATTTACGTGTTTTTATCAGAAACACTGAAAGACTTACAGCCTCCTGCTTTTTACTCAAAGGATTACCATCTATCTGTTGCTTTTATTATGTACTTAATTTGATGCTTATTTTTTTGTCCCCCAAAGTGGCCAGTGAAAGTCGTTTCAAGTCGGCCTCTGTGTGTATCTGATATGTCTCTACATTTATTTCAGCAGGTACTTTGCTCTCTGCACTTGTTTCCTTATCAATAAGTGGTGATGCCTTCTTTGGGCGTTGCTTTGAACATCTGAAGGCATAAATCTGAAAACAAAATGCCACAGAATGTGGCATCTGTAACCTGGCCAGTAAGCCCACTGACACTGAGTCCCCTTGAGCCATCGCGACCCTGCAGGGCAGAATAGCACTGCTCCACATGGTTTCCAGCAGTCAAGAGATCAAATGACACATTGCATTGGGTTAATGTGCTGCACGGCCGCTTCTCCCAGTTTCTATACGTTGATTTTAAACTGTTGACTTAATAACAGGCAACTTGAATAAATATTCAGAGGAGTCAATGATTGAGCTATCGTTTCCTCTCCACTTCTCAGGTTCAGAAAAAGGAAGCCCATTAGCCTGCAGATATAAGGTGTATTCTTCCTCTCACCACTGTTCTTGTTCTTTTGCCATAATTTTTAGTCTATCCAGAGCTCAGGTCATGGAGCAAGGATGCATCTGTAGGCCCAGAGAGGTGCTCATCAGTCACTCGCTGGGAAAAAAAAACATGAGGTCTGCTTCGATAACGAGTCCCATCCTTGAAACCATGAAGGGCAGTCTACTCTGTCCTATAGGGTCTCTATGAGTCAGAATTGGCTAGATGACAGACAGTGCGTGGGCGGAAGGACCCGAGCACATTGGGCAATATCATAGGAATAGTTGGGGAGCCAGTGAGAGACATGAAAGGGAAGGAGGGTGGTGGGCCCATTGTGAGCCCCGCCCCTGAGAGGCGGAACACAACCCCCTGTGAGGGCAGCTGGGTTCTGAGAGTCTCAAAGGGAAAGTGTCCTGGCTGAGCAAGTCCTGCTGTTTCTCCTTCCCTTTCCCTTTCCTGACTCACCATTTGGGAAGTCATTCCTCAGATAGAGACGGAGTGTGCCGAGGCTAGAAATACACGGGCCAGGAACGAACTGCCGCTTTGAAGGGCGTATCAGGAATGAAAGTAAGAATTTCCACAAGACAAACCTTTGTATGACTCAGTCGACTAGGTTTTTGCCTCCTAGATAACTCTAATAATCGAGGCCGGCCTCCCTGAAATCAGTCAGAGTCGCCTTCAATGGCATTTGTAGGAGTTCCTGGATCCTTCTGTCACAGGACTGTAGACGGCCTCTTAGCTTCCTGCCACAGATGGTTCACTGCTTTGTATGTTGTGCGATATTTAACATGCTCCCCCTCAGGAGAGCTAGCCGACTTCCAGGAACTCTGGGACCCCTCACTGCCAACGGATCCTGTTCCCCTGCTGTCTCGTCATGAACTCACTGCCATTGGGTCGATGCTGACTCATAGCGAACCTATAGCGCAGGGTGGAACTGTCCCATGCGACGTTCACACACTGCACTCCTGATCGGAGAGTATTTCTCCTGAGGAGTGGCTGGTGGATTTGGACTGCTGATCTGGCACTCAGCGGTCCAATGATTCCTGACAGCAGGACAAACTTTCTTCTACTAAACTGGGCAGACTTCCTCGGATTGCCTAAGTCCCAGTCTAATTACTCTCATTTTATCGCCCTGTCGGGTGAGGGTCTGAAGGGCACAGGTGTCCAGAGAGCAGAAGCGGGGGTTGGGTGGGGGTGTGGGGAGATGGAGCCCTATGTGGAGGCATTTCTGGTGTCCAGACAGGCCAGCATTCCCTAGTTGCCATAGAAACTTGATGTCAGGATGGCTACTGGGATACCTTTATACAGAGAGACTGACATGGCCCCCTTGCCGGAGAGGAGGTTCACACCTGCTGGGGTTTCAGGTCCAGCAGAAGGGGTGGTTGTCAGGGAGTCTCAGGGGGTGAGTGGCTCCCAGAGCCAATCCACTCCCTTTCCCGATTTGAGAAGTGGTGGTCCGCAATCTGGCAAGGGATAGAGACATCCACAGTGGTCTCGTCCTGGTGACGCTGCTGTCTCCATGGTGACTGCTGTGGGCTTCCTGCAGACTGAGTCACCACTTAGGATTCTTGCCTGCATCATGCATTGCTTATGTGATCCTTGTCATGTGTTCCTATTCCAATGCTTCCTTCCTGATTTATTCATCAGCATTCAGCTCTAGGCTACTAATTTCTCTTCTCCCCCATTGAGGCAGCTACCTGACTTTTTATTTATGTGTTTATTTATATCAGAAAGACAGCTTCCTACTTTGTTCAAAGGTATCATCTATCCACTCCTTTCATTATGTATTTAATTTGATGACCTTTTGTCCCCAAAGTGGCCACTGGAAGACCTTTCAAGTTGGCCCCTGTGTGCAACTGACACGTCTCTAGATTTATTTCAGTACGTACTTTGCTCTCCCAGCTTGTTGCCTCTTCAATAAGGGAAATGACAATGAGCATTTGAAGGCAAATATCTGAAAATAAAACACCACAGCACGTGGCATCTGTAACCTGCCCAACCGGCACACTGCCACTGAGTCCACCTGATGCCTCGTGACCCTGCAGGGCAGAATAGCAGTGCTCCATAGGGTTTCCTACAGGCAAGAGATCAAATGACACATTGCATTAGGTTAATCTGTTGCACAAGACCTCTTTAAAGGGTTAAGGAGCAAGGGCGTTACTTTGAGAACTAAGGTGGGCCTGCCTCAGACCAAGGCATTTTCAATCACCTCACATGCATGTGAAATTCAGACACTGAGTCAAGAAGATCAAAGAAGAATTGATGTATTTGAATTATCATGCTGACAGAGCATATTGAAAGTACCATGGCCTGCCCAAAGAACACAAATACGTTTGTCTTGACAACCAGAATGCTCCTTCGAGGCAAGGACTTCGTTGCACACACTTTGGACACTTTATCAGTGAAGACTGGTCCCTAGAGAAGGAGATCATGCTTGGTAAAGTAGAGGGCAGTGAAAATAAGAAAGACCTCCGGCAAGATGGACTGAGAATAGCTGCAACAACGAGCTCAAACATACAATAGTGAGGATGTCACAGGAATGGGGGTTTCCTTCTGTTGTACATAGGGTCACTGTGAGTCAGAACCGATTTGATGAGACCACTGCCAACAACATCTGGCTAACCAAGACTTTAAATCAAGGTTCTAAATCTATATGGAAGTAGTCGGTTTTATTTTCAGAAAAGCAAACTAGTCTAGTGGATTCAAACTGTTGACCATTCAGTGAACAGCCCAACATTTAACCCACTTTACAACCAGAGGCTTTTTGTGGCATCTGTCCCACCCCACTGCCATCAAGTCTAATCCCAAAATACAGCCGCCCGACAGCTTCTGAGCTGGTGGGTTTGAACCATTGGCCTTGTGGTTAGCAGCTTAATGTCTAACTCTCAGCTCCACCAGAGCTCCTCTGTGGCATATGTAAGCATCAGTAAGTGTTACTTCCATATTTCAGCTTTGCTTCTTTCATTCTATGAATGCCACACTTCCGAAATTAGCCTAATAGCCTATCTAGCAGAGAGTATTATTAGAAATATATGTGTATGAGCTTCAGTGGACCCCATCATTGGGATACTTGAGGTAACTCACTGCCTGTCCACCAGGCTTTTCTATACAATGTGGCAAGAATACCAAGTCCTGCCAACTACTCAAGAATATTGTGGTGTTTAAGCATGATTCCTTGTGGGAAAGTCTTCTGTGGTCTCAGGTGGGAATGAGAGACCAGTGTCTCTGAGTCATTATGCTAACCGAGACAGCATTGAGTATTCACACCAGCTGTTTTCCCAAATGTGGTCATATAGACCATTTCATCATATTCGACAGGGGTACTTGTCAAAATCACAGCTTTATTGGCCAAGCCTAGGCCTGCTGAATCAAAATCAGGAAACAGAGTGGAGATATGTTCGTATAGAGTGATTTCTCTAGTAGGATCTGATAAAAGTATTTATCATCATTTGGATTTTCACGTAAAGATGGTTGAAACACTGTCTGGTCTTGCACCAACTTCACAATTGCTGTTATGTTTGAACCCATAGTCATAGTCACTATGTCACTCCACTGGTTGAGGATCGTCCTCTTTTTCGCTAACCCTCCCTTTCACCAAGCATGATGCCCTCCTGATGACAGATCTAAAGTATGTGAGATGAACCTCACCAGCCTCTGTCCAAGGAAGCTTCTGGTTCTCCTTTGTACACGACAGATTTGTTTGTTCTTCTGGCTGTTCATGCTATCTTCAGCATTTTTCCCAATGCCACCCATAATTCGAAATCATCAATTATTCTCTGCTCTTTCTTAATCCTTGTCCAATTTTCACATACATATGAGGGGACTGAAAACACCATGGCTTGAGTCAGGTAAACCTGAATCCTCAGAGCCACATCTTTGTTCTTTATCATGTTAAAGAAGTCTTTGCAGCAAAACCATACTTCATTTGATGTCTTGACTGTTGCTTTCATGAAGTTGACTGTGGATTCCAGTAAAATGAAATATTTGACAATTCCAATCTTTTCATCATTTCTCATGGCCTTTTTTATTGGTCCAGGTGTGATGGATTTTATTTTCTTTACATGCAGTTGTAATCTACAGGGAGGATTGTGTTGTAGTCTTTGACCTTCTTCAAGCCCTCTTCACTTGTAGCAAACAGGGCTGTTAATGAGCCTTTCTCCAATCCAACTATCAAATTTATCTACATGCAGTCCACCTTCTCAAATTATTTGCTCAATTTCCATTGAATAAGTAGGGTGAAATGATGCAATCTTGATACAAACCTTTTCTGGTTTTTAAAAATTATTTTATTGGGCGCTTGTACAATTCTCATCACAATCCATACATACATTCATTGTGTCAAGCACATATGTACATTTGCTGCCCTCATTATTTGCAAAATATTTGCCCTCCACCTCAGCCCTTAATATCAGTTGCTCATTTTCCCCCTCCATTCCCAACCCCCTCCCTCATGAACCCTCCATAATTCACAACTTATTGTAGTTTTGTCATAAGTTACACTGTCCGATGTCTCCCCCTGCCCTCTTCTCTGCTGTCCCTCCCCCAGGGAGGAGGCAATACCTAGATTCTTGTAATCGGTTCCTCCTTTCCAACCCACATTCCCTTCACCCTCCAGGCCTTGCCCCTTTCACCACTGGTCCTGAAAGAGTCATCTGTCCTGGATTCCCTGTGTTTTCAGTTGCTATCTGTACCAATGTACACCCTCTGATCTAGCCAGATTTGTAAGGTAGAATTGGGATCATGATGGTGGGGGGGAGGAAGCATTGAAGAACTAGAAGAAAGTTATATGTTTCATCTTTGCTACCCTGCACCCTGATTGGCTCGTCTCCTCCCCCTCAAACTTTCAGCGAGGGGGTGTCCAGTTGCCTATCGATGGGCTTTGAGTTTCCACTCTGCATTCACCCGCCTTTACAATGATTTTTTTTTCTTTGATGCTTGATACCTGATCCCTTTGACAGCTCATGGTCACACATGCTGTTGTGCTTCTTCCATGTGGGCTTTGCTGTTTCTGAGCTAGTTGGCCGCTTGTCTATCCTCAAGCCTTTAAGACCCAAGACGCTATATATTTTGATAGCCTGGCATCATCAGCTTTCTTCACCACCTTCGCTTATGCACACGTTTGTCTTCAGTGATCGTATCAGGAAAGTGGGCACCCACTGATCAGATTTTTAGTTTTTTGATGTCTAATAACTGGTCCCTTCTGCCCCTCCCTTGTGGTCAGACAGGCTGGTGTGCTACTTCCATGTGGGCTTTGATGCTTCTGAGCTAGATGGCAGCTTGTTTATCTTCAAGCCTTTAAGACCCTGGATGCTATATCATTTGGTGGCCAGGCACCATTAGCTCTCTTCACCACAGTTTGAATTCTGTTTGAATGACTGCCTCTTGGTCTATGTACAGGTTCCATTGGAGCATAACCACAGAGAAATATCCTGGAATTTGCATTCTTTTCATGTTATCCATAGTTTGTTATGATGCACACAATCAGATGCCTTTGCTTTGTTAATAAAACAGAAGTAAACATCTTTCTGGTATTCCCTGCTTTCCGAGAAGATTCACCCGACACAAGAAGTGAAAGCCACCATGCCACATGCTCTTCTGACACCTGTTTGAATTTTGACAGCTCCCGGTTGATGTACTGCTCCAATAGTTTTTAAATATCAGCAGCAAAATGATACTTGAACGAACGTGCTCTTAATGCTATTGTACAGTATTTTCTGCACTCTGCTGGCCCACTTTTCTATGGAGTGGGCACAGATCAGCATATCAGTGGGTAAATCAGACAGGTCGCTGTCATCCAAATTTCTGGCAGAGACTACTGAGTTCTTCCGGTGCTGTGTCTGTTTTTTGAAACATTTCTATTGGTATTCTACCAACTTCTGGAGCTTTGTTTGTACCTAATGCTTTTATTGCAGCTTGCACTTCTTTGAACACCATCGGTTCTTGATCATGTATTTCTTTAAATGGTTGAATGTTAATTAATCATTTTTGGCACAGCGTCTCTGTGTATTCCTTCTGTTTTCTTTTGATGCTTCCTTTATCATTCAATATGTCCCCCATAGAACCCTTCAGTATTTCAACTTGATGGTTGCATTTTGTCTTCTCAAGCTGCCTTTTAATTTTTCTGTTCAGTTCACTTTAGAATTTGTTTTATTTGCTCTAACTACTTTACATTCAAGAGAGTTTCAGAGTCTTTTCCTTTTAAAGATCATTTCATTCACATATAATTCACGTATCATTCAAATACATCCAAAATATTCAGTAAATTCCACAATCAGTTTTAGAATATTTCTCTTAAATGTTATTAGATGTTATTAGTATCTCCTGTTTTCCCAACCTCTTCTATCATAATCACATGAAACTATTGATCAGGTTGCTGATGAAAAAGCCACAACAATAAATTAAAACAGAAAAATCTCAGCCCAAAAGAAAACAGAACGTAATAAAAACTAGGACAAGTTAATGGGTAAAGAGGGACTCAAGTACTCCCTCAACACAAGAACACTTTGTTCTAATATCCAGCACTCTGAGATGCTCACCTTCCCAACACGATCACTGAAGACAAAGCAGGTGAATAAGCAAATATGGTGAAGAAAGCTGGTGCTGCCCAGCTATCAAAAGATATAGTGTCTGGGGTCTTAAAGGCTTGAAGATGAACGAGCGGACATCTAGCTGAGAAACAACAAAGTCCACATGGAGAAAACACACCAGCCCGTGTGATCCCGAGGCGTCGATGGGATCAGGTATCAGGCATCAAAGACCCAGAGCAAAAAATCATAACGTGAATGAAAGGGGGAGTGCAGAGTGGAGGCCCAAAGCTCATCTGTAAGTAATTGGACATCCCCTTACAGAAGGGTGGTGGGGAGAAGACAGGCCAGTCAGGGTGCAATATCACACCGATGAAACATACAACTTTCCTCTGGTTCTTTAATGCTTCTTCACCCTCCCCCCCCCCCACTATCATGACCCTAATTCTACCTTACAAATCCTGCTAGACCAGAGAGTGCATGTACACTGGTACAGATAAGAACTGAAAATAGAGGACAGATAAAGCCCTCAGGATCAATATTGAGGGTAGTCATACCAGGAGGGGAAGGGGAAGGTGGGGGGACAAATGAGAACCAATCACAATGACCTACCTATAACCCCCTCCCAGGGGGATGGGCAACAAACAAGGGGGTAAAGGGAGACATTGAACAGTGCAAGACATGAAAGTATAATAGCAATTTATAAATTATCAAGGGTTCATGAGGGAGGGAAGGAGGGAGGGAGGGAGATAGGGAGGGGTAAATGAGGAGCTGGTACCAAGGGCTCAAGTAGAAAGAAAATCTATGAAAACAATGAAGGCAGCATATGTACAAATGCGCTTGACACAATGGATGTATGTATGGATTGTAATAAGAGTTGTATGAGCTCCCAGTAAAATGATTTTTTAAAAATGGGTAAAGAGGAAAAACAAATGGTAAGATGTTAAATTTAAACCAAACTATCTGTAGTAATATACTCTCCAATTAATCCTGTGTGGACAAGACTGTCCAAATCCCTCTTCAGCAGTCTTAGAGAATTCAATAGAGGCTTAATCTACATGGGGACTGTGCAAATGAATTTTGGACTTTCACTGTCAGCCTTCTTGGGTCTCATTGTTCAAAATGCATGAACTGGCATGCTTCTGTGTGGACTTAACTGGCCCCTCTGTTGGATGGCTGCTTATTTAATCCAAGTCTTTAAGACCCCCAGTGCTATTCGTTCTGCTAAGCACCATTTTATTTCTTCACCACACTTTGCACTCATATCTTCAGTGATCACCTCATGAGGGCAGATATTGAGCAGGAATACTTCATAAGAACAAATTGTTCTTTGGTTAGGGCTTACAGTTAAGTGTAAGCTTAAAATCAATTCATATATCTAATGTTTACCCCTATCTACATTTTTTTTTAATTAAAAGGTCATTTTATTGGGGACTTTTATAGCTCTTATAGCAATCCATATGGTCTACTTTAGAGACAGCATTATCAGATTCCTGAAAATACTATGAGTAGCATACAGGGGACATTTGATAATTCTATTAATAATATCCTTATTCTAGCTAATGGCATATAATTTAAAACACTAGTATGAAAAGGAATATGCACATATATAGGAACGCTTATTATACTTAGATACATGGAACATATATGGGTTAGTGACAGAACACTGTTTGAGGAAACAATGGGGGTTAGACACAAGGCAAATTTTTCTGTACCATTAGTTCATTAAGGAAAACATAAGCCTGCAAAAGTAAAACATGTCACACAGAGCAAAGAGAATATGGAGATGTCAAATGCATGTTGGTCTTAGGTTGCCAATTTTTGAGCAACCTAAAGCAAAATTTTTAACCCAGATTCCAATCATTTCAAAGTCCATGAATTGAGGCTTTTCTTTCTTTCCTCTCTTTTTAATGACCTTTGGCCGCCTTCATGTGTGATGTTCGCGATGGCACTCCAGACGTCAACTCCTCTTTGCTCATTAGTGCTCAGTGCTTCAAATCTGCTCTTTGGAAGGGTCAGAATTCAGGTGGACGTCCTCAAGGTTGTATTTGGCTCTTGTGGACTTGTTTTGATTTTCTTCAGCTTCAACCATGCAATTACATTGTATGAAACCTTAACGTAGGAATTGGCCAATTTTACCTTTCCACTAGGCTTAAAATGAGCCATACCAAAAGGAGGAGGGGGGATGTCATGACCACCAAGAACAAAAGAGTCAGGAGCATGTCCTTTAGACCCCAAATCTCTGCACTGAATCTCCTCAGTCTAAAAGAAAAGAACTGTGACACCAGAGATGGTGAGAAGCGGCAGAAAGAAATGGTGCCAGCAGACGCAGCAGAACAAGCATAAGACAGAGCAGTGCCCGTCCTGACACGTGAAGAATGCTGAGTGCCTTAGAGCAGGAGGCTTGATGGTGCAGAAGAGCGTTTCTGAGTATTTATTGGCACAACTAAAAGAGCATTGCAACGCTTGCCCCAGCAGGCTGCAGGGCAGGATGAGAACCATGCCTATACAGACAGCTAAGAGCCACGAGGTGTCCTGAGTGCAGAGCTCTATCGAGAGTGCTTCTGATCTTCTCTTATAACCGGTTACTTCCCTAATAAGCTCAGTAACTGTGAGGATTATCTGTGAATTCTCTGTGGCCATTGCAATGATTTATTCAACCTATCAGAGAAGTAGAGAGTGCACTGGAAGGGATGGAAGGCTGGAATTGATTTTAAAGAAACGTTAAGAGGGTGGTTGTATGTCCGACCTGGGCCTCATAGGAAATGTCTAATGGTGATGATGCTGATTTTCTCTCCACCTCCTGAAGTTAGAGGAGGTTAGATGCCATTGTTACAGGTGCACTGGAAAATAAGCTTCGGAGTTCAGTATGCCTGTCTTTAAAAAATATCCTTGGATTTTGTGTTTTGGTTTTATATCTACTTACTGAGTGTTTTGTCCGCCTGTCAGTCTTAAAGGATCCCTGATGGCTTAGTAGATTAAGAGCTGGACTGTTGCCGAAAGATAGACTTTCTGCTTCTATAAAGAGTTACAGCCTTGGAAACCCATATAGGATCCCTATGAATTGGACATGAGTCAAAGGCAGTGAGTTTGGTTTTTGGAGGGGTTTTTTTCATTCTTAAACTAGAGATAGTGTATTAAAATAATCTATTATTAGTGTGCTTCTCTGCACATTTCCTTTTCCCCCCTTAAGTGGTATCATAATTATTACTCATATTTCCTTATGGAGTTTAGCTTTTAGCAATATCAACTGTATTTTTTGGTCTCAATTTTTCCCAATGAAATATAAAAAATGTAAGTCATGTTTTCTTTTTATTTGCAATTGTTTGTCATGCTTTTTCTTGTTTTAAATTTTAACCTATCTAAATTTATTTGT
The DNA here is from genome assembly GCF_000313985.2 of Echinops telfairi. NCBI lineage: Eukaryota > Metazoa > Chordata > Mammalia > Afrosoricida > Tenrecidae > Echinops > Echinops telfairi. The sequence continues at coordinate 572,988 of NW_022103942.1, read as the reverse complement.
TTTAGGTATTTCTCTTCAAAAAGCGCAGTATTAGATTCTAGTTGAATAGGCAATCTAAAATAATTTTAATGGGTGATGTTCACTCATGATACACAAATAACAATTATATCCAACAGGACTTATTCCACTAAGTTTTTGTGCCCCTCTGGTATGTGTGTGTGTATTCATTAGATGGTCTGTTTAATTTGCTCTCCCTTTTTGTTTGGTATTTAGAACACTTACTGTTTGCTCTAATGGTTACATTTATGCTAGCTCCTTAAGAATTTTACTTAAAAGATAAGGAAGAATTGAACAGCATTATTGACAAACGTGACCTAATGCTCATTTTTCCACAGATTCTGTAATTGTGAAGTCTTGCTAAAATTGATTTGTAATGTCCATATCAATAATTATTGGTGGTTCATTCTGGATATGTGTTGCACTGAACAGTAAAAACTTGAATTGTTTAATGCACATATTCCCAGCTGACGTTTGTTTCATTTATTGAGTGTTCATGGTGACTACCATGAATAACAAGAACCAACTGTACACACAACACTGCACTCCACAGCCAAATGTGGAACATGTGACAGAACTGGCCATATGCTGAGCTATAAAGAAAGTCTCCAAAAATTTTGTATGATTGAAATTATAAAGGGTGTTGTCCACAGTCATAGGATAATTGAGCGATTAATTAAAAGCTGAGGAGTTGTGAAAACAGCTTGGAGGCCACATTTGACCTCCTTTGGCTACACAAGGGAGAAGGAAAATCTGATGCCACACCAACCCAAGACCTACTACTATATGGCAAAGGTCAGACATGCCTCTACCCTCCGTCTTTCTTGACCTTATTCTGACACCAACCATTCCTCCCATTACACTCTACTAGCCTGCTGGATTTCATAATTCATTGCATTGGCCACACCGAACTCACAGACAATACTCAAAATTATGTGAATTGGTTAGGGAAGTTAACAGATTACCACAAATCAAGATTAGTCAATAGTAAGGATACAAATTTTTATCCACAGAAGTGCCTCTCCTCAGCCAGAAATCAAATCTCCAGCCTCTAAGCTGTGTGGTCCCTTGGCGCTTACCTCCATGGACCCGGAAGCTGACCCATTGCTGTGCTTCACAGTCTCAGAGTCTCAGCAGTGCTCTTCCTCTGCTCTGTCTCATGGTTTCCTGGATCGGGCCTCTAGCCTCAGCCTGGCTTCTTTGCTTTGCCCCATGATCTCCGTGCCATAGGCTCTGATGACTCTGGTCTCAGCCCCCACCGCTTTAGACAGAGATCCTCAATGTGCTCCCCTGGCGGCTCTTCTTTGATGGCCCTGGGATTCTCTCTTCCCACTTCTGAGCTAGCTTTCTTTTACATAGAGGAATGGCTTTAATGTAGGTGTGGTTTTTGCCCTTCAGCAGACCACACCTTCAAGGACTAAGGTAGACACACAGAATACATCTCACCTTAAACTTGGCCATTAGCATAACAGAAATCTATCCAAAATGGTAGTATAACCACAGGCATAGGGGCTAATATTTATAATACATCACAAAAAGGAATTATGGATAGAATTACCATATTGAAAAATGTGGAGAAGCGCTTCTACACAGAGGTAAATAGAAAAAAAAACCCATAATATTCAGAAATTAACTAGTAGACTTTTAAATATACAGAAGAAATTACACTGAAAGCTAGAAAATATTTTTACCCAAATAGCAATTACTAGAGTAAATGTAGTAAATTAACAATTGTGAGATACTCTTATTGTCATTCTTTTAAAAAAAAATCCTCACTGCCATCAAGTAAATTTTAACTCATGGTGACTCTATGGGGCAGATAAAAACTGCCTTTGGGTTTCTGAGATTGTAATTCTTTACAGGATTCTACAGCCTCGTCGTTCCCCAGTGGGGTGCCTGGTGTTTTCAAACTACTAACCTTATGTATTGGATTAAGTTAGTAGTCCAATACATAACTCACTATGTCACCAGGGCTCCTTACTTAGATGGTCTTAAACACATATGTTAGTAAAACGGAGAAAATCAGTTATGTTAGTGTTCACTTAAGGAAGTGTTTAAAAAATCAAATTAAACATAAAGGAATGAAATTTTAGGAAATCAAATGTTCAATAAAACCAAAACCCACTGCCACCGAGTCGACTTCTACTCATATTTACGCTTACATAAGGTTTCTGTGGGAAACTGAGGAATAGGAAGAGAGTATGTGGATGAATTCTTTACTCTCATATTCTTTGGTTTGTTTGTTTTGGACAATACTTTTCCATGTGTTTTTATACCAAGTCAATATACAAACAACAAAAAATGTGAGGCAATGGCACATTGTAAACCAAAAACTGATTAATCAATTTCTATGTCCTGCAATCTAAAAAGTAACAAATAAATAGAAGAGAAATAAAACTGTCAGCTCATAGAGGTTAATAAAATAGCAACAAAGATCCAAAGAAAATCAAGGAGAGATTAAAATAGATGTTAATGAGAAAAAATACATTAATCACAAAATGAAAACAGAAAATTATCAATAGAAAATGAAAGCCTGTTCTTTTGAAAGATTAATAACAAAGGCAATCCTTTGGAAACTACAATCAACTATATAATAAAGAAGGTCAATAGTATGCCAGGGTACATATTAATTATTTAATAAATCAGATTTTTTTCTTACTTTTATTGGGGGATCCTACATCTCTTATCACAATCCATGCATTCATCCAGTATGTCAAGCACATTTGCACATATGCTGCCATCAACATTTTCAAAGTATTCTCTTCTCACTGGAGCCCCTGATATCAGCTCCCCATTTCTTCTCCCTCCCTCCCCTGTCCGCCCTCCCTCACGAACCCTTGATAAGTTATAGATTATTATTTTCATATCTTACATCGTCCTCTATCATCCCTCACCCAGTTTCCCATTATTCATCCCCCTGGGAAGGGGTTATATTGATTCTTGTAATCGATTTCCCCCTTTTCCCCCCACCCTCCGCAAATCTTCCTCGTACCTCTACTCTCATTGTTGGCCCTGAGGGGTTTATCTATCCTGGATTTCCTGTGTTGTGGGTTCTTATCTGTAGCAGTGTGCATGCTCTGGTCTAATCCAATTTGTAAAGTAGAATTGAGGTTATGATAGTGGGGGGAAGGAAGCACTAAAGAACTAGAGGAAAGTTGTGTGTTTCATTGGTGCTATACTGCACCCTGACTGGCTCATCTCTTCCCTGTGACCCCTCTGTGAGGGGATGTCCAATTTTCTACAGATGGGCTTTGGGTCTCCACTCCAAGAACCCCCCCCCCACCTCCATTCACATTGGGTATGATTCTTTCTGGGTTTTAGATGCCTGATACCTGATCCCATCGATGATCACACAGGCTGGTGTGCTTCTTCCTTGGGGGTTTTGTTGCTTCTCAGCTAGATGGCCCCTTGTTTACTTTCAAGCCTTTAAGACCCCAGATGCTATATCTTTTGATAGCTGGGCAACACCAGCTTCCTTCACCACATTTACTTATGCACCCATTTTGTCTTCAGCAATTGTGTCGGGAAGGTGAGCATCACAGAATACCAGATTGTTAGAACAAAGTGTTCTGGTGTTGAAGGAGTACTTGAGTTGAGGCCCAATGTGCATCTGAAACCTTAATTCTTAACATATAGATATGTGTACACAGTTCTATTCCCCTCTCATTATTTTAAGAAACCTGGCAGGTTATTTTTCTGGGGTGGAGGGAGGCCTTCACACTTGTGAGTTAGAGATGAGTCCCAATCACATTCTCATAGTAATATTTTACCCCACTATATCCTCCTATAATGGTGTTACCTTAAATTATTTCTTATAAACACATGACTGATTGTTATCTGGCCAACAGCTTTGAACTATAGGAGCAGACATTTGCTATTGCTCTCATCGCTCTGAAGATAGCCACTCCCCCTTACCTGCTCCCAGCACTGGAGTTAGATTACTTCTCCAATGAACTCAGGGACCTTTAGGGTTAGGGTACAGGCCATTTTGTTATATATGTAGTTACCTGTACTTATGGGGCGGGGCAGGGGGGGGTTGCATGCCCGGAAAATATATAAGCTGTTGTTGGAAATATAACCTCTTTGCACGGACCTGGCTCCTGAAGTCAAGGACGAGGTGAACCCTTGCATTCTTTATCTTGTCTGATGTCTCCTTAATTTACCCTTCAATTACACAACCACCCCCTTGGACCCATTGGTTGTGGGGGCTAGCACCCCACAGAGTTCCAAAGCTATAATTCTTCTCAGCAGCAGACAGCATTGTCATTCTCTTGAGGAGTGCCTGGTACGTTTGAGCCACCAATGCTTACCAGATAGCACCATCCGGACTCTAAAATGTACAATAAAAACAGCAACAACAAAAACCAAACTTAGTGCTGTAGAGTTGATTCCATACAACTTATTGGCCCTATAGTATAGGGTAGAAGCTGCCCATATGGGTTTCTGAGACAGTACATTTTTAAAGGAGCAGAAAGTCTTATTTTACTCCCATGGAGTGACTGGTGGGTTCAAACTGCTGACCTTGTATTTAGCAGATCAACACAGAACCCACTATGCCACAGAGAAAATTAAATGAAGAAATCAAAAACCAATAATGTCTTTTATGAACATTGTAATATAATTGACATATTGCTGGTAAGACATAAAAATATAGATACTGAACAAATCTCACTGCCATCTAGTTGATTCCACCCCAGAGCCATCCTATAGCTTAGGGAAGAGTTGTCCTTATGGGTTCTCATGGTGTATATCTTTACAGAATCAGAAAGTCTCATCTTTTTCCCACAGGTTGATTGGTGGATATGAACTGCTGACCTGGAGGTCAGCATCTCAATTTGTAACTCACTGTGTCACTAGGGCTCAACTGTCCAGATTTGTGTTATGTGTGTGTTGGCTGCTATTGATTCTGTTCTGACCCATAGAGATCCCAAGCACAAGAGAATGAAACATTGCCCGGTCCTGCACCATACTCATAATTGTTCCTATGCCGGAGCCCATTGATGCAGCCACAGTGTCAATCCACCTCCTTGAGGGCCATCCTCTCTTTTGCTGCTCCTCTACAGATGGAAGGTATAAATAAGCTTTGTTAGCAGTGAAGAAAACACAACACATACAAGTGTAAATTACGAAGCATTGCTACAAAATATGAAACCATTGTTCCTCCACATAACCTCCAGCTTGGTCTATACCCTTCTGGTGGTGGTGTTTCCATCTCTCTGACCCTTTCCTGAAGAATTTTGTGCTCTTTTAACACGTAGCAAACAAATTTGATTTCTAGATTAAATCCCATCCCCACAGAAATCCTAGCAGGTTTTTCTGCGTGACAAGCTGATTCTAAATTTCCCAGGGAAACAAAGAGGCTACTCTCAATGCTACCTTGAAGAACAGCAGAGGAACTCTACTATGAGCTTCAAAGACTTATCCAATTACAGTAATGAAAACAACACGTTATTGATGTGAAGCTAAATAATCGATGTAACAGAATAATGAGTCCAAAATAAGAACCACCCACACATGGACGTTGGAATTATATGCAATAAGCACTAAAAGCAGTAAGAGTTCTGTTTAAACAGATTGTGATACAGTAAAGATTTTGTTGAAAAAGAGCAACTTCATCTTGACTTTATTCTTCATGCAGACGCCCTCCATGTGGTAGGTAGAATGGCCACCAGGAGCCCAGATTCACAAACTTCCAGTTTAAGAAATTGAGCAGGAAGCACCAACATCTACCTAACACGCGGCCCCTGTGTTTGGATTGAATTGTGTCTCCTACAAATGTGTTATAAATCCTAAATTCCTCGATACCTGTGATTAAGGAGGCCTGGCAGTGCTGTCGGATGAGCTATGGACTACTAATCCCAAGGTTGATAGTTCCAACCCACCAGCTGTCCCACGGGAGAAAGTTGAGGCTGTCTGCTCCCATAAAGAGTTACATCCTTGGAAACCCTGGAAAGGGCCACAGTGAGTCAGAATCAACGTGATGGCAGTGGATTTTGTTTCGTTTTCATGTACCCAAGGTTATAATCCAATTTGTGTCTGGGTTTTGTTATGTTAGAGACAGTATTAGCATAGGCTTTGCTTTAAATCAGTCTCTGGAGACATAATAGAGATTAAACAAGCAATGGAGCGAGCAGTGATGGGTAAAGCCAATGCTACTTGAAGATAACCGAGGAACCAAGGAATAGAAATTGAAGAGACAGGACGTGTGTTTGCTGCATCTGGCTCATCATCCAACCTCTGGTCCTTGAGACTTGAGCCAGTGGCCTGCCGTACTGCCTGCTAATCCTGGGAGTTGGCAGTACCCTACCTATGTCTTACCCGCCAACCTCGGATTCATTTACCTCTGCAGCCAGAGTCTGCTCTCTGAAATGCTGATCATGGGTTCATCTGCTGCTGCACGTGCACAAGTCAAGAGAAGCTTCCAGCCTGACATCGGACCCAAACTTGTCCACCTGCAAGACTGTGTGGGACCCATTCTCTCTCTCTCTCTCTCTCCCTCTCTCTCTCTATGTATACACAAAAACATATATATGCACATTGCACCTTTAAGGACAGTATCCAACTTACAGTTTTTAAACTGTTTTCCCCTATAAAACATCATATTTTAAAGTCTATCTATTCCAAAAATAAGACTTCCACATATAATAAAAATGTCAGTAGAAACTCTACTGCTCAATTCAGGCAAGAATGGAAATAATTATAAAAATTGCCAGTGTTTATTGTTGATTTCCTCTGTGTACAGTAGTGCTGTATGTTCCAAAACCTACACTTACTCAATGATTCTTTACTAGAGCATATGAGTATTGAACCCCACTTTAGACACAAGGAAACCGAGGCACAGAAGGCAGGGCTAGCAAGAGTCAACACCCAGATTTGACCAAGGCCATTTGACTCCCAGGCCCATATGTCTACCCAGGATACGATACCCAGTCCATATGATAAGACCCTCAGCATTACCGTTCATCTGTTGAACAGGACAAAGCACAGTAAAATAAACTGAAGTAATATATTTTGAGGTTGTTAGTTTTGTTTTGTTCCAGTTTAATTGGTACAATCTGAAATACTGATAAAAAGCAATGTGGATAAGAATGTGGGGAAAACCAGCCCATATGCTATAGAAGGGACCCCCACATATTGTTTCCCTTCCTATGCCTGTCAGTTGTTGCCCATTCTAAAGCTGAGAGGCTTCCCTCTGGGTGAGACTGACAAGCCTTGAGTTTCCTTGCCATTTCTCATTCTTTATAATTACATGACGAATAATTGCTTATTTGAGTTAAGACTAGATAACATAGTAAAGGAAATGAAATAACTACCCCCAAACTTCCACTGAAAGATAAGCCCAGGTCATGTTTTTCATGGCACTATATTCTTAAGTGGGTATTTATATATTCAGATATGGGTGTATTTGTACTTTTATGTATTTACAAAACCAGGATCCATCTTTCAAGTTTTTGACCTTCTTGTCTGATGAACAATATACCGCAAATGTAATCGGTGGCGAACACACATCAGCCTGTATCAGACATTTTCATGGCTATCAGGACACTAACGACCAGTAAGGATGTACAAAAAGAAAGAAAACTAGTTAAAATGTGTGACGTGATATGTGGTTTTCATGTACTGGTTCATTTAAGGTTCAGAGCACCCATATGGGGGTTACTGTTATTAACACCCACTTTATAGCCTTTTGCAACCGAGGGACAGAGAGACCAAATATCGTTCCCTGGACGGCACAGTGAATGAGCCGCACAGCATGCATCTGTACCCAGTATATGACACTCCAGGGCAGGTAAAAAAGCTCAAAGATTTGCTGTTAAGGAAAAGAAGCACACTCTGCAAAAGCCTACATAGTTTATGAAGTTATTAAAAGCCAATCATCAAAAGCAGGGCCCCATGTGCTGATCGATCTAAACAGAATAGTAACAGAAAGGCTTTCAGTGCTGTTAGGCTGGCAGAAGGCCTGTTGGGGTGGGGTAAGAAGTGTGCACAAAAGGGAGAGCATTGATAGGGAATGAAGAAAACTCTTTCTGGAACTTTAACTTTGAAAGGGGTGACAGTGGTTGAATGCAGATCAGGGATGCCTATGAAGCAGTGGCGGGTTTACTGCAGGCCGTAATGTGCCCAGATGGTGGGTGCAGGGTAATGTGAGGACTCCTGCATGGATGATGTTGAAATGGGTCCCACTGACCAGACTTCAACCCAATGCTCCAAGGTGTGAATGCAACATGCCAGCGTGGAGTAGGGAACCAGTGGAGAGGT
>NW_022103942.1:563292-564400 GCF_000313985.2 Echinops telfairi | reverse complement strand
TGGAGCACATCCTGGCCCACCAAGCCTTGAGAATGATGTTGCTGCTTAGAGCAGCCAGTCCACAGATATGACCACATGGCCGGCTTCACTATGAGACACAACGTCCCTCACTGACCCATAGCCCGACAGGGGACAACACCAGAGACATATTGTGGGAATTGCGCCCAATGTGATGCCACCACACTGAGGCAAAACACTAAGGGGGTGCAACAGAACAGTAAGGGAATGGAGCGGCGAGGTCCCCAGGGAATGCTGAAAGTGGACTTTGGGGCCAGGGCTTGGTGTCCCAACAGACTGGACTGGAAAACAGTCCTAAAGGCCAACAAACAGTCCTTGAACTAACTACAAGCTTTCTTGTTGTGTTTTGTTTTTTGTCGTTGTTTTGTTGTATATTGTTGTTTGGTTTTGCTCTGTCTTGTTTTTCTGTATGTTATTATCTCCACAGGCCTGTCTAAATAAGATATGATGGATGAACAATCTGGAGGAGAAAACAACAGGACCAACAGTTCCGGGGGGACAAGAAAGAGGGGGAAGTGGGGGGAAAGGCAGTGGTGTTAACAAACCCAGGGACAAGGAAACAACAAGTGATCCAAATCGATGGTGAAGAGGGTGTGGGCGGTCTGGTAGGGCATGATCTAGGGTAATGTAACCAAGAGGAATTATTGAAACCCAAATGAAGACTGAGCATGTTAGTAGGACAACAGGAAAGTAAAAGGAAATAGAGGAATGAGCTAGCAGGCAAAGGGCATTTATAGAGGTCTAAGTAAGGGCATGTACATATGTAAGTATATTTATATATGGGGATGGGGAAATAGATCTATGTGCATATATTTATAGGTTCAGTTTTTTTAAATCATTTTATTGGGGCTCATACAATTCATCACAATACATACATCAATTGTGTAGAGCACACTTATACATTTGTTGCCCTCATCTTTCTCAAAATTCGCTTTCCTCTTGGGTTCCTGGAATTAGGTCATTTTTCTTTTTTCCTCTTCCCCTCCCCCCCTCCCTCATGAACCCTTAATAATTTATAAATTATTATTATATCTCATCTTACACTGCCCGGCGTCTCCCTTCACCCACCCTTCTGTTGCCCATCCCCCAG
>NW_022103942.1:515717-562161 GCF_000313985.2 Echinops telfairi | reverse complement strand
AAGATATGACAAAATAATAATTTATAAATTATCAAGGGTTCTGAGGGAAGGGGGAGCGGGGAGGGAGGTGGAAAAATGAGGAGCTGATGCCAGGGGCTAAGGTGGAGAGCAAATGTTTTGAGAACGAGGAGGCCAATGAATGTACAAATGTGCTTTACACAGCTGATGTATGTATGGATTGTGATAAGAGTTGTATGAGCCCCTAACAAAATGATCTAAAAAAAAAGAAATGGGTCCTGCTGAAAAGGAGTTTAAGCAAATCAGTCGTTAGTTTGTTGTCTCCCCATCAGGACCTAACTGGAACGATGATCAAGTTTTCACTTTTTATTGAGAAGCTTCCAGGGCTTCTGGGGTGTTGTTCAATACTTTGTTTATTTTTTCAAATGAGGATCTGTATATTTTCAAGTAATACTATTACTGAATCTTTACAAACACACCAAGGATTGTGTGAAAATCAGGGGGCAATTATGTGCAAACTACAACCCAGCAAATTTAGTAAACAGAGATTGGCAGAAAATTTCAACAGATAATAATACATACACAATTACTATGTTAAAATATGCCAAGAACTAAGAAGAGTTCAATATAAATCATGAGAATTCATATGAATTGGCAAAGATAAACCACAACAGAACATGAGTAACATGATTCTCCTTTACATGTGCAGGTGTCTAGGTGCATATGCTGGCATGCCACTCACCCACAGGAACAGTCCAGAGAATGGGCACCATTCTGTTGCCAACACACCACTTGGAGACTGGGGGCATGAGACTGGCCTGTGGTGGATGCAGGATAATTTCAATTTCTAGATATACTATCATATATTGTTTGAAATCTTGTATTCAAGGGGAAAATTTTATAAAAATTGAAAAGAAATACTTGACAAAGTACTGTGTATGTGGGTTCATTGTATTGCGTTCTATAGGGAACAAATTAGATAATAGTAATACCTGTGAGTGTGTGTGTGTGTGTGTGTGTGTGTATGTGTGTGTGTGTGTTAGTTCTCTCACCCAAATATACATTCAGAGGTGCAGCTTTAGCCTCAATTCAGACAGTTTAACTTCCAGTATAATGGTTGAACTTCCAAGAAAATTATGGATACAAAGGAATTGCTCCCAGTGGTTGGAAAATCCAGAAAACGCTGGCTGCCACCATTAAGCCAAGATCCCTACCTACCTACCTCCAACCATTCTTCCCAATTCCAGGGTCTGTGAGGCTCAGAGGTGCAATCCTGTCTCTGACCACCAGATGTCACCCCTTTCTTTATAAATGTACATTTTACAAAGTGAAACACGTCACGAAATGGCTTCATCACCCCATCAGTTCTGTTTGCCAGACTCATGTGTACATTAGAGCCGTTACATTTTATGTTGCTCCCACATCTCCATCTCATTCATTGTTTTATCTCTTTCCTCTTGAGCGTCAGCTAATATGTCCACACTGCAGAGACCTCACTGCATTACCTCATCCCTGCAAAAACTGCCCAGAAACTCTCCCCCTCTCCCTCTCACCCTCTCTGCAGACCACTCTGGACACAGCTGACAAGACCCCGCTCCAGCGCCATCTTTTCAGTCGCCTCCTGCTCGCCCTAATGAGCCCTGGTGGTTATGCGTTGGGTTGTGATCCAATGTGGTCGGCAATCGGAAACCAACAGCAGCTAGCTCGCTGGGGAGAAAGACTGGTTTGTTTCACTCCCGGAAACAGAGTCTCAGAACCCCACAGGAGCCGCGCTGGGAGTCAGTCAGCACGGACTCGGAGGCAGAGTCCTGCTCGCCGGGCTCTGCACTAAGGAGCGCTACAACTCCCCACCCGAGGTTTCAGCCTCGGGGTGCCGAGTATGTGTTTGCATAGTCTCGTTTTATGCCCATCCAATTCTGAGCAAAACTCAGAACCTGAGTTGTAAGACGAGGTAGTGTGTTTTCCCCAGCTCTGAACCCTAGTGGCGCAGCGGTATCATCGTTGGGCTAGTAACAGATACATTTTTTTTGTTCCAACCCAGCCGCCACTCCGCGGAAGAAATTTGAAGCTGTTTGCTTTCGTAAATGTTCGGTCTCAGAAACCCTAAGGAGCAATTCTATTCTGTCCTCATCATAGATTCGCTATGAGTCAGAACCCTCTCTAGAGCAGTGCCATTAGTCTGTGGAATTTGGACATGGAGGCACTTAACCTCTACCTGGTGTTACAAGTCGGCATTGCCGTGGCCCAAAGCCCGCAAGGAAAGCTTTCTGGAAGGCTGGATGGGAAAGGAGCGTCCAGGGAAACTGCTGGCTTTCACATCAAACGTGCTTTCACATTCTATGCTAGAGAAAAAATCCTGTGTGAGTGGAGAAAAAAGATATGTTGTTTTCACTTTTTGTCATTTGAGACCTATGAATAAATAGCTAAACACCTATCAGCAAACATGGGTTTGGGCCACTATCGCCTTTGTAATGAACTTTGCACTTATTATGACCATCTTTCCATGTAAATATATTTCTGTCATTCCATTTTAATTTCCTTATATCAAAACTTCAGGCTGTTAATAAATCAATGTTTCAATTCACCCCTAACTGGTGTTTCACTCTATGATTGATCAGAAGGTTATCTCACTAGTAGCCTCATGATGGAAATATCCTTCCGGTGTCTGGTTTCTTAGTACAAAAGAATAGTATACTTAACACCCCTGGTCAAATATTCACAACTACCTTTTCGTAAGCATTTCTTTATAAATTCTCATAAATGTGCTTTCCAAACCATGGAGTCTAAAAATTGGTATTTAAATACACCCGAAGTGCTGTAATTCACGTTCCTCACAAGACTGGCTGAAAGTGCCTGCTCCTCCTCCCACAGGAGATAATGTCAAGTGTTGCCAATCAGACAGGCAACAAATCGCCTCTCATCAGTGTTTGCACTGCAACTTGTCATGAATGCCTGGCGACAATTCCAGTCCAGAGATGTGGCATCATCCATTTGCAAGTCTATGTTTTTCAGAATTTATAGTATTTCTGATATTCCTTACTGCCAACAACGACTGGATGGCACCTTTTCTGTTTCTGCCCAATGCTGCCGTAGGAGTGGGTTCCTATAAGATTTGTCCCCTTGTGATGGACTTATTTCACTCAGCATAGTGTCTTCAAGGTTCATCCATGATGTGCAATGCATCAAGACTTCATTTCTCTTGAAGTCGAGTATCAGGGTCATGTGTGCATTTCTCGGATAGCTCCCATGACTATTTGCATTGATGAGCTGCATGTGTTCTCTTCACCCCAGAAACATGTTTTAGTAGTACTAATTCTAGCATTGTGATAACGGTACCTGAGAAGAGTATGAAAATGTATGTGTACACGCGCGTGCGTGCTTGCTGACAACCACATTGCCCTCTTCGTCCTTCTGCTCCTCCATGGCTGGGCTGCCCATTTGGTTTCTCTCCAAATCCAGAAACCAAGGCAGGCAGTCCATCCTTAGGACCAAATCATTATAAGCAGTCTACTTTTTTCTTTTTTTTAAATTGTTTTATTAGGGGCTCAGACAACTCTTATCACAATTCATACATACATCAATTGTGTAAAGCACATTTGTACATTCATTGCTCTCATCATTCTCAAAACATTTCCTCTCCACCTAAGCCCCTGGCATCAGGTCCTCATTTTTCCCCCTCCCTCCCCGCTCCCCATTCCCTCATGAACCCTTGATAATTTATAAATTATTATTTTGTCATATCTTGCACTGTACGACGTCTCCCTTCACCCACCTTTCTGTTGTCTGTCCCCCAGGAAGGAGGTAACATGTAGATCCTTGAAATCGGTTCCCCCTTTCCAACCCACCCTCCGTCTACCCTCCCAGTATCGCCACTCACACCACTGGTCCTGAAGGGATCATCCACTCTGAATTCCCTGCGTTTCCAGTTCCTATCTGTACCAGTGTACATCCTCTGGTCTAGCCAGATTTGTAAGGCACAATTGGGATCATGATATTGGGGGAGGAGGAAGCATTTAGGAACTAGAGATAAGTTGTATGTTTCATCGTTGCTACATCGCACCCTGACTGGCTTGTCTCCTCCCTGAGACCCTTCTGTTAGGGGATGTCCAGTGGCCTACAAATGGACTTTGGGTCTCCACTCCGCACTCCTCACCTCATTCAAAATTATGTGATTTTTTGTTCTGATGATGCCTGATACCTGATCCCTTGAACACCTCATGATCGCACAGGCTGGTGTGCTTTTTCCATGTGGGTTTTGTTGCTTCTGAGTTAGATGGCCACTTGTTTATCTTCAAGCCTCTAAGACCCCAGATGCTATATCTTTTGATAGCCGGGCACCATCAGCTTTCTTTGCCACATTTGTTTATGCACCCATTTGTCTTCAGCAATCGTATCAAGGAGGTGAGCACACAATGATATGATTTTTTGTTCTTTAATGCCTGATAACTGATCCCTTTGACACCTCATGATCACACAGACTGGTGTGCTTCTTCTATGTGGGTTTTGTTGCTTCTGAGCTAGATGGCCGCTTGTAAACAGTCTTAACTGTGTCCAGAAGATGAAGTTCTAGAGGGAAAATAGTTTCTGCCAAGGGTAGGCCCACGTGTAGCTTTTGGATAAGAATTTCCCTAGGGACACCGCAAAAAGTAGTCCCAACTTAGATTCCGTAAAAGGACATCATGTGAGAAAGGCTATGGGACAGTGAGGAAAGCAGTGACCCGCCACCAGGTCATAATGCGCAGGCTCTGGACTCTGTGCTGGACCCACACTCAAGCCACTGACTCAGTTGCAAGATGTGAACATGATCAGAAGTTAATTGAGTTTTTCACCCAAGCACAGTCTCATGTTGGATAGGAAGATTCACTGCTTAGAAGAACACAGCACAGAGACAGCAGGCCTGGGAAACAGCTACAGTTTTATATAAATCCATGGTTATATAAAATATGGGCATCAAGCTATTTATACTTAAAAGGTTTGGTCATATGGCCCTGATTTGTACCTGCCTGTATAAGATCTTTAAAGATTTGGATGCTATCACAAAGTGTGGTGAAGATATCAGATGGTGCCCAGCTATCAGAATAAATAGCACTGGGGATCTTAAAGGCTTGTCTCAAAACAAGCAACCATCTAAGTGAGCCAGTCAAGCCCGCACAAAGGAAGTACACCAGCCTGTGTGATTCAAGGTTTGTAAATAATAAAATCCAAAGTTGGAGGAAGGGAGAGTACTAGAGCCTAAAATTTAAACACCCAGTTCTTAAAACACTATGGATGATAGTGGAAGGCCCAAATCCATCTGCAGGGTCCTATGTGATTGAGTCTCTGGTAAATCCTCACTGATTAGAGTCTAGGAATGTGCACAGTCTTAATATCAGACAAAGAGCAGTGTAAAGTGGATTTGGGCAGGTGTACTTAGGCTTGAGTGCAACTTGTCACTTGCATGTTATTAGCTCCCCCTTTTGATCCGTTGTGTTTGTCCACCTAGACTAGAGAAATAAATTCGTAGACACTCATATGTGTGTAAGAAAGAGCTTAATTTACATGAGCAATTGAATATTAAGAAAATATCCCAGTCCAGTCCAGATCAAGTCCATAAATCCAATATTAGCCCATATGTCCAATACTAATCCATAAATTCCTCTTTAAACTCATGCAATAATGCTGAATGCAGGAGGATCACAGGCCAGTGGGTGGAAAGTTTTGTGACTCGAGTGGCAGTAGAAGCATCTCAGCACTGGCAGGGGCCTCCACGTGGCTCCTACAGCTACTGTGGCTCTGGACTTCATCAGCCTCTTTCCATGTGTCTTCTCAACGGAAATGAGCGTGTGTCCCACCTCCAGGGAGCTATTTATCTCCTTAGCACCTCCAAATGAGGTCATCAGGCTGCAACCTGATTGACAGGCTAAACTCCACCCTTTCACTCTTCAGTCTCAAATTGACAACAGATTATGTAACTACCAAACCTGTGTTAGACAGGGTTCTCTAGAGAAATAAAATCAGAATTTTAATAATTATATACATATTTATACAAATAGATATAGATATAGATATAACATAAGAAATAAACAATTAATTAAATTATAAACAGTACAAATGGCTCAGTGCAACTCACTCCTGTGAGACAGTTGTGAGACACTGGCAGTCCTTCAAGTCTTGAGGGCCGCCGGGTAGTCAGTCCTCTGTAGAGCAATTCAGGCTATCCGGGCACAGGCAGCAAACAGCAAGGCAGGTCACCAACAGTCAGCCAGATGACAGCATCTGACAGTCCCCAGCTCAAGAGATGTGTGTGTGCGAAGCAGGTGTGGTGAAACAGGTCTTGAAGGAAACTCAAATTACAGCGACACCATCATAGGTTAGGTGTCACACAGGCAGTGTAGCTTGCAAATTGAGGCACAGAACAAGCAAGGCAGCACACACTGATCCGATGATCAAAAAGCAAGAGACAAGAAAGGCGAGGCTTGCTGAGCCATTTATCTCTCCACACTTCAATTAATCCCATATGTGTTTATCAGCCAGGTTGGCACAATAAACTAACTACCTCAACACCCATTTTGAAGTTATTCTGATTTTTAAATATCCTCTGCTATATTTTTGATGGAGGTTTTTATTTTTAATTCGGTCATTGTTTGTTTGTTTTTTAATTCGGTCATTGTTGCTGGATACTTTTTATTGTTCTTTGTTTTTTTGTCTTTGTTTGGTCTGTTTGCATAAGTAAATCAGGGTGGGTAGCTCTATGAAGATAGCAACTAGATTGATAATTACCTGGGGGCACAGAAGGGGAGGTTGGGGGAGATGGGGTAGTCAACATCAACGGGGACCTGAAGGAAGAAAGGGTTCCAAAGCTGATTGCAGTGATGATCACACAACCCTCTTCAATATGATTGAACTATAGAGTTGTGTGATGTTAATTATAGCTCAATAAAACTACTTTTAAAATGAAAAAAAAGTTGCTCGTTCTTACAACAGAAAACCAGGCCAGTATCATATTTTCAGTAGCTTTATTAAAGTATATTTATAGAAAATAAAATTCATACACATTTTGCAGTTAGTTTCACGGTTTTTAGTAAGCTGATAGTTGGATGGCAATTCACATAGCAACCCTCCTTTTATGCTATCATTATTTTATATATAGTCATTAAAAATCACATCAGAAAACATTATACTTTGCAGTGGTTCCCCAACATTTCCCATAATTTTGGAAACCTGATAGTCATTGCTTCCCTATAACCCCAAGAGTTCCAAAGTAGGGCAGGGGGCAGTAAGATGAAATTTGGCATTCATCTTGTTTTTAATTTTCAAAACTATTATAATTTAAAAGACATGCCACTCACTAGGCTGATTTAAATACAAGTGCTCAGGGATTTCAGGGCATTAGGATACAGGTGGGGTAAGCTTTTTAGTATTTCTGGGTTTCACTGCTGAGCAATCACAAAGTCGTGTCTCTGGTTTACTTAACATTTCCTAACTTTTTATATGTATAAGTAATTGATGATCTGTTCCACAATTAGCCTCTTGCCTGATATTAGTTGCTGATATTTGAGTTTCTCCATCATCTCTTCCAACAGATGTTGTCAATTTTATGTCATTGTATTCCAGCTGGAGAAGTCCAGACGCATAGACATGTTTTGTGTTGTTGATAAAAAGATATTTGTTATGACCAAGTGGTTGGTTTTCCCAAAATCTGTCTTGCCATCTCCAGCTTCATTTCTAGCAAAAAGGCCATACTTTCCAACTACTGCTCCTTCTTCATTGTTTCCAACTTTTGCTTTCCAAGCTCTAATAATTAGCAATGTATCTTGATTGAACGTTTGATCAATTTCTAACTGAGCACACTGGTATAATTCTTCAATTTTTAAACTGTTTTTGTAGCACTTTATCCACATGGCAAACAATTCAATAATTCGATTATATCAAGAAGAGGTACAATGATCACTACATTCAATTCTAGAACATTTTCTTGTTCCTGGTCCTCATTGTTATTCGCGTATGTTTTTTTCCTAATTTTGGTAAAAATATACACAAGAAAGCATTCTCGAATTCCACAACCTGTTTTACAACCATTATTGATATCCTTTTCCCCTTTATTCCAACATCATTAACATATACGCAATGCCCTCTAAGTAATTCTTCAATTTCTTCATCACTAGCTTTAGTGGTTACTGCATAAATATGAATAATACTTGTATTGAGTTCATTTCCATGAAGGTGGATAAATGCAATCCTATCACAGACCGCACTGTATCTCACGATAGATCTTGAAATGCCCCTTTTAACAATGAATGCAATACCTTCCTTTTGATTCTGTGATGTCATTCCTGGCATAGTAAACCATATGATTTTCTCATTCAAAATGGCCAATCCCAGTTCATTTCAGCTTACTAACACCTAAGATATTGATCTGTATGCAATCCATTTCATTTCTGATCACTTCCAATCTTCCAAAATTCATACTTCCTACATTCCAAGTTCTGATTACTAATAGATTTTTATAGGTGCTTTTCTCTCCTTGAGTTGTGAAAATGGGGATCCTGAAGGCTCCATTTCCACAAGCTTTACTCCATTTATATTAACATGGTTGAATCTACTTTCAGAAAAATGCTCCTCCTTGAAGCTGAAAAAAATGTTTAAAAATCCAAAAGAGCCACAATATAACCTTGAGTCTATCCCACCCAAATTTTGATAACATCTCAAGAACAGATTTGATGCATTGAACACTAATGGCAGAAGACCTGGTGAGCTGTGGGAGGGCGTCAAGAATATTGCTCATGAAAAAATCAAGAGATTATTAAGAAGACAAGAGAGAAAAAGATCAAAGTGAATGTCTGAAGAGACAGTGAAACTTGCTCTTAGTTGTAGAGTAGCTAAGACACATGGAAGAAATGATGAAGTCCAAGAACTGAATAGAAAATGTCAAAGGGCAGCTTGAGGAGATAAAGCCAAATATTATAATGAAATGTGCAAATATCTATAATTAGAAAATCAAAAAGGAAGAACATGCTCAGCATATCTTCAACTGAAAGAACTCAAGAAAAAAATTCAAGCCTCAAGTTGCAATCTTAAAAGATTCTATGGACAAAACAGCATCCATGGTAATCAAGCAGCCATCAAGCTCAGAAGCAACAAAGCCCACATGGAAGAAGCACACCAGCCTATGCAACCATGAGGTGTCGAAGGGATCAGGTATAAGGCATTATCAGAACAAAAAATCTTACCATAGTGAATGATGGGGGGAGTGCGGAGTAGAGATCCAAAGCCCATGAGTAGGCCACTGGAGATCCCCTTGCAGAGGGGTCTCAGGGAGGAGATGAGCCAGTCAGGGTGTGATGTAACAACGATGAGAAATACAACTTTCCTCTAGTTCCTAAATGTTTCCTCCCCACTCCCACTACCATGACTCGAATTCGACCTTGCAAGGCTGGCTAGACCAGAGGATGGACACTGGTACAGATAGGAACTGGAAATACAGGGAATCCAGGGCGGATGAGACCTACAGGACCAGTGGTGTGAGTGGTGAAACAGGGAGGGTAAAGGGAGAATGGGTAGGAAAGAGGGAAACGATTACAAGGAACTGTGTGTGACCTCCTCCCTGGGGGACAGACAACCGAAAAGTGGGTGAAGGGAGACTTCGGGCAGGGCAAGATATGACAAAATAACAATTTATAAACTATCAAGGGAGGGGGGAGTGGGGAGGGAGGGGAAAAATGAGGACCTAATGTCGGGGGTTTAAGTGGAGAGAAAATGTTTTGAGAATGATGAAGACAATAAATGTACAAATGCGCATTATACAACTGATGTGTGTATGGATTGCGATAACAGTTGTATGAGCCCCCAATAAAATGTTAAAAAAAAAAACCAGCATCCAAAGAGGGTGGAGGGAATATACAGAGTCACCATACCAAAAAGAATTAGTGGACATTCCGGTATTTCAGGAGGTAGTATATGATCAAAAACCAAGGGTACTGAAGGAAGATGTTCAAGCTACACCAAAGTCCTTAGCCACAAACAAGGTTCTAGGACTTGATGGAATACCAATTGAAATGCTTCAACAAACTAATGAAGCACTGAAAGCACTCGCTGGTCTGTGCTAGGAACTTTGGAAGACAGCCAAGTGACTGGAAGAGTGATATTTGTATCCATTGCAAAGAAAGGTGCCCAAACAGAACGCTAATATTATAGAACAATGTCCTTGATACCAAATGCAAGCAAACTGTGGCTGAAGATCATTCAACAATGGTTGTGGTAGTACATTGATAGTGAGCTTCCAGAGGTGCAGGCAGGATTCAGATAGGGCATGGAACAATCATTGCTGCTGTCAGATGAATCTTGGCTAAAAGACCAGAAATATGTTTCCTTGTGTTTTATTGATTATACCAAGGCATTAAACTGTGGATCATAACAAACTATGGATATCCTTGAGAAGAAAGGGAATTCCAGAACACTGCATTATGCTCATATGGAACCTGTACATAGATCAAGAGGCAATTGTGCAAACAGCACAAAGGCACAGTGCATAGTTTAAAATCCGCACAGGTGTCGGTATCAGGGCTGTAATCTCTCACCATACGTATTAAATCTGTATGCTGGGCGAATCATCAGAAAAGCTGGCCTATATGAAGAAGAAGGGGGCACCAGGATTGGAGGCAGGCTTATTAAGAACCTGTGATAAGCAGATGATACAACCTTGGTTACTGAAAGTGAGGAGGACTTGAAGCACTTGCTGATGAAGATCAAGGACTGCAGCCTTCAGTGTGGATTCCACCTCACTGTAAAGAAGACCAAAAATCTCACAACTGGACCAGGAGATAACATCATGATAAGTGGAGAAAAGGTTGAGGCCAAGGATTTCTTCTTGCTTGGCTCCACAATCAATACTCATGGAATCAGCAGTCAAGTGATCAAAAGACAAGTAGTACTAGGTAAATCTGCTGCATAGTCTAAAGAGGACTATTGAAAAGCTAGGACGATACATTGAGGACTAAGGTGTTCCTCACACAAGCCATGGCATTTTCGCTGGCCTCATATGCATAGGAAAGTTGGGCAATGGGTAAGGAAGACGGAAGAAGAATTGCTGCATTTGAATTGTGCTGGTGCAGGAGAAGAATACTGAAAGGACCATGGATGGCCAACAGGACAAACAAATCTGTCCTGCAAGAAGTACAGCCAGAGTGTTCCCTAGAGGCAAGGATGATGACACTTCGTCTTACATACTTTGGAAATATTATCATGACAGACCAGTCCCTGTAGGAAGATAGCATGTTTGGTCACGTAGAGAGGCAGCGACAAGGAGGAGTGGCCTCAATGAAATGAATTGACACTGGAGCTGCAAAAAACGGTCTCAAACACGGGAACCAGTATGAGGATGGCACAGGACTGGGACGTATTTTGTTCTGTTGTGCACAGGATCACTAAGGGTTGGAACCAACTCAATGTCAACATACAAGAGTAGTTGGGAAGCCAGTGAGAGACATAAAAGGGAAGGAGGGTGGTGGGCCCATTGTGAGCCCCGCCCCTGAGAGGCGGAACAGAACCCCCTGTGAGGGCAGCTGGGTTCTGAGAGTCTCAAAGGGAAAGTGTCCTGGCTGAGCAACTCCTGCTGTTTCTCCTTCCCTTTCCCTTTCCTGACTCACCATTCGGTAAGTCATTCCTGAGATAGAGACGGAGTGTGCCGAGGCTAGAAATACACGG
Organism: Echinops telfairi; assembly: GCF_000313985.2. Classification (NCBI taxonomy): domain Eukaryota; kingdom Metazoa; phylum Chordata; class Mammalia; order Afrosoricida; family Tenrecidae; genus Echinops; species Echinops telfairi. Next base: position 550,521 of record NW_022103942.1, on the reverse strand, counting down.
GCCAGGAACGAACTGCCGCTTTGAAGGGCATATCAGGAATGAAAGTTAAGACTTTCCACAAGACAAACCTTTGTAGGACTCAGTCGACTAGGTTTTTGCCTCCTAGATAACTCTAATAATCGAGGCCGGCCTCCCTGAAATCAGTCAGAGTCACCTTCAATGGCATTTGTAGGAGTTCCTGGATCCTTCTGTCATAGGACTGTAGACGGCCTCTCAGCTTCCTGCCACAGATGGTTCACTGCTTTGCACGTTGTGCGATATTTCACATGCCCCCCCTCAGGAGAGCTAGCCAACCTTCAGGAACTCTGGGACCCCTCACTGCCAACGGATCCTGTTCCCCTGCTGTCTCGTCATGAACTCACTGCCATTGGGTCGATGCTGACTCATAGCGAACCTATAGCGCAGGGTGGGACTGTCCCATGCGACGTCTACACATTGCACTCTTGATCGGAGAATATTTCTCCTGAGGAGTGGCTGGTGGATTTGAACAGCTGATCTGGCACTCAGCGGCGCAATGATTCCTGACAGCAGGACAAACTTTATTCTATTAAACTGGGCAGACTTCCTTGGATTGCCTAGGTCCCAGTCTAATTACTCTCATTTGAGCACCTTGTCGGGTGAGGGTCTGAAGGGCACAGGTGTCCAGGGAGCAGAAGCGGGGTGGGGGTGGAGGGAGATGAAGGCCTGTGCGGAGGCGGGGTGGGGGGAGATGGATGCCTGTGCTGGAGCGATTCTGAAGTTCAGACAGGCCAGCGTCCCCTAGTTGCCATAGAAACCTGACATCATGATAGCAACTGTGATGGCCCTTATACTAGCGTGCCCGCCTTGTGGGAGGGGTGGCTCCCACCTTCAGGAGTTCCAGATGGAGCAGAGGGGACTAAGGGCTGGGTGTCCCGCCCTGGGTGTCTTGGGGCTGAGAGTCAATACTCCCCCTTTCCCGATTTAAGAAGTGGTGGTCCGCAATCTGGAGTGGTCTCGCCCTGGTGACGCTGCTGTCTCCATGGTGACTGCTGTGGGCTTCCTGCAGACTGAGTCACCACTTAGGATTCTTGCCTGCATCATGCATTGCTTATGCGATCCTTGTCAGGTGTTCCTATTCCAATTGCTTCCTTCCTGATTTATTCATCAGCACTCAACTCTAGGCTACTAATTTCTCTTCTCCCCCATCGAGGCAGCTACCTGCCTATTCATTTACGTGTTTTTATCAGAAACACTGAAAGACTTACAGCCTCCTGATTTACTCCAAGGATTACCATCTATCTGTTGCTTTTATTATGTACTTAATTTGATGCTTTTTTGTCCCCCAAAGTGGCCAGTGAAAGTCATTTCAAGCCGGCCTCTGTGTGTATCTGATATGTCTCTACATTTATTTCAGCAGGTACTTTGCGCTCTGCGCTTGTTTCCTTATCAATAAGTGGTGATGCCTTCTTTGGCCGTTGCTTTGAACATCTGAAGGCATAAATCTGAAAACAAAATGCCACAGAATGTGGCATCTGTAACCTGGCCAGTAAGCCCACTGACACTGAGTCCCCTTGAGCCATCGAGACCCTGCAGGGCAGAATAGCACTGCTCCACATGGTTTCCAGCAGTCAAGAGATCAAATGACACATTGCACTGGGTTAATGTGCTGCATGGCCGCTTCTCCCAGTTTCTATACGTTGATTTTAAACTGTTGACTTAACAACAGGCAACTTGAATAAATGTTCAGAGGAGTCAATGATTGAGCTATCGTTTCCTCTCCACTTCTCAGATTCAGAAAAAGGAAGCCCATTAGCCTGCAGATATAAGGTGTATTCTTCCTCTCACCACTGTTCTTGTTCTTTTGTCCTAATTTTTATTCTATCCAGAGCTCAGGTCACGGAGCAAGGATGCATCTGTAGGCCCAGAGAGGTGCTCATCAGGCACTCGCTGGGAAAAAAACACGAGGTCTGCTTCGATAACGAGTCCCATCCTTGAAACCATGAAGGGCAGTCTACTCTGTCCTATAGGGTCTCTATGAGTCAGAATTGGCTAGATGACAGTGCGTGGGTGGAAGGACCCGGGCACATTGGGCAATATCATAGGAATAGTTGGGGAGCCAGTGAAACACATGAAAGGGGAGGGGAGTGGTGGGCCCATTGTGAGCCCCGCCCCTGAGAGGCGGAACAGAACCCCCCTGTGAGGGCAGCTGGGTTCTGAGAGTCTCAAAGGGAAAGTGTCCTGGCTGAGCAAGTCCGGCTGTTTCTCCTTCCCTTTCCCTTTCCTGACTCACCATTCGGGAAGTCATTCCTGAGACAGAGACAGAGTGTGCCGAGGCTAGAAATACACGGGCCAGGAATGACCTGCCGCTTTGAAGGATGTATCAGGAATGAAAGTAAGAATTTCCACAAGGCAGACCTTTGTCTGACTCAGTTGACTAGGTTTTTGCCTCCTAGATAACTCTAATAATCGAGGCCGGCCTCCCTGAAATAACTGTGGGATTCCTTCAATGGCATTTGTAGGAGTTCCTGGATCCTTGTGTCACAGGACTGTAGACGGCCTCTCAGCTTCCTGCCACAGATGGTTCACTGCTTTGCACGTTGTGCGATATTTTACGTGCTCCCCCTCAGGAGAGCTAGCCGACCTCCAGGAACTCTGGGACCCCCTAACTGCCAAAGGATCCTATTCCCCTGCTGTCTCTTGGTGAAGCAAATAAAATTCCTGACAACAGGAAATTTTCTACTAATTGGGCAGTCTCCTGTCAATTACCTGGGTCCCATTTCAATTATTTTAATTTCAGTGTCCTAGCTGGTGGAGAGCTGAAAAGCACAGTTGTCCCACGTTCAGTGAGACACTAAGGGCCAGTGGGGGAGGACAACCTTGTGCAGGCATTCCTGGTGTCCAGATAGGCCAGTGTTCTGTGGTTGCCATAGAAACCAGACATCAGGTCGGACACTACGAAGACTTTTCTTTAGAGACTGACTTGACCTCCCAGCAGAGGCGGGTTTCCACATTCAGATGTTTGGGGCCCTGAAGATGGTTGTGAGTCCTCGGGCCTTTGGGTGGGTACCAAGCACTCCCAGATCCGAGTCGCCTCTTTCTTGCTTTGGGATGTGGTGGTCAGCTGTCTGGTCAGGGAGAGAGATTGGCTGCCATGACGTTCTGCTCTCCAACCACAGGCAGGGGCCATGAGAGAGGCGCTGTGTGTGTGTGTGTGTGTGTGTGTGTGTGTGTCCTGAATGCAGGGTCGTACCTCCGCACAACACAAAACCAATTCAACCATAGAAAGTGAAGGGACAGAAGAGAGTTTAATCATGCATGCACACGTGGGAATGGGACAATTTCACACCACCACCACGCAACCCAGTGTGGCCCTATGGGAAAGACTAGAACTGCCCCTTTGGGTTTCCCAGAATATAAATCTTCACCAGAACTGAAAACCTCATGTTTCACCTGCGAAGCCATCAAAAAGCCAATACCATCCCATTTATTCTGAATCTGACTCCTAGTGATTGCTTGCCATCTATACAGAGTTTCAGAGGCTGTAAATCTTTACCCAAGCAGATAAGATCATCTTCCTCCCACACAGTGCCTGGTGTATTTGAACCATCAACCGTTCATTAGCAGTCCATTGCTTACTCCACAACACCACCAGGGTTTCTGACTACTCCACCCTTTTTAATGTTTAGCTTTGTTGCACACCCATGTTCATTGCAGTAACATTCACAATAACAAAAACATGGGGAGTTTAAAAAAATGCCTAAATTCCCATATCATTGGTAGTGTGGCTAAACTTTGGTTCATACATAACAACGGGATTCCATGGGACATTAAAGCAAAATGATGAATCTGTGAAACACCTCTTGACAAGGATGGAATTGGAGGACAACTTGAGTGCAATTGATCCCACTGCCAGATTCACGTCTGAGTCGTCAGACACCTCACAGGATTTCTGAGTCTTTACATCTTTACAGGAGCAGGCAGCCCCATCTTTGCCTGCAGAATGGCTTGTGGGATTGAATCACTGATTTTGCAGCTGTCTAACGCTTTCCTGACAGCAACAACCTGTGTATGAGACTACTACCATTTTTAAAAATAAAGAAAAGGAAGCAGACTTTGATGGGCTTCAGGGGGTGGGGAAGGAAAGGGAAACCCAGAGGGCAGACAGGTGTGAACTTGGGGGGAGAGGAAGATAATATCCAACAAGAGGAAGACGGGGGAAAATGATGAAAACAGAGTAAGCCACTGGAAGGCTTGATAAGTTCTTAATACAAAAAATGATGATTTAATATGTAAACTCTCATCTAACTCACAATAACAAAATTTTCCCAAAAAGTCAACGTGTGTGGCTAAACATAGAGTTTATATGCGTGGTAAAAGCTAACAGTCTTGTCTACACATTCCATTTTCAAGGACAGGGTATTTTGAGCTTATAAAAGTAACAAAGGAACCTTGTTCAACCTTAGCTATAAATGTTACCTAACAAGGGAGTCTTTGGTGGCTGCAAACGTTATCTTAAGAGAAAGGAGAGGTCAGCTACTGGCAAGTCCTGTTTTTCCTTCAAGGTTGACTTCCTTGAAATGTAACATTTTATAGCTGAGCATTCTCAGTTCCTGGAGCTGAGAGTTTTAATCATTTTGTTTACACTGAGTCATTGCAAGGACCCCTGTGTGTGTGTGCGGCTGCTGGGGGTGGTTCATGTTGAGGAATATTCGAGATCTATCCATCTTATTGAGTTCTACACACACGTTAGGAACCCAGTCAAGCTTATTTTTCTAGATAAAGGTGACCAGGTGGGTACCATGGGGGGTTAGTGACTACTGTGGGATTTGATGTGCACTCAACCTACATTTATGATTTTTTCCTAAACCACTTACTAGTTATATGATAGCTGTTAGGTTTTGATTCTCCAATTCCTTTGGTATTTATTAATTAGCATTGTAATATAGGCTAGATAGTTCTCCCTCATCTGTCTATCTACCTATTAATTTATTATATAGTTATTTATATCACTGAAACTCATAGCTTCCTATATTGCTATAAGGCTTATCATCTGCTACTGTCATTATGTATTTTGATGCTGTTTTGTTCAAGTTGCCCTCTGTGGGCCTTTGACAAGTCCCCAGATTTGAGCAGGACTTGGTTCTCTCAATGGGTTTCTTCATCTGGAAGGGATGCGTTGCTCTGAGGATTAGAAGACAAAACGATTTGCACGTAGGTTAGCTCTTCCTTCTACCTTTTTTCTCGTTCATTCTGTGAATGCCATCCTTTGGACATGAGCACAATAGCCTGGCTAGCTGAGCACATCATTTGGTACATAAACGCTCTGATCCTCCCATGCAGGTTCCCCTTCCACAGAGCAACAGAAAATATCGCTCCTTGGGTCCCATTCAACACCTCAGGAAAGAGGCAATCCATGTGGCCCTCACAGCTAGGCCCTTGGCCCACGGACCAGGCTTTCTTCTTCACCATCATCTTCATCACCAAAAGGGGTTGCGGAGTGATGGCCAAGAGTGGCACCCCCTAGCCTGACAGGTCCCATGACGGTTGAAATTTCCACTCTCAGTCCTTAAGCCATGGAAGCCCATCCTGTACAGAGGAAATTGCTAGTTGATCCGTCCAAAGGGAAAGGGGCGGATATTTGACCCGGGAACCTTTGCATGCCGGCTCTGAATCTGAGCTTGGCCATCTGTAAAATGGGACTAATGAACCCTTCTTCGTGGAACCGTTGTAATACAAAAGGAGAAAACCTAAAAGGACATTGTAAGATTCTGCTATATGTTATATGTGCCCCACCCCTGCCTCCTCTGCCCCATAAAACAGAAGACTCCAGACGGAGAAGATCAGGGAATAGACCAACAAGAAGTGGACTTTGGTCCAATCTCATCATGTCCTTTTATTCCGTGTGCTTGTCCATCTCCTTGTTTCTTCTAGTGTGACATGGGTGAAGAAGTTTCCCCCTAGCCCCGGAAAGAAGAAATCATATCAATCAGTGAAGAATTATACAAGGGCTCAGTTAGACTGAAGATGAGTCATCAAACCTTTGTCCCAGTTCCAGACACATCAACAGAAACTTGGATGAATCCGCTCCACTGTGGCGGCATCAGTCCAAACACAGAGGAAGACTCAATGTGGAAACAGCATTTAGGAGCTTTGGGATCTGAAGAACCAGGATCTGACTTTGGCAACAATACCTGCTGGCTGCATGATCTTGAGCAAGCACACCCCCCCTACTATGTGCTCTATAATGGAGCCCTGGTGGTGTAGTGGTTACACATTCAGCTGCCTTTCCTCAAAGTTAGCAGTTCGAAAGCACCAGCCACCCCTACGAAGAAAGCCCTGTCTTTCTACTCCTGTGCACAGTTATAGGCTGGGAAACTCACAAGGCAGTGGCCCTGTAGGGTCACTGTGAGTCGGCATCCCTCGATGGCAGTGAGGGAGACAGCGTGGGCTCTATAATGGTCGGTGCCTTTTCCATTTTGTTGTTGTTATTCCTATTGCCCATCCAAGGACTAGGAATAAATTGCCAAGTATTACAGTGAGCCCCAAGTGAGGGTGAAGGATGCAGAAGATGAAGGGAAAATCAGGATGCAGTTATCTTAGCAGAGGAGCGCTGGTCCTGTAATGACGCCAGCACAGTTCTAACCAAGCGTGCGCCTGCATTTCAGGTGCTGACCGCAGCAGGCTGGGGCTATCCAGGAAGTATGAGTTTGATGGCCTGTACCCCATCGCCTCCTTCCCCATTCAGGGTCACCAGAGCTGCCCTTCCACCACAGCCCCCCTTCCCTCAGCCTCAGGGGAGGGCTCACAGAGGACGCCTTCCTTCCTGAGTCCACTGATCCTGAAGGGTCCCCCGCATACCAGCAACTCTCCATCTCCCCCAACCCCTGCAGGCATTTTACACACGGGAGGGGGACCCTGACAGAAAGAACATGCCTGCCTCACAGGCGAGTCCAGATGTCTCTATGTGACAGAATCGTTAACTTTTATAAAGTAGTAACTTTAATAGACATCTTGTATACCCACAGTACATTTTTCTGAAGTAGCATATTTTACTTCTCTTTCCTCCTTTCCTATCTTACCTGAAAGCTTGTACTTGTGTTTTTGCAATTATGATGGTTGGGCAGCTTTTCATAGATTTGTGGGACATAACTACTGCTTTTAATAATTCCAGGCTGATAACATTTTCCTTACTCTCTACTGATTTCTCTATTGATCAAAGGTATTCATCACACGTCAGTCATGTTTGTGAATGACTTCTTCTTCCCAGGTTTTTACGTGTGCCTTAATGTTGGCTAACATTACAATCAATCTAACACTTGATGTTAAATGGGAGCAGCTTCCCCTGGCTGAGGTGGCAGTCTATTTATTCCCTGTAGAAACGTACCTGATCCCTAGATGTATTCACGCACCTCTCAGGGTTGGCTTACTAGGTTTAAAAGGTTGGGGACCATAGTCTTGGGGGACAACTTAGTACATTGGCATAACATAGTTCACAAAGATCATGTGCTACATCCTAAGTTGTTGAATTGGATAATGTTTTGTTGTGTATAGTTTTGCCACAATTAAAAAAACACTAATTATAAAGCATACAAGGAAGAAGAAAATGTTCGAACATTGTGGTAAGTTATTGTTCAATTCTTCTTGATATGATCAAACCATTGGATTGTATATGTGGATGAAATGCCAACAGAACATAAAAAATAATAATGTTCTACCTCCTAGTTTGGTGAGTAGCGTCTGAGGTCTTTTGAGCAGCCATCTAAGGCACAACCACTGGTCTCTCCTGGTAGCGGATAAAAGAGAATGAAGGAAGCTCAAGGCTCAAACAAGCTAGTTCTCAGGACTCATATGAAGCACACGAAGCACAAGGGACATCATAAAAGGTCTGGATACAATGGGAGTAAAATGTAGAAGAAAACTTATAAAAGAAGGCCTGACCTACTGGGCCAATAGGGAGTAGAGGAATCCAATGGCGTCCTTGAGATTTGGCAATGAAGCTATTTCTGGAGGTCATAGCTCCAGAAGGATAGATTTGCTTCCCAAAGAAACAGTATCACCTGTGAGTAATGTCCTCCCTGAACAACTCACTGCACGAGTCCAAACTGTCACCATTTACCCAAAATCAAAGGGAGAAGGCAGGAGGGGAAGGGATGCTAGCTCACTGCAAACAGAAAAAGGAGAAGGGAAATGAGAATGCGGACACATTGTGAAACTGGAGATAATGGTAAGGAAACGTGGATTAAAATCGATCAAGGAGAACCTAATTTGCTGTGTAAACTTTCACCTAAAGCACATTAAAATAATGACATCCTCTAGGGGCACAGGAGAGAAACGTCCAGGTTTACCAGGGGTAGAGAGCAGCGGGCCCACAGGGCCCTGAACCCACAGCTTGGGCTTTAGGGATGGAGCCCGGAGTTGAGTCTTTGCCCTGCAGTTTCCTAGGAGGTCCCTGGCCCTCTCGGCCCTTCCCTTTCCCTCCGCAGGGCAGAGGGGATGATAATACTTCACGCAAATGCAGGCTGCACAAATGTGATATAACGTCAGCAACTCTTTATTTATTTTGTAAAGAAACAGAGAAACTGGGTGCAACACATGCACAGAACAATGGTCTGCGGGGGTGGGGGATGGGGGGGGAGGGAGGAAGGCAGCGATGATGAAGATGATGAGAGCCTTGGCTCCTTTGGAGAGCTTGTCGCACAGATTGTGGGTCATTTCACGAAGACGTCCTTTGGGACCTCAATCACAGGTCCGAGGGAGGGAAGGGAGGAGGCGGGGCTTCATCAGAGCCAGTAGCCCCGAGTGTCATGCCCAGGCCACCTGGCCTCTGCTCAGTTGGTCTGCATCCCCAGGTTTCACTGTGAACAGAGCAAAAAGCTGTGAGGGTGGGGTGTGGTCCTCACTGCTGTCATGAAGACCCTGCGGTGCATCCAAAACACGCCTCCGCGTTTGTGTGACAAAAGCAGCAGAATGAACACGATGCCCTGGTGCGTAAGGGGGCATCTCGGGGAACCCCGCTTCTGTCGATAAAGGAGCCTGGCTCAGCGAGTTCAGGAAGTACTGTGCACCTGTTGAAAGCAACTCGCTGCCATCATACTATGCACTGAGGGGGAAGGAACGACAGTCAGTGGGACATGCATGACATAAACAAGCAAAGAATAGACCTGCGAGGGCCTTTAATGTACTCCTCAGCTCCTCCCAGCTCCCCGCCATCCCCACCCAATGCAGGCACTCACTTCTGAGGTCACTGGAGGCTCATACCAGATTGGATGATGCTCCAGAGAACTGGCAGGCGTGGAACTAGAGTATGATGTGACCAATGAGCAAGTCAGTCTTGGGCTCGTCGAAGCGGATGTCCTTCACAAACAGTTGGTCATTCACGATGCATAAACTGGAGAAAAAAAAATAGGCCCTCAGACATCAGGACAGACGGACAACCCACACCCCCAACAATGGTCCTGCCCACACATGACAATCACTTTCCTGCCAGGCACGACTCTGCGTGCCCCCCTGACTCTTTGGTTGGTACCCTTTTCCCTCACATAGAACCTGCCTTGGGAGAGCTATCTGCCTCCTTCCCTGGGTGTATAGGTTTCCCCCACCCCAGAGAGAGTTTAATACCTGCCTGCATCTTTATACAGCCCAAGGGATTGGTTATTCTGACCATGATATTCAGAGACAGACACAGAGTCACACAGACATCATGTAACTTGAACGAAGTCAGACAGCTAGTGAAGGCTGGAGTCAAGGGGAGAAGTCACTATGCCACAGCCTACACTCTTAACCACTAGGCCGGTGTGCTCCTGGGGTCTACCTTTTGGAATTCTGCAAACCTGGGGCAATCCTGAGGAATGCACTGTCAGCCCCCCGACTCCTGGCCCCAGCTTGGTGTGTGTGTTCCCTGGGCCACCCCAAACATAAGACGTACCTGGAATTGCTTGTACGGTTCAAAATGAAGATCCGGGTGAAGTCACAGTTATGAGGCAGATAACTTGTTTCCACTTCAAGGACAACACAGAACAATACCTCTCAGAGTTGCCCATATTTTACACACTCACCTCCATCCTTCGTCAGGTAGGGTCTTATTGTCCCATGGCACCACAGAGGGGGCAGCACAGGGAGTCATGGTGGAAGGTGTCGGTAACAAGGCAGGCCACCACATGTGCCCTCACCTCCTGGGGATGGGGACCCCCTCCTCGGTATCTAGCCCTGTGCCAATCTCTTCTCAAGTGCATTGACTTCATTTTTCACAGAAGCCCAAGAGATGAGTATCACTAGACCCATTTTGCAAACGAGTAGTCTGAGAGGTTAAGCTACAGACGTGAGTCACTGCCTGTGTCTCTAACAGTGGCGCTGTGGTGGGACAGGCAGTTATGGCTGTAGGTCAGACAAGAGTGAGATGGGGGCAGGGTGGGAACTGGAGAGCACAGAGCGAATGGGAAGGGAGGAGGGAAGCCTGGAGACCTCTGAGAGGGAGCAATGGGGATGGAGGGGCACGGAGAATGGACCCTACAGACACTCACCCTCCTTGAACTGCCCATTGACAGAAAAGTAGAACATGTTTTCCTGGAACAGAAAAACAGCTCAGGCTCCTAAGCTCCCCCATAAACCTCCTACCTACTCTGGCCCCGGATAAGGGAGGAACCAGGTACTCACTGTCTGGACACAGGTGTCCACCACGAAGGAGCTGAGGTCATGCTGGGTCTTGGGCAATGCACTGAGGAAGTCAACAATCTCCGTTTTTGTGTATTTCAGCAGCTGAGTCCGAGGAACTGTACAGGGAGGGGAAGAGAAGGTCAGGGCTGCTTCACTCACTTGGTCTCTATAGTTGACCCCTGTATACCTTCCATCCCACCCAATGTTCCTCCTCACACACTGACCAGAGTCCTTAATCTTTATCATATTCCTGCTACTCTTGGAATACAGGTTCAAGCTGCCTCTAGGAGAAAAAGAGAAACAAAGAGGTGGGAGACTGGCTGGTGTATGGGGGGAGTCACAGAGCCCAGGGATGCCATTGGGTCTGTGATACTCACAGAACGCCGTCATCAGAATTGAAAGGAACAGTCAGTGAGAAGCAGGCATTGTCATGGTATGTATTAAGAAGAACGTGCCGGTCACCATGGTCATAGATGTAGTAATATCTGTGGGGAAGCAAAGAAGATATGCTCTCTGTGGTTCAGGCTCCTAAGCAGCTTTGAAAGCCACCCACGCCACCATGAACAGGCCTGCGCCTGGCCTATTCCAGTCCTCCTAGCATGAGAGTTCCAGGGGTACTTACTCCGTCAGGAATTGCCAGATTAGACTCTTCAGGGTGTCTGATCCATACACGCTCCCCTAGAATGAAAATGGTCCTCAGGACTCTAGCTGCCATCCCCTCCTCACCCTCCACTCCAAGCCCTGCTTGGTCCTGCCTCCTCACCTTGCAGACTGGTAACTTCTTTTTTCCATTTCCACAGGATAGAGTGGAGAACAACTCCAGGCCATCCTAGGGAGGAAGTTAGAAGGGTAGACGTGGGGAGTGGCATTGTATAGTTAGGGAAAAGGATGTGCCCAGGAAATAGGTGTGTGTGTGTGAGGGGAGGGTCAGGATGAAAGGGGCGTGGAAGTTCCATGGGAAGACTATCTTGGGATCTTCACCAGGGGTCCCAGAAGCCAGTGGAGCACTTCAGAGAAGCTCCATAGTCTTTATCAGGTTCCTTCAAGAGTCTGTGGTTGTCCCCCTGGTCCTCATGAGGATTCGGGGTCCGATTGAAACATCGAACCTGGGCAAGAGCTAAGGATCTCAGGGCAGGCTCGGAGTGGCAGTGCGTACCAGGCAGAGGACTTGGGGAGTGGGGGGTGGGGGGAGCTTACCAGACACTTACCAGGCGTGTCAGCTTGGGGAACAGTTCCAGGAGGGTGCTGGTAATTAACCAGACAAAATCAAGAAATATTAGTTTAGAGTTCGCCCCCCTTTATGGAAACAAGTATACCTACATAGGGACAGTGACAGGTTTTCTCAGCTACCCTCCAATACCACCACCTCTCAGGGCCCCTGAGCTTTGTTCTTCAATGGATTCACCCAGAGAGCTAGTGAACCTTCTCTAAATTTCCCTCTCCCCCCTCTTTCCTCCTGGGAAGTTCCCACAGGGACAGTCCTGATCCCCTTCTCCAGTGACACAGAATCAGCATGTGAAGATCAGGGTCCAGAGATTCCTTCTCTTTCATAGCTCACTTACCTCCTCCGAAGTCCTCAAACAAGATTCTGGAGGTAGGGAGGAAATGGGTGGGGCCCAGGGTTCTGCTATCTCACCAGAAGTACAGTGCCCTGCCAGATCTGGCTCTGGACAAGGCCAAGACATCCTATTGGGCTACCCAGCGCTCATCAGAAGGATCAAGCAGGATGGTGTGATGTGGTGGAGGGAGAGGACAGTTCCCTTGAGAAGACTGTCCTTTCTCTTCGGCCCACTGCTGCTCCCTATCTTCCATGTGTGACACTTGCCTAAAGATGTCTTTTGCTGACTGCGGGTGACCTGTTTCTGAATATTGACTCAGGTAGCCCAGGTTTCTCCCCCAGCAGGGCTCAGCTGCTGGCATTGAGCCAGTTGTCATGATACAGCCAGACCCAGGCCTTGGACCTCAAGTGGGGCAGAAATGCCTTAGGGCTGACCACACCGGGGCAGATCAGAGAACTCTTTCAGAGCAAGGAAGTGAACACTCATCACAGGATAGGAATGGAAGCCCCCTCTAGGTTCAGAGGTCTCAGCAGGAATTCCTGGTCAGGGGGAGCCTTCACATTCCAGGGCAGGATTATCTGTCTTGAGTCAGCCCCAGAGGGGAAGCAGGGCCCAATGTGCACACCTGTGGTCCTAGGGAGGCAGGGGGAGCCCTGCTTCCTAGAGCGCATTCAGCCATGCCAGAGAAGACTGGGTGCAAAGGGCTGGGAAACAGAGGGGAGCAAGGAGCAGGCCAGAGGAAGGTAGGGAGACCTCTAAACAGAGGGGAGGGCTGGAGAGAGGAGAGGGCAGGGCAGGTGTTTCTCTTAAAAGGCCTGGGAATGTAAACTATTGCAGATGATAGCTCAGGCTCCCAGGGACAGAAGTCCTCAGCAGGGAGGGTAGTGGTTACCACTGACCTCACATAGGTAGAATTATTTGAGTAGTTTCGACATAGTGGATTTCCTTTTAGCCACAACTCTTTGAGATTCAGTCCTTTTATCTTGTCCAACTCCCATGCTGACTTCAGCTGAGAAAAATGGGGGAAGAAAGGAGGGAGAGAGGGTGTCAGGGACAGAAACATCTGAGTCTTCTGGAGATTTCCTCCTCACTCTCACCCACCGGCACCTTCCAGCCTCATGTCATCACTCTGAGGAGCACTGTGACCCAACCTCAACCCAAATTAGATTTGGCTTCGACTTTTCACCTCATTTTTGGAGAGGTTCAGGATCTGGAGTTTGGGGGCCATCTCTACAATGTTAGACAGGCTATCCAACCGGTACAACTTGTTGTTACGCAAATTCAAGGACAATAGCTTTGGGGAAGAAGAGATAGAGTGGCGGATAAGGGTCTCAGAGACAAATCTGCCCTCTATCTCATCCTTCCCACACCTCTACCTAAATACCAGCACTGGGCCCAAGGCCTCACCTCAGGGAAATCCTCTTCAATGATTGTCAAAGCAGCATCCATGCAGCTTTTTCGATTCAGGATCATGTCAATACCATGATCCACCAAGACTTCAGGAAGGCAAGAGAAAAGATTCAGAAGAGTAACATGGGCTGGCTGGATTAGCACCTAGTATCAACCCCTCCCAAAGTTACCATCCCTATTACTCCCTCCCAGGCATATCCCTCTGCTTCCACCTGCCCTAGAACCACTTCTGTCAGCCATACTTGGGTCAAAGCGGAAGCTCTGGAGGTCAAGAGCTTGGTGAGAGGCAAGGTATCGCTTCTTCATGGCCACCTATAAGCAAAGATAGAGATAGCAATTCTTAGGCAGTCTTCGTATTGGTGGTGATGGGGAGATGTGTATGTGTGTGTGTGTGTGTGTGTGAGAGAGAGAGAGAGAGAGAAGAGAGAGAGAGCGCGCGCGAGGTGGGTTTGGATAAAGAATATGTCTTTAATCTGCATTACCTTTAGCTGCTCCATTTTTTCTGGCTTCAACTTATTCCGCTCACAATTGGGTACGATAGTGGGACTGACAACAATACTTATCTGCAGGAAAGAAAGGCAGGGCCAAGTTACAGAAAATCTAATCCAAAAGAAAAGATTCTGGCCCTGGTCTGTCCTCCTTCCTGAAGACAAGGTAGACAAGGTATAATGAATCATGTCGACACACACCTTTTGGCTATTGTCATCAAGAATCTTGTCGCTGACATCCTTCAGTGCAGAGGCAATACTGGCATCACTGATAAAGAACTGGGCCCGCAATCCCACGTAGTGGAACTACAGGGAGCAGAAGCCAGAGCAATCGTGTCGGAGGCTAAAGGCTCTTGTTGATCCAGACCTCCCTTCTCCTCCCCTCCCGTCCTCCCCTCTACCCATTCATCTGGCAACACGGTCTTCTCTTACGTCAATTGGGGTAAAGGGAACACTGCAATGGCTCTGGATAGAACTCAGTAGCCAAGGCTTCTTATACTTTCTTCCATCAGTAATCTAAATATGAAAAGAAAGACAAGAGAGAAGAATGACAACACAGAGTTAAAACTGTAGAATAGACCCCACCAAATACTCTATTCGGACCTTCCACTCAGCTTTAAAAGACTTCTAAAGAAGGGGGGCGTTGAAAACACTTTTTTCACTGCCAAATATAGATTTCCTCAACATCCTTGCCTCCATTCAGAAGCTGTCTTCCAAATAATCAATTTAAGAAGTTTAATATGATCTTTCTTTTATGAGGTTCACGGAGCACCTACCTAAAGTAGACCCTGATTGTCCCTCTGACTCCCAAGATTTGTGCCTCTCCCTCTGCCCAGAGCTTGAGCAACTTCATCTGACCCAGTGTTTCCCAAAGGAACGCCGGAGGAGGGGGCACTACAAAAGCAGATACCTATAATTATCCTGGATTATGGGCTAGAAAACAAAAGTTTTAATGACCAGGGAAGCGCTCAGCAATGAATTTTTTCCTGAAAAGTGGGTGGTGGGCCAAGTACATTTGAGGACCTGCCCTTTCTCCTCAGTGCATTCCATACATTTTTCCAGGATACTCACTGCAACCTTGAACCACTGTGGAGAATCTTCCTTTTGCTCCTCTCCCACCATTTTTCCTTCTGACGTGTTCACAGTAGGTTGGGATTGACCTTTGTCATACCCTGGGCTTCTCCTTTGGTAAGGCTCCTGGGTAGACTGGGTGCTGTGGGGAAGTGGAGAGAAGGAAGGTGTCTATGAATACTAAGGAATTCTTCTAACATACCTTTATTTGCTGCTACCAGGGCTCCAAGAGAGTTTGCTCAATCATTATTTTAGTCCTAGTTTCCTCACGCTGACAGGTTGGAGAGAAGGAAACGAGTGACAGAGTTAAACACAGGGCTACACATTCCACGCGCTGTTCCCTGCCACCATCCTGACTAGTCACTTACTCTTTCCCGCTGGGGCCTGCGGAGGTCTCAGCCACTGGAGGGTTTTCATCTGGATACTGGCAGGGTGCAGAAGGATGATCGCCAGAACTGAGTTCTTCAGAGACTTGTTTACCTGTCTTTGGGGCTAGATCCTGGCACTTGTCTTTTCTTTGAGATGAACTTTGGCTGTTATCCATCTCTGAAGTAAGTAAAAAATAGATTAGAACAAAGAAAACCCCAGCCCAAACATGGTCAAATATTTTATCAATGGTGGTCTGAATGACAGAGTTAAATTCTAATGAAGAAACCGGTTCTCAGAGTTGGAAAACATAGCTAACAGTAGTGCTACACAAAATGGAAGATGCCAGCTATGAGAGACGAGAGAGAAAGCACAGCAGGAAGGACTTGGGTGGAGAAGCTCTTCTCGCTTGGTGGTCTTTGGTCTGCCCTTTCACACTGGAGGACCTGGGACAAACTGCTTCACATTTGTCACCTTCACTTCACTCCGGTGTACTAGGTGAACAATACACTGTACCTGGGATGCACAGGGTTACATTTTCAGATCAAAGTGGGTTCCCTGGCTGAATGGAAAACAAAGGAAATGAAAGATAAATTTGAAGAAAGTATCTAGAATCATGTCTAGTGAGGCAAAATCATGGAGAATACTTAAAGAGAGGGGATGGAAGGTACAAGAGACTTGGTTGTTAATGATAACAAATGTTTCCTCAGAGAGAAAAATAATACAGAACAGCATGAGGGGGGTATTTAAAAGTTCATGGGAAAACTCCATAATCTTCTTATCCATTTTTTTCTAGGAACTTGTTGAAGCCCTTCCTTTTGAAGAGATCATGGTGAAAAAGTTTCCAAAACTGACAAAAAACAAACAAACATCAAGCTACCGATTCATGAAGTACTATGCATGCCAAATCTAGAGGGGAATGAAGACAACCAAATGAGGGCCAATCATAGAAAGACCTGTTCAAACTTAAGGAAAGAGAGCATATACCCAAAGCAGAGAGAGAGAGCAACAACTTAGGCTGGTCAACATAAAGAGGGTGAAATTATATCTCCAATATGAAGAAGAAAAATAATTACCAAACTAGAATCTCATGCCTAGAAAGAAATGTTTTTTCAAAAGTAGAAGACAGATATTTTCATGAACAATAAGGCAAAACTGTCATGAAGACACTCAGATGGAAATAAATACTCAGACTTTTCTTCAGGAAAAAAAATATGATCCCAGATCAATAAGGAAAGAACAACACTACAGACATGTAGGTGAATTTTAATGAATATCAACTGCATAACATGGTGAGTAATTTCTCCAGGAGGCTTAAATATATAGAGATAGTTAAAATGTGTGACAATAAATTGGAAGGGATAAAATGGTGTTAAAATTGTCCAACGTCCTAATGCCGGGGGCTTAAGTGGAGAGGAAATGTTTTGAGAATGATGAGGGCAATGAATGTACAAATGTGCTTTACACAATTGAAGTATGTATGGATTTTGATAAGAGTTGTATGAGCCCCTAATAAAACGATTTTAAAAAAAAAGAAAAAGAAAATATTGTCCAACATCTCTGTTTTGTGAGAGGAATGTAAAAGAAGTCATTTACAGTTAACAGTAACTATCATAATTTCAAGAGTAAACAATGGAAGAATGACAAGAGAAAATCTATCTTATAAGCCAGAAATTATGAGTGAGGTAGACATTTTATAATTATTATAAAAAATTAATGAGCCAGAAATCATGAGTGAGGTAGACATTTTATAATTATTATAAAAAATTAATTACTTCCAAAGAAAAGAGAGGAAGAGGACATTAGGATAGACCAAAAAGGAGAAAAACCAAATAGTAATATTACCATATTTAAACCCAACTACACCACTAAACACACAAAATATAGAGATTAAATATTCCAAATTAAAGTCAGTGATTGTCAGACTAGATTTAATTTTTTCACCACCTTAAATGGAGACATACGTAAACTTTAGACATTTATCAAATGGTAAAAGACATACTATTTGAACTGTTAACTGAAAGCTGGTATAGCAAAATAAACATTTTAAATGTATACTTTAAGACATGAATATTGCTAGACTAGAAAAAAGAGGTAGATTCCATAACGACACAAGATTCAATTCCATAAGACTATAATAATCAAACAACTCTAAATTAGTGCACACGCTTAACAAAGCCCCAAATACGCACAGCAAAATTGGAGAAGTGGGTATCTTCACAGTCACGGTGGAGTATTTTAACGGCGTGACAGACAAAACAGGTAAACCAAATCAGAAGGCAACGTGAAAAAACAACATCGATACCGGTTGCGCTAACGGCTACGCATGGAAAGTTCCAGAACAGAGTCCGAGTCACAAAACAGGCCTCTAGAACTTTTTATACGGAGAACGCAAATTAGCCCGAAAAGGCTCGGGTCAGCATTTAACGGTTTAGGTGGATTACCAGCCCCTGCCCCGCTCCCCGGCCCCACCCAACCTCAAATAGGAACCACAAGACAGTTCATTTTCCACGCCCTCGCCCCAAGTCACCAGCACCCCTCCCAGACTCGGAATCACTGGACTCGCCTTCCCCTCAACTGAACCACGGGAAGGGAGGTTTTTCCACGTAAAAATCAACGCAAACCTCAGGGACCCTCAGGCCCTCTCCTCGGGCGAACAGAACAGTCCGCGAGGCCTCGTGCGTCCCATGGAAATCGCCGCTGGTCCCTGGGTGGGGTCGGAAAAGAAAACCTTGCCTACCTTTTGTGCTGGCCATGGTCTGACTGTCACCACTGCTCTCACGGGAATTTCCTGAGGAGAATTTGTGGGTTCTGGTGTCTAGGGTTTAGGGTGGAGCTCTAAAGGAAGCCCCCAAACTACCTTGTCAGGGTGCGAGAGGAAAATGGAGGCCAGCCCGGAAGTCTCTCCCCGAAGGTTACATGGCGCAGACCTCTAGGGGTCAAAGGAGACCTCTGAACTTCCTGTTTTAACTGCTCCGTTTGCTACTTACTAGCCAGGGAGTTATTTCCAACTGAGCATATTCTCTTCCCTCCGCTTCAGTCCCTCTTCCCACCGCTTCATTCCCTCAGCCCCATCCCTTTCCGAGGTGTTCACTAAAGTTAGGGGGTTCGGGTCTCATCGCAGGTGGGGTAGCTGCAGGGAACTGTGGGTGGGCTGTGAACATTCGGTTACCCTGTGTGCCTGCTGAGGTTCTGTAAACCCAAAGACTACTGAGGTCCTGCCGCATACTGGGTTCTAAACTGCCTACAGTGTTCATGGGCTTTGAATGTAGAACCACCAGGAGCGGGTCTGCAGTCACCCACATGTTACATGAGCAAAGGGAGAGCACAACGGAGCTCCGTGGAATGGAGCGGGCTTCAAAAAGTTCCCAGGAAAACCTGGAATGAAAAGAGAATGGAACTTTCTGAAGCCCCACCCCCACCCCAAAGTCTTGCTGCAACATATATATACTATATACTTACTATTTTAATGTCCGTCTTGCTTTATTATGACACGTGTTAATCTGGTCGGTGTGGCTCTGCCACTGTAAATGAATATTATTGAAAGTTTTGCCTTCTCACCAACCCCCATCCTCACCTTATTGCCATTGAGTTGATGCCTACTCATAGGGACCCTATAGAACGGGGTAGAATTGCCCCTGTGGGTTTCCAAGACTGGAACTCTACAGGAGTAGAAAGCCACTTCTTTCTCCCACAGAGCAGCTCATAGTTTCCAACTGCCTACTACTACTTGTGTTCAGTCACTTAAAGAGTTTAATCTGCTGTACATTTACAATGTTATACTGTTACTGAGAAATTATTAAAAGACTTTTTAAGTAAAAAAAAGAGTTTAATCTGTACAAGTCAACAATTGCAGTTCATAGCTGCCCATACTCCTATAATTTCTTTTTCTCAACGGTGTTTTAAATGCTATAGCACTGGTTAAATTAATGATACTATCATGCATGGGCTTGGATTTAGGGTAGGTCTGATCCCTTGGGCCTCTCACAGTGTCCCATGCCAAAGCAAACTGTAACCCCAAACCATTGCCTGACTTTACCCCGTGGGCTTTAGGCACTGAAGTGGGTTGCACAGTGGGAAAAAAAATTAATGACATTATCAATAGAATTACCTTATGCCCCAGGGAGATAATTTATAACATAAAAGGACAATGATGTCTCTCAGTTGAGCCAGAGACACATAGATACATGATTGGATTTTGGGCTTGCATTGTAAAGTGAATTATGGCAGATGTAGTTAGGTTAAAATATAATATCATTTGAACCATTTTAAAGTTGTTTCAGTTAAAAAAAAGTGAAGGGGAAATACATGTGGATTAAGTGTCTAGTGAATTCCCTTTGACCATAGACCAGGGGCGTAACTAGTCTTGCTATCATGCCGAATGCATTGGAAAGTGGATTTATTGTAGATGCGGTTAAGGTACAATTAACACTTTATAATTTGATCTCCCTTTTGACCCATTTAAAATTTGTTCTATTTTTTAAATATTCATTCATTTGATTGAGATTTTTATCGTTTCACTTTGTTATTCTTGTTAGATTTTGTTCCTCATACATGTTTTTCTGTGTATGAAATCGAGAGTAGGTAAAGCAAGAGACAGTAACTGACTTGATGATTCCTTGGAGGTATGGCAGGAAAGGTTGCTGGAAAATGGAGTGCAAGAACAAAGAAGATGTTCTAAAATTGATTGTGGTGATGATTATACAACACTTCTTAATAAGATTGAGCTATTGAATTTTATAATATGTAAATTATATGCAAATAAAACTTAAAAAAATTGTGACCCAAAGTAATTTTTAAAAAAGTCATTTTATTAGGAGCTCATACAACACTTATCACAATCCATACTTACATCAATTGTGTCAAGCACATTTGTACATTCATTGCCCTCATCATTCTCAAAACATTTGCTATCCACTTAAGCCCCTGCCACCAGCTCTTCATTTCCCCCCTCCCTCCCCGCTCCCCCTTCCCTCATGAAACCTTGATAATTTATAAATTATTATTTTGTCATATCTTACACTGTCCGACGTCTCCCTTCACCCACTTTAGTGTTGTCCATCCCCCTGGGAGGAGGTTATATGTAGATCCTTGTAATTGGTTCCCCTTTTCCACTCCACCCTCCCTCCACCCTCCTGGTATCACCACTCTCACCACTGGTCCTGAAGGGATCATCCGCCCTGGATTCCCTGTGTTTCCAGTTCTTATCTGTACCAGTGTACATCCTCTGGTATAGCCAGAATTGTAAGATAGAATTGGGATCATGATAGGGGTGGGGTGGGGTAGGAAGCATTTAGGAACTAGAGGAAAGTTGTATATTTTATCATTGCTACACTGCACCCTGACCGGTTCATCTACTCCCTGCGACCCTTCCATAAGGGGATGTATAGTTGCCTACAGATGGGTGTTGGGTCTCCACCCTGCACTCCCCCATTCAGAACAGTATGATTTTTTGTTCTGATGATGTCTGATACCTGATCCCTTCGAAACCTTGTGATCGCACAGGCTGGTGTGCTTCTTCCATGTGGACTTTGTTGCTTCTGAGCTAGATGGCCGCTTGCTTACCTTCAAGCCTTTAAGACCCCAGATGCTATATCTTTTGATAGCCGGGCACCATTAGCTTTCTTCACCACATTTGCTTTTGCACCCATTTGTCTTCAGCGATTGTATTAGGGAGGTGAGCATAAAATGATGTGATTTTGTTTTCTTTGATGGCTGATAACTGATTACTTAGGCACCTCGTGATCACACAGGCTGGTGTTCTTCTTCCATGTGGGCTTTGCTGCTTCTGAGCTAGATGGCCGCTTGCTTACCTTCAACCCTTTAAGACCCCAGACACTATATCTTTTGATAGCCGGGCACCATTCAGCTTTCTTCACCACATTTGCTTATGCACCCCCCGCTTTGTCTTCAGCAAATGTGTCGGGAAGGTGAGCATCATGAAATGCCAGTTTAATAGAACCAAGTATTCTTGCATTGAGGGAGTACTTGAGTGGAGGTCCAAATGTCCATCTGCTACCTTAATACTGAACCTATAAACATATGCACATAGATCTATTTCCATATCCTCATATATAAATATATTTACATATGTTCATTCCTGTATTTAGACCGCTATAAATGCCATTCACTTCCTAGCTCTTCCTTTATTTCCTTTTAAATTTCCTCTTCTCCCACTATCATGCTCAGCCTTCATTTGAGTTATAGTAATTCCTCTCGGTTACATTACCCTTGGTCACACCCTACCAGGCCTCATACAGCCTCCTCACCACCGATTTGGATCACTTGTTGTTCCCTTGGGTTTGTTATCACCACTACCTTTACCCCCATGTCCCCCTCTCCCATGTCCTCCGGGAACTGTTGGTCCTGTTGTTTTCTCCTCCAGATTGTTCATCCAGCCCATTCTGTTTAGACAGACCTGTGGAGATAATAACATGCGCAAAAACAAGAGAGAGCAAAACCAAGCAACAAAATAAAATAAAACAAAACAACAACAAGCCAAGGACAAAAAACAAAACAAAACACAACAACAAGAAAGAAAAGCTTGCAGTTAGTTCAAGGACTGTTTGTTGGCCATTAGGCGTATTTTCCAGTCGAGTCTGTTGGGGCGCCAAGCTCTGGCCCCAAAGTCTATTTTTGGTGTTCCCTGGGGACTTTGTTGCTCTCTTCCCCTTGCTGTTCTGTTCCAAGCCTTTATTGTTTTGCCTCTGTGTGGTTGGATCAGATCAGATAGGTTTCCCACACTGTGTCTCCAGTGTTGTCCCCCTTAGGGCTATGGGTCAGTGAGGGATGTTGTGTCTCATAGTGGGGCTGGCCATATGGTCCTTGCTGTGGATTGGCTGCTCTGAGTGGGAATATTGTCCTCAATGGTTGATGGGCCAGGCTGTGCTCCACTCTCTCTTCCTCCCCCTTCATTTGCTCCCGTGTGCTCTGATCAGACTTGTCCCTCTCCCGAAGCTGAAGATTCAGTGCTATCCTCTGAACTAAAGTCTTCTGGGGGCAGGGGCAAGTGTCCACCTAGTTGGGATTAGGGCCGGCCCTTCAGAGCTCTCCACTGGTTCCCTACTTCATGCTGGCATGTTGCATTTGCATCTTGGAGCACTGGGTTGAAGTCTGGTCCCTCTTTCCCTGTGGAGATACAAAAAATACCCTCCCCTTGCATGGGTTAGTTCTCTGTAGCCCCGCTATCCATTTTTTAAATTGTTTTCCTCACCCCCCCCCCCCTTTTTTAGTTTGATACCATATTTATCCCTGGATTTGGTCTGGCTCCTGCCATACTATCTGGTCCTCACCCCAGGAATATCTGTATACAGTAGCTTTTTCCCTATGCCCCTTTTAAATTTTTTTAATGCTTACCTCAGCGGACTCATATTGTACTTGTCCTTTTGTGCTTTGCTTACTTCACTTAGCATGATTTCCTCCAATTCTTCCCATGTGGCAATGTGCTTCATATGTTCATCCCTGCTTTTTAGTGATGCGTAGTACTCCATTGGATGTATATACCACAGTTTTTTAATCCACTCATCAGTTGATGGAAATTTGGCTTGTTTCTAACTCCTTGCAAGTGTGAACTGTGCAACAATCAACATTGGAGCACAGATGTCTTGCTGTGGTTTGTTTCTTGCCTCGTCTGGGTATATGCCCAGTAGGGGGATTACTGGGTCGTCTGGTAGCTCGATTTCCATCTGTTTTAGATATCGCCAGATCGATTTCCATAGTGACTGTATACACTTACAAGTCCACCAGCCATGGATGAGAGTTCCTGTCTCCCCACAGCCCCTCCAACACTTGTTGCTTTCTGATTTTTTGAATTGGGCTATCTTTGAGGGTGTTAGGTGGTACCTCATTGTTGTTTTCATTTGCATTTCTCTTATGGCTAAAGATCAGGAACATTTCCTCATATGTTTATTGGCCATTCAGATTTCTGCCCCTGTGAAACTTCTGCTCAGGTCCTTTGCCCACCTCCTCAGTGGGCAATTAGTTTTTTTTCCTTTTGGAAACTAGCAGAGTATTGTAGATTTTAGTAATAAGGCCTTTGTCTGATGTGTCATTGCTAAAGATGTTTTTCAAGTCTGTGGCATCTCTTATTACTCCCTTGGTGAATTCTTTCGATGTACACAGGTGTTTTATTTTCAGTATATCCCATTTGTCAATTTTTGCCTCCCCTGTGTTTGTGTCCTTCCCTATTTCTGATGGTCTATGTATTCCCTGTGCCAAAGTTCTCGAGTTGGTCCCAATTCCCTCATTAATGGCCCTAGTACTCTGGGGTTTAACTTCAAAGTCTGTGATCCACCTTGAGTTTATTCTTGTGCATGCACTGAGATAAGGGTCTTGCTTCATTTTTTTGCAGGTAGATATCCATTTTTTCCAGCACCACTTGTTAAAGAGGGCATCTGCTTCCCATTATATATTTTTGAGCCCTTATCAAAGATCAATTGTCTGTATACTGATGATTTTATTTCTGGGTTTTCAGTTCTTTTCCATCAGTCTGAGTATCTGTCATTGTGCCAATACCATGTGATTCTGACAACTGTAGATGTGTAATGTGTGTTAAAGTCAGGTAAAGCAAGCCCTCTCACTATGTCCTTCTTCTCGAGGAGTTCTCTGCTAATTCTGGGCTTCTTCCCTCTCCATATGAAGATGGCCATCCGTTTTTCCATTTCTTTGAAGAAAGATTAGGGAAATTGTATTGGGATTGCATTAAACTTATAAAATGCCTTAGGCAGAACTGACATCTTGACTATACTGAGTCTTCCAATCCACGAGCATGGGATATTCTTCCGTTTGTTAAGGACACTTCTGGTTTCTTTTAATAGTGCTCTGTAGTTTTCCTCCTATAGATCTTTTTGTTCTTTTAGTCAGGTAGATCCCTAGATATTTCAATTTGTTCTTGGCTATTGTGAAGGGTACCGCCTTTTTGATCTCTTCTTCTGTGGTCTTATCTGATGAACTTCTGCTTGTTGATCTTGTATCCTGCCACTCTGCCAAACTCCTTTATTGCTTCCAGTACTCCCCTTGTGGAACTTTTGGGATTTTCCTTATATAAAATCATATCATCTGCAAATAATGATAGTTTCACCTCTTCCTTCCCTAGACGAATACCTTTGGTGTCTTTTCTTTGCCTCATGCTGTTAGCTAAAACCTCCAGTACAATATTAAAAAGGAGTGGGGACAAGGGGCATCCTTGTCTGGTCACCTTTTTCAGTGGGATTGTGTTAGTCTTTTCTCCATTGACTACTAAGTTGGCTGTTGGTTTTTCATATATAGCTTGTATTGTCTTGAGGAATTTTCCTTCCATTCCTAGCTTCTCAATTATCTTAAACAGGAATTGGTATTGGATGTTGTCGAATGCTTTTTCTGCATCTATGAATATTATCATGTGGTTCTTATAGTTTTTCATGTCAATGTGGTGGGTGATACTAATGGTATTTAATATGTTGAACCATCCTTGCATCGCTGGTATGAATCCCACTTTGTCATGGTGAATTATTTGTTTTATATACTTTTGTATTCTATTGGCCAATACTTTGTTAAGGATTTTTGCATTGATGTTCATTAGGGATATTAGTCTGTAGTTCTTGATACTTGTGGGATCCTTTCCTGGTTTTCTTATCAGAATTATACTAGCTTCATAGAAGGCGTTTGGGAGTTTGCCGTCTTTTTCTATGTTCTGGAAGAGTTTGTGTAGGATTGGTGTTAGTTCTTCCCTAACTGCTTGGTAGAATTCTCCAGTGAAGCCATCTGGTACAGGGGATTTTTTCGTTGATAATCCCTTGATAACCTTGTCTCTTTCTTCTATTGCTATGGCTCTGTTGAGATTCTTGACATCCTTTGGGAATAGTCTAGGGAAGGCTTATTTTTCCAAGAATTTGTCCATGTCTTCCAAGCTGTTGAATTCATTGGAGTACAATCCTTCGTAGTACTGTGAAATTATCCTTTTGGTTTCATTAAGGTCTGTTTTAATGTCCCCTCTTTCATCCCTTATTCTTGCTATTGAAATTTGTTCCCTCCTTTCTTTGGTTAAGTTTGCCAGCGTCTGTAGATTCTGTTTATCCTTTCAAAGAACCAATTTTTAGCAGCATTAATTTTTTCCATACCTTTCTTATTTTCCCACTCCTGAATCTGAGCCCTGATTTTTAAAAATTATTTTATTGGGGGCTTGTACAATTCTCATCACAATCCATACATACATCCATTGTGTCAAGCATATTCGCTGCCCTCATCATTCTCAAAACATTTACCCTCCACCTCAGCCCTTAATATCAGTTGCTCATTTTCTCCCTCGTTCCCCAGTCCCTCCCTCATGAACCCTTCATAATTCATAACTTATTATAGTTTTGTCATAAGTTACACTGTCTGACGTCTCCCCCTGTCCTCTTCTCTGCTGTCCCTCCCCCAGGGAGGAGGCAATACCCAGATTCTTGTAATGGGTTCCCCCTTTCCACTTCACATTACCTTTACCCTCCAGGCCTTGTCCTTTTCACCACTGGTCGTGAAGGAGTCATCTGTCCTGTTTTCCCTGTGTTTCCAGTTGCTATCTGTATCAATGTACATCCTCTGGTCTAGCCAGATTTGTAAGGTAGAATTGGGATCATGATAGTGGGAGGGGGGGGAATCATTTAAGAACTAGAGGAAAGTTATGTTTCATCATTGCTACCCTGCACCCTGATTGGCTTGTCTCCTCCCCTGCCCTGATTTTTATTATTTCTTTTCTTTTGCTATTAGTGGGATTGCCCTGCTGACGCTGTGATATTTGTTGTTAATTTTGTGCCAGCATATCAGTCATGAGTCTCTCTTCCTTTTTCAGGTGTGTATGTATTGCTATGAGACTTCCTCTGATAACTACCTTGGCTGTGTCCCATAAGTTTTGGTACATCATGTTCTCATTCTTGTTGATTTCTAGAAATGTCCTAATTTCAACTCTGATCTGTGCCAGTACGCACTCTTTTTGCAGTAGAGAGTTATTCATCCTCCAATTGTTTACTCTTATTTTCTTCGTCTTCCTTTTGTTGATTCCCAGCCTTATGGCACAGTTGTCAGAGAGAGAGAAAGGTCTGTATGATATCAATGTGCTTAGATTTTTGTAGATTCACGTTTTGCCCCAGCCTGTGGTCTATCTTCGAATATGTGCCATTCAGACTTGAAAATAATGTGAATTTTAAAAATTTGGATGAAAAGCTCTGTAAATATCTAACAGTTCAAATTGTCTAATTGTAGAATTTAGATCTATGGCCTCCTTATTGCGTTTCTTTCCCTGTGACCTATCTTTCTCAGAGAATGGTGTATTGAATCACCCATTATAGTTGTTGAGACTTTGATTCCTTTTTTCATCTTTTGGAGTGTTTGGTTGACGTATTCAGTGGGTTTCTCGTTCAGGAAATATATGTTTACAATGCTTAGTGGTTCTTTGTCTACCATTCCCTTGAGCATTATATAGTATTCCTTCCTTATCTCTTTTTATGGTTTGCACTTTGAGATCAATTTTATGCGAGATTAGGATTGCAACCCCTGATTTATTTGAATTGCTGTTTGCTTGGTATGCCTTTCTCCAGCCTTTGATTCTCAGCCTATTTTTGTCTATAGCATTGAGGTGTGTCTCCTGCAGGCAGCAGATTGATGGATTGTATTTTCTGAGCCAGTGTGGTAGCCTTAGTCTTTTAATGCCCGAATTCAGGCCATTGATATCCAGGGTTATTATCTCCATCTGTGGACTCTGTGATGTCATTTTATACCTTTTGTGTTGGTTTTTTTCCTACCTTCCTTTATTAGTGTGTTGTGCATGTGTATGTGTGTGTATCATTCTTGACTTCTTTCCATCCTTAAGCCAATGCCATCTTGGGGTCTGTTTTTGCTTTGTTGCCCTCTGGGTGAGGTTGTTCTATGTGGCGGTCTCTTATTTATGCTTGGTGATTGTTGTTCTTCTGCCCATACTAGGTCGGCAAGGATCTTTTGTAGGGCTGGATTTCTTCTAACATATTCTTTGAGTTTTTCCTTGTCTGGGAAGACTCTTACTTCTCCATTTATCTTGGTCGATAATTTGGCTGGGTAGAGTATTCTTGGGTTTGCATGGTTTTCCTTCAATTTTTGGAATATGTTACTCCACTCTCTCCTCTTCTTTATAGTTTCTGCTGATAGGTCTGAGCATATTCTTATTTGGGAACCTTTATATGTGATTTCTTGTTTTTCCCTAGGTGCTCTCATGATTTTCTCCTTTTCCTCAAAGTTGGATAGTTTAACTATTATATGTCTTGGTGACTTCTTCTTGGGATTCAGTCTAACTGCCTCCTGAATGGTTGCCTGGCTTTCATTCATTAAGCTGGGGAAGTTTTCCTCCAAGAATTCTCTCACTATTGTTGCAGATGACTTTTTTGTTGTGTCTTCTTCCGGTAATCCAATAATTCTAATCTTGTCCCTCTTCATAACAATCAGACATAGCTCTTATGTTTTCTTCAGCTTCTCTGATGATCTTATTAGATTTTTGTTTGCGTTTGTTAAAGTCTGCTTGGCTGTCCTACAAGTCACTGGTGCAGTTCTCTCCATCCTCCCTAAGCTCTTGTATTTCCCTGTGGTGTATGGACTTTATCTCCTCTATCATTTCATCCTTTTTCTATATTGCTACCCTCATATCCTGTGTGACTCCAAGCAGCATTCTGAAAATTTCTTTCTGTGGCATCTCAATGTCTGCTTCTTTTATGCATGTCGTTATGTTCAGGACAACTTCTGCCATTGCCTTTTGTTTCTCCACTTTTTTTGTTTAGGTCTTTGGGGCTGATGGCTGTTTGCTTTGCGTTGTTTTAGAGGAGCCAGGTGCCATTTTCCAGGGAGTTGAAGATCACTGGCTCTCTCTGGGAGACTTGTAGGAATGCTTCTTCGAACTGCCTACAGCTAATTTCACTATAGAATTGGTCTACCACTTTATCCTCCTGTGGCTTCCCTCTCAGGGATTTCCCCAAAAGGGTGGTGGTTTGTCTTCTTTGGTGTAGAACACCATGAATGTTGGGTATAATCGCCTTGGCCTGGCAGATCACTGTGGAGGTTGGGCAGAGGTTCCTGCAGCAGCTGTGAATGTTGGTGAGTGTTGGCCTAGCTGTCTTTGGCCATGTGAGGCACTGAGGTAGGCGGGAGGAAGTTCCCTCAGTCACATGGGCCCACAGAGGAAAAATAGGAGCTAACACAGCCACACAGCCAGGAATTCCCCGGTAAGAAGTTGGGCAGAGTATCTCCTGGTGGAGGTCAGCTGGGCTTTCCCCATTCTCGGGCTATGCTGCACTGGGTCAAGCTCACCTAACTGGGTGTGAGGCAGGTGTAAATGACCTAGGCTCAGGGGAGTGGTCTGGAGGTTGTCAGTGGTGTGTGATAGAACAGGGAAGTGACAAAGAGGAGGAAAAAAACCCTAAGTCTGCTTAGACTGTGGGTGGATAGAGAGAAGAGAGGGAAACAAAAGTAACAATATAGCTGAGCCCTGATCCCTGCCCATGGGGCTACAAGGATTTAATCTCTGCCCTGAGATGGTGACAAGCTGTGGCTGTGTTGAGATAAAGCCCCTGTGCTGGCTCCAAATGGTCCTGGCGCTGGCTGAGACAGTGGTGGGGCTAAGGTCAAGACCTAGCCAGCCTCTACCGTGCTAAGCCAATAGCCCCCAGCCCCTCAAAACCTTGTGGATCTGTGGCTACTTGTCCTTATGATGCTCCTCCGAGGATCCAGCAGTGTTGAATTTCCCTCTTATTAACTCTCCTGGGCTGATTTCTGTGGAGTCCCTCTGATATGTGTTACTCAGTCGCCATCTTCCTAGAAGCCCCCAAAGTAATTTTCTGCAAATATTTTTCTCTTCACTTAGTATGACATCTCTGGGTTTTTCCCCCCAGCTACTGGCATCTTTCCAGACATTTAATACAGACAAATTTTACTCTTTATGTGAATTGCTTGTTAATATACGTTTCCCTCTAACTTTACTGCTTAATGAGAGTCTTTTATGATCATGTATATTAGAGCAAAGTCTGTAATACTGTTTGTGTATATTTATTCCCAGCTGTTCACATTTTAGATGAAAATTCAAAACTTTTTAATTTGACAATTCAGAAATGCTTTGAAATTTTTCATTATTTAAAAAATTAAATTCATAGTAGAAAGAAATTTGAATAATACACAGAGTTGCATAAAATACCAATTCACTAGAGATTCCAGGCCTGAAAGCTGTGAAGGCTTCACGACACAATGAAACAAGATTTTGACCTCATTTACATTTGTAAGTACTGGGGAATAACAACTTTAAACTTGTTAATTTAATTACCTCTGCATGATAATAATTGTATCATGTTAATTCCCAATCCTTCATGATGGCTACTTTTCTTGTGTTTTTGTTTGTAATTGACATACCACTTCCCAGCCATGTCAATCCATGTGGCTGTATATCACATCTTGGAACATATTTTTTCAGGTGAATCTTAATATATAAGCAAATCAAATGTCTAAAAGATTATTAGTCAATGTACATTCTGAAATAATTCTGAGATGACCTCTATATTGCAATAAAAAAGTTTAAAGTAGAAAAAACTGTAAGATATCTAAATATAGAACCAAGTTGAATATATATACAAAATTTGAAGAATATATGCATTCTTGTGAAGCTACCTATATAGGACTGTACACACAGAAAGATATCTACAGAATATAAATAAAAATTACCTTAAATACACATTTTTCTGTGTTACCGGATTAAAGAAATTAAAACTTCTCTATCAAATACAATTTGTACATTGAAGTTTATTTTGGAATGAATATATGAATTTTAAAATAATGAGAAATAATTGACTTAAAAAATTTGACAATATCACCATAATTTCAATCACAAAAGGAATATTTCAACTTTGCAGTGTGTATTCCACTTTCTTGCATACACACATACACCCAGAGGTTTCTTTTGATCATTGGAGAGAAGGCTGAAAAAAACTTTCCTGTCACAAGATTTAATGTCTTTGGACTCAGACTAAGTTGTTCATTAATGTTTCATTTACCACACAAACTTCCTGAAAATTCCCTCTGATAAGCTTCCTCCCTCCTTCCCTTCCTCCTAACCAGGCTTCCTACAGAAGGACGTCCAAGCAACCATTCTGTATCCAGTTATTGGATGGTACTGACCTCTGACTTCTGAATTTCACCAGTGAAAACACTATTTAGAAAAAAATGGAAGAAAATTCTATTAACAAATGTAACCCTTTATCATTTGACCCAGTTTAAAGTTGTTTCAGCTTTTAATATTTTCTGCTTTCTTTTTTTCAACAGTTTTATTGGTACTTCATCCACATAGCATATAATTCAATAGTTCAATCATATCAAGAAGAGTTATACAATCATTACCACAATCAATTTTAAAATATTTTCTTCTTCCTCGTAGTCATTGTTGTTAGTGTAATTATTAGTATATTTTAACTGTGGCAAAAATATACACAAAAAATCTTCCAATTCACCAACTTCCACATGTATAATGCAGTGCTATTGATTATACTCTTCATGTTGTGCAACCATTCTTGATATCCTTTTCCAAATTATTCCACCACCAGTCATGTAAACTCAATGCCCCCTAAGCAATAGCTCTTCCTCCTTCACTCATGGTAACCACTGGTCAACTTTGCTTTCTTCTTCTTTTTTAGCAGTCTTCCTGATATAAAATTCATACATCATACACTTTCATAGTTAAGTTGTTTTTGAAAAGAGTTGTATATACATCACCACAATCAGTTCTAATGCTCCCCCTCCTCACCTGCATTCATTGTTTGCTATCCAATTTCCCTCCCCACTCCCGATAAACCATTGCATCAGTTATTGTCTGTATGCATCCATTCCCTCTGTGCTTCATAACCTGGCAAACCTAACAGAAACAATAAACACAAAAACAAAATGAAAAAGAAAGAAGGAAAAAGGTAATACAAAGATAAAATAAAAATAAAGAGTAAGAAAGAAAAGACCACCAGCAATATTAGAAAAGCCAGAGAAGAAATTTTTGTCATGGAACAAACAAGAAATATTTAAGCCCCGAAGACATTCAGGTTGCGTCAACAGGGAGGTCAACTGACCAAGTATCATATTACACTGTATTTCCATCCACTGTAATCAAGTTTACAATCATCTCTGTCGGATAACAACATTGGTCCTCAACTGCTGCCAGAGGGCATCTGCCAGAGGCTAAATCTGACTGGATATGCTGCAGATGGATGTTGGGTTCCCACTATCCTCTAGAGACTTCTACAAATTGGGTGTTAACAACTGAAGTTCTGGTACTTTTCTCTTCTTCATGTTTGGATTTTGTTATCATCATCTTTGGATGACACAGGCTGGTGTTCTTCTTTGATGTACACTTCGTTGACAGCTCACTTTGATGGCTGCTTGTTCAAATATAAGCCTTTAAGATAAAAGACACTATTCAAATTGATTCTGCTTTCTTTTTTATTGAGATTTTCCTGTTTAGTCTAGTCATTGCTGTTAGGATTTTTCTGTTTGTTTACGTCCTGTGTATGTTCTGTATGCTTTCTGCATATGAAATCCAGGATAGGTAGATCTATAGAGACAGTACCGGGATTGGGGAAATGGCAGGGGAAGATGGGGGTGGGGAGGAGATGGGGTGCTAATAACAATGAGTATGAGAAAAAAATGTTCTTATATTGATGGTGGTGATGATCACACAAGTCTTCTTACTATGGCTGAACAATTAAATTGTATGCTATGTGAAGAATATGCCAATAAAACTAACTAAAATTAAATTAAAAATTAGCTTACATTGCATGTGGTAAATCAGACAAAGTCAGGATCAAATCTCAGTGCTCTGGGATTTTCTTCTCTATAGCTTTTCATTTGTAAATCATAGTCTCTGTCACACTCAACTGGGAGGGCTGGCCAATATTACAGGCCTGGGCTTCTTTCCTTCCCATAGACTCCTGACATCTTTGTGCCCCCAAACCTTAGCAAGTACTAATCAAGTGGAGTATATCCCCCCTTATCAGGTTCTCCTGGTAATTGATTGACTACAGTGCTTTACTCTAAAAGAACTGAATTTTGCTAGCACCCTTCCTGTATGACTTAGATAAGATTCACAGAAAGCCCCTTGTTTATCTATGACAAGGTGGACCTAGACCCTCTAAAGTAATATTCTTTACCTCAAAAATTACTAACCAAATTGTTTGTCCCCACTGATCAGTCAGAACAAAATGCCTGTTTATCTAAGTTTGCTTAAAGCGTCTTTCATTTTCCCAGCACCCTCAACTTTGGTCCACCTTCAGCCTCAACCAGCATACACCTTCTTAACAGGCTTCCTGAGACTAGGTGGTTTCAGAATAAAATTTTCTCTGAGAGTTTCTGCATTCGTGTCACCCTTTCATTCTATTTCCCAACATTTTTTGGTGGGGTGGGGGCTGGTGGAACAGAGGGTTAAATATTGGGCTGCTGCTATTTTTTTTTTCTGCTACTATTAAGGTCAATGGTTTGAACCCACCAACTGCACCTCAGGAGAAAGATGAGTCAGTTTGCTTCCTTAAAGGTTTAGAATCTTAGAGGGGGCATTCGTAAACCACAGCTGTGTCACACCATCCTTTGGGCCCTCTGCTGGGAAGGTAGAATCAAGTCTCAAATGTCTTTTTAATTATATACTTAGTATTATAGACGTAGGACCATACTGTATCTGTATCATACCTCGAGGAATGTAAAATAGCTTGTACCTGCTTTATGACAATGTAATAGTGGCTGTGTTATATCAGAGCAATCTTTTAATGATGTTTTTCTAGAAAAATTTCTTTCCACATGATGATTGAGAGGCTAATAATAATAATAAAATGGTGCCAGTACCACACAGTTACAGAACTTTGTTGTTTTATGAGGCTTTGTATATTTTTTCTTTTGTTTTTAAAATGGAGTGTGCTAGATGTGTCTATAATTTTGTTCAGATGACTGCAGTGCCTGGAAAAGCTGTTGCTACCCTTGATGGTTAACACTGTGATTGGTCTTCATATATATATATAATTTGGAAACTTTAGTTGTTCTGTCAACTTTCAAAAAGTATCCTAGTTGGACTGTGTTGAGCTTGCATTTTACAGAAATTGACAGCCATATCGGTGTAAAAAATTTAACTTAATTTTTTTCCTATTTGTACGGGGGTAATGTACTGTGTTAAATATGTAAGGTTTTATCTATGTGCATTTGATTACAGAATCTGATAAAGGATTCTCTAAATAATGGGGAAAAAGATTTTAAACCTTAATAGCATAATCCTCAAATCCATCTTACTTTGGTGAGAAGAAACTGGGGTCTTAAAATCTTGTGAATAGCCATCAAAGGTGTAACTACTACTCTCTCCCTATCTGGAGGAAAAGAGAGTGAAGAAAATTGAAGACACATGGAAACAATTTGTCCAATGGGCTAATGAATGACATGAACATCAATCTCCTTGAGCCTGAGACCAGAAGAACTAGATGATGCCCACCACCGCACCTGCTCTGAAAGGGATTGCATTAGAACAGCGGTTCTCAACCTGTGGGTTGCAACCCCTTTGGGGGTGGTGGTGGTCAAACGACTCTTTCACAGGGGTCGCCTGATTCATAACCATAGCAAAATTACAGTTATGAATTAGCAACGGAAATAATTGTATGGTTGGGGGGTCACCACAACATGAAGAACTGTATTAAAGTGTCGCAGCATTAGGAAGGTTAAGAACCACTGCATTAGGAGGGCCTGGATAGAGTAGAGTGGAAGGAATATGTAAAAACAAAACAAAATCATATAAGAGACTAGGCTTACTGGTCAGATGGAGATGTAGAACTCCTGAGACTATGGCCTTCAGTCATCTTTCAGGTCTAGAAATGAACTCATTCCCATGGCCCAATTTTCAAGTTAATAATAGGTCTATTAGGGGAACAATAACACTAGAAAGTATGCACACCTTAGAATAATCAACTATTTGAGACCAAAAGGGCAGTATTTACCAGAGGACTAAGTTCAGAGGGTTAGGAAAGAAAGAATGGAGACAGGACATAGGGAGAAAGTGATGTTATTTTGTGGGGATTGCAGTCAATGACACGAGACAAATTATATGTGAATTGTTGAATTGAAAACTGATCTGAAAAAAAAAAAAAAGAAAACTGATCTGATCTTTAAACACTTTCACCCAATTTACAGTAAAAAACTAAGGGGAGTAAAAAAAAGAAAAGAAAATATTTACAGCCTCTGAAACTCTGGGGCAATTCTACTCTGAAACGCATAGGGGGTTGCTCTCAGTCAGCATTGAGTTGATGGTGGCGAGTTTGATTTGAG
>NW_022103942.1:510538-515617 GCF_000313985.2 Echinops telfairi | reverse complement strand
GTTATGTGTTGGGCTGCTAACCCTGTCCTGTAGTGTTGCTATGAGTCATCATCAACTCGATGACAGTGCATTTGGTTTGGTTTTGGCGTGTATTTATAAGAGAAAAGCCTTTTTGACTAACTCTTGATGCTCTTGAAGATAGCTGAATAATTTTCTAATTGCATTAATTCTTTCTGAATACAACATCTTCCTATCAAAATCTGGGCTTGCTTTTTATATGACACCATTTTGTAGGGGTTGCCCACCACCTTCCACAGATCATCAATGGAACTGCAGAGTTCCTGCATAAGGATTAATTGGGGAATGCACCCCAGAGAAGCTGTTGACACTGAAGAAGTGTATGGATTGATCCTTTCTCCTAGAAAATATTCCAGGAGGGTATGGAAATGACAGCATCCTCCTGTTAGCAGACATGGTTTTGCATGGCAACATTTGTGTCCATTTTCCAGAGGTAGACTTGCAGATTTGAAAATTTTGAATTATTTTCTTTATGGAATACTCTTAAAAATAATATCTGTTAACAGAATGTAGACAGTAACGGACAATATAACATGCGTAAATTTTTGCTGAATATAATTCAAACACAGTTGCAGCAGTACATCAACAGAGGTTCAGGAGAGATTCAGAAGAGGATATATACATATACATATCACAATATAAATATAATTGTCAATGTCAGATAGATCTTGGCTGAAAGCCAAAAATGGCAGAAAGATGTTGTATGTGTTTGGTTGATGATGCAAAAGCATTCAATTGTGTGGATCCTAACACACTGTGGGGTAGCCTTGAGAAGAATGATAATTTCAGAACACCTCATTGTGCTTATGCAAAACTTGTACACAAACCAAGAGACAGCCATTTTGAACAGAACAAAGGCATACTGCATGGCTTAAAATCAGGAAAGGTGTTATGTCAGGGTTATACACTATCACCATACTGATTCAAGCTGTATACTGAGCACATCATCTGAGAAGCTTGGCTGATAAAGAAGAATTCAGTGTCAGGATCAGAAGAAGTATTATTAACAATCTGCGAAACGCAGATGACATATGACATTTACTTGCTTGCTGACAGTAAAAAGGATTTAAAGCACTTGGTGGTGATGATCAAAGATTTCCACATGGATTGTAGCTCAATGTAAAGAAAACCCCAATCCTCACAACTAGGTTAATAGATTACATCATGATAAATGGAGACAAGATCGCAGTCCTCAAGGATTTCACCTTGCTTGTATCCACAATCAACGCACAATGAAAGCAGCAGTGAAGAAATCAAAGGGTGTATTGTATGGGGCAAAGCTGCTGTACAAGACCTCTTTAAAGTGTTAAAAAAGCAAAGAGGTCCCTTTGACAATTAAGGTGAGTTTGACTCAACCCACGGTATTTTCCGTTGCCTCATATACATGTGATAGTTGGACAATGAATAAGGAAGGCTGAAGAAGAATTGATGTATTTGAAATATGGTGTTGGCGAAGAATATTGAAAGTACTGTGTACTGCCAGGATACATCTATCTTGGAGGAAGTACAACCAGAATGTTCCTTAGAAGTGAGGATGGAGCCACTTATTCTTACACACTTTGGACATGCTATCATGAGAGACTAGTCCCTGGAAAAGGACATGAGGTTTGATAAAGTAGAGGGGCAACAGAAAAAAAGGAAGGTCCCCTAGGAAATGGAGTGCTACAGTAGCTGTAACAATGGGCTCAAAGATACCAATGACAGAGCGGATGGCACAGGACAAAGCAGTATTTCGTTCTGTTGTGCATCAGATTGCTACTGGTCAGAACCAACTTGGCCCCTAACAACCAATATTTAATTGACTTTTGAAAACAGAAAAAATATTCAAGAAGTTAGAAAAAATGTATCAACTTCTGGTTGTTGTTTTCTCTCCCAACTTGGCTGGATCATGATTTTCTAGATTGGCGGTAATGTAATGATGTGATGTGGTAGTTATTTAATGAGCTTCCATGTTGTGTCTTTCTGTGATGCCAGTCAATTGTAAAAGGTTTCAGGATGGGATGCAACATTCTCAATCCTCTTTCAGCCCTGATCTGATGTAAGGAGTGTTTCTCTGGAGCAGGACCTGAAACACTTCTTATTTTACAAGAGATAAAAAGAGAGAGAAAAGAGTAGAGAGTAGAGGGACCTACTACTACGAAGAAACAAAACTCATGAGTGGAGTGTGTCCTTTGGACCTGGGGTCTCTGCACTGAGAAACTCCTAACCCCTGGGGAAGATGAATGCCAATACATCTGGGGATCTCCGAGGTTTTATAGAAGAATCTGGATCAAAAGTGATAAAATACAGAACACAATCTCAAATTCTCATGTAATCCTGACTTTCTGGAACCATGGTAGCTAGATGAGCCCCCCAAACTATTGCCTTGAGATACTTTTGAATCCTTACAACAGAATTATTCCCCGAAATCTTCTTATAACCCAAGCACAGTTTAGCTTAACTAGTAACAAATGTTTGCCATGAGCATTTTTCTTTGGGATGAAGTTGACAATAATAACCTGAAAGCTTAGACAGGAACCTTAGGAAGCAGTGTTATTCTGAAGCAACCTCAGAAAAGATGGGTGAGGATTGTCACACGACTCAAAGAAAGTAATCCAAGTAACTGAATTAATAATATGTGTACATGTTGAAAGAGTTGAATTGGTTGTATGTTCTGCTGTGTAGTTTTGAACAACAACTAATTATTTTTAAATGAATGAACTATTGCAAGAATGTCATTGGTGAAACATTAAATGATCTGTTTTCAAGGCAATTACAATTAAGGTGTGCATGAAATGTATTTGCATATGTTGTATTTGCTCAAGGTGCCCTTGAGGCAGAACAAAACACTTCCTGGTCTTCTCTGTCTTTCTCATAATTGTTGTTGTGTTTAAGTCCATTGTTGTAGCTTTTGTGTCAATCTTCTTAGAGGTCTCCCTCTTTTTCACTGTACAAGGTGTGGTGTTCTTTTTCAGGGACTGGTCCCTCCTGATAACATGTCTAAAGAAAGTGAGCTCTGTTAAAAAGCTAAGGAGAGCTTAGAAGCCCTGGTGCCATAGTGGCTAGGTATTGGGCCCTGATGCACAAGGTCAAAAACCTCAACTACTCTGTGGAAGAAAAACAGAGTTATAGTCTAAGAAATTCAGAGGAGCAGTTTTACCCTGTCTTATAGCTGGCTATGAGTTGGTTGCTGATTCTTCATAGGGGCAGAGCACGCTATCCACCCTGCTAAGGGAAGGCAAAAGTCACTGAGACCCACTGCTCCATTTCCTTGTGTGGATCTGAGGCAAGCTGGAAGCAGCTGGAAAATCTCCTGAAAATTTTCCTTTGATAGTGATACTCAGCCACCAGTGACGACCATTCTGATATTTTAAAAAAGATATTACTCACCAGCCTATAACATTTTACCTTCTAAATGATAGTAGATGTGAACTATACATAAATCACATTTATTCCCATTTTCGATCTGTAATCCATTGAACATGATTACTTTTTAAAACCTTTACATCATAAAATATATGAAGCTGATTATATTCTTACATTGATTTTACTTGAACATGGGCTTAAATAAATGTCTTAACTGGATACTGGATATCACTATTATTTTCATCAGTATCCTAACTGCTAATCAAGATATCTTTCACATTTGCTGTTTTTTAATGGTTTATGAATACAAATGCTTTACATGTAGTTAAATTGGGAAGCTTATTTGGGATTGGGAAAAATATTCAGTAATAATACATCACCTTAATCCCCCAAATCTATAGAAAACATTTTAAATTAGCATAAGACATGAATAGACAATTTACCAAGATGACATCCGTATGAAGACAATTTACCAAAGATGACCAACATCTATATGAATAGATGCTCATATTCATTAGAAGTAAGAGAAATATGAATGAAGGCAATGAGATATCACCTCACACTGACACTTTCAGCAAAATTCAATCTAATAGAAAATGATACATGTGTAGAGACTGAAATACTTTTACCATTGCTGGTGGGACTGTAGAATTGTACAGCCACTATGGAAATCAGGATGGTGCTTCCTTAAGCTAATGGAAATAAAAGCACCTTTTGATTTCAGCAATCTCTCTACTGGGCATATATACCCTAAAGCTTCGGTTCTCAACCTATGGGTCGCGACCCCTTTGGGGGTCGAACAACCCTTTCATAGGGGTTGCCTGATTCATAACAGTAGAAAAATGACAGTGATGAAGTAGCAATGAAAATAATTTTATGGTTGGGGGGTCACCACAGCATGAGGAGCTGTATTAAAGGGTCGTGGCATTAGGAAGGCTGAGAACCACTGCCCTAAAGAGATATATAATACAAGAAGAGACACATGCATTCCTATGTTTATTGCAGTAATTTCCATAATAGCAAAACCATGGAAACAATCCAAAACTTTGGATAAACAAAGTTTATCCATCATAAAGGAATGGATAAACAAACTCTGGTACCTTCATGCAATGGAATATTAAGCATCAATAAAAGGCAACAATTATCTTTAACACTGCATAACCTGGAAACAGCTAGAGAAAATTATACTTAGCAAATTTAGTAAGTCTTACAAAGATAAACATTTAATAACACCATTATTATAAGGAAAACAAAGAAAGAAAAATGTGGTTTATACACCAAAAGACAAGACTTTGATGACTAGGAGGAGGCCAGGATGGGGGTGGAAAAATGGAGAGCGGAGGGGTAGAATATCGAAGTGGGAGGCTTTAAGAAGATATTGTTGTTGATTTAAATTTAAATTCCCTGAGGAGGGCTGTGTAATATGTATGTTCCTTTACACACAAAAAAATCCCTCCAGATTCCTTATCCCTCAAACCTAAATAGTACTCTGAGTGACTAAAGTGGTGGCGGTAGGCAAGTAAACTGAAACGAACTTGGAGGCTTTAGTGACAAATGAGTTAATCTCAAACAGTAACAAAAAAGCTATTTTCCACATTTGCTGTTTTTTAAAAAAATCATTTTATTGGGGGCTCATACAACTCTTATCACAATCCATACATCCATCCTTTGTGTCAAGCACATTTGTACATTTGTTGCCCTCATCATTCTCAAAGC
>NW_022103942.1:506953-508460 GCF_000313985.2 Echinops telfairi | reverse complement strand
TGATGTGTGTATGGATTGGGATAACAGTTGTATGAGCCCCAAATAAAATGATTTTTTTAAAAGAAAAAAAAATGGATTCTCAGTACAAATATTTTACATGTACTGATGCACAGTCATACAAAGTGAAAGTCTGTTTCCTGACAACCATTCCAGCCCCTCATTCCCCCAAAGTAACCACTATCATGTCTTCTGTGGATGTCATACATCTTTGCCCACATACACCGGTAAAAATACAGATATACACATAATGGATCAGTCTGATCACCAGTTGACTTTTTTTTGGTTTTCATATTAAATCGAATTACAGAACATCACTGATCTGCTACTCATGTCTTTCAGTTAACAGCTGAATACTTTAATTATTTATTTAAAAGATCATTTTATTAGGGGCTCTTTCAGCTCTTATAACAATCAATTGTATCAAATATATTTGTGCATATGTTGCCATCATAATTTTCTAAACATTTACTTTCTATTTGAGCCCTTGGTATCAGCTCCTCTTTTTCCCCTCCCTCCGTCCTTATGAACCCTTGATAAATTATAAATTATTATTATTTTCATATCTTACATGTCTCCCTTCCCCCATGGTTTCTGTTCTTCCTCCCCCTAGAACACTTTAAAAAGTACTTTTAAGGCATGAGTTAGAAAAAGTAAAATTCACTCTTTCTTTTTATTTATTTTTTAATCGTTTTATTAGGGGCTCATACAACTCTTATCACAATCTATACATATATCAATTGTGCAAAGCACATTTGTACATTCATTGCCCTCATCATTCTGAAAACATTTGCTCTCCACTTAAGCCCCTGGCTTCAGGTCCTCATTTTTCCCCTCCCTCCCCGCTTCCCCCTACCTCATGAGCCCTTGATAATTTATAAATTATTATTTTGTCATATCTTGCCCTGTCCGATGTCTCCCTTCACCCACTCTTTCTTATGTACAGTTTTACAAGCTTTGAAAAATGCACACTGTTGCTTAACCACCATCAAGATTTTTATCTTTTTTAAAAAAATTCCCCCAGCATCTTTACAGTCCAACTCCTTCCACACCCTCACTCAGCCTCTGGCAATCACTGATCTGTTTTTGTTTTTTAACCCAGCCATAATTTTTTTCCAGGAAAAGCAGAACATTGAGATAATATAATATGCAGCGCTTTTGAGCCTGGTTCTTCCACTTGATGTAATGTATTAGAGGTTCATCTATGCTGTCCCCATCTTCCCTCCCTCCCCCAAATCCCACTTGCATTAAAATAAGAGTAGGAGGTTTATTTGCTGGTCACCGTTTGAATAGCAATTATAGA
The DNA here is from genome assembly GCF_000313985.2 of Echinops telfairi. NCBI lineage: Eukaryota > Metazoa > Chordata > Mammalia > Afrosoricida > Tenrecidae > Echinops > Echinops telfairi. The sequence continues at coordinate 507,160 of NW_022103942.1, read as the reverse complement.
CAACTATGAAATATGAAAATAAAACAAAACTAACAGCCCAAAGGGGCAGCATGAACAGGCAAATGCCCCAGCGATCCTTGAACTAACTACAAGCTTTTCTTTCTTGGTATGTTTTAATTTGTTCTTTGTCAGTGGCTTGATGTTGTTGCTATTTTTGTTGTACATTGTTGCTTGGTTTTGCTCTGTCTTGTTTTTGTGCATGTTGTT
>NW_022103942.1:498285-505493 GCF_000313985.2 Echinops telfairi | reverse complement strand
TAACCGAGTCTCTGGTATTTCTTCTTTGACATCAACTGCAGGCTGTTTGAGAATGATTTCATGATCTTCATTATCATTCAATTTAGCCACTTCAGACTTTCACCCTTCAAATATGATGATGGTGTACAAACTGGTGTGGAGCTATTCATAGAGTTCTGAAGATCACAGTTTGAAACATGTTGGCTTTTCTTTTTTGGTAAAACCATTACACTGCTGTATGGGATGGCTTTGAAAATGGAATCGCCCAGTCTTTGAAATGCTCTTCATGTACTTTTTCTGGTGGCATGAAATCACACTTCAAGAGTCTTTCACCAAAAAGGTAGTTGTTCATTGTTTCAGCAGCTATCCTGGCAACATCAAGGGACTCAAACTCCAGGAAGGCACAGCCTTTGCTATTTCCAGTCTTTTTGCTTCTGGACAATTTGAGTCTTGCACTAGTCCCAAAGTGGGAGAAATAAGCCTTGACCTGGGGTCCGAAAAGGCCTCCACCTAGGTATGTGACTCACATACACCATTCCAGGAGTACGTTTCTCTTGCTGGCTCTCGCGCCTGCAGACCTGCGCCACCTTCTGAAACTTGGCCTGCTCCTGTGGGTTCAGTGACAGCAGAGGCTTAGCAGGGCCATCAAGGGTCACCATGTTCCAGTCACTCCAGCTAAAACGCTCATCTATGCTGTTTTGTCTATAGTTTGTTCATGATTTTATTTGAATAGTATTACATTGTCTGGATGAACCACATCTATTTATCTATTACTTAGCGGGGGACCGTTTGGGTTGCTTCAAGTTTTGACGATTTAAACACAAAGCCATAGCTACTCCCAACCCAGAATACCTATGAAAAAATAGAAGAGAAAGAAACATTTCATTATTGAATAAGCTTTAAACCAGAATGTGAGACATCACATTGCCACAAAGAGAGGATGACAACACTGAGCTGGGTGGCCTGTTGCACAAGGCACACACTGCTGTAACATGACAGCAGAGATTCTTCTTTTCAGATTACACTCAAACAGTGGAGCAATTTTGTTTTATTTCTTATACTTGGAGCAATTTTAAAAGAGGAGAGAAAGTAGACTTATATCACTGCAATGCAGGAAACCAAGAATCCACAAGCAGGAACTTTCAACTCTGAAAATTAGAAGTCGTGGTTTCCTTTCTGTAGCTTGTGGGCTATAGCTTGTTCTTGGGTCATTGGTCCAAAATGAGGTAAAGATCTCGGTTCATTGTTTGAGAGGAATGGCCACAGGATCATGTGAGACTAATCCTTAGGGGTCCTGTGACTTATTTTCACAAGGATACACAGGAATTGTCTGAGCACCTCTTTCAACAGATAAGCATTTCTCTTAGTCAGTGACCTTTACAGTACAGATTGTAATGGTCTAGTTTGTTCCTTCTAGCAATCACGCCCTTGGAAAGTATGTAGAGCTCGTCTGGTTTGTCACATGAAACAGTGCCTTTTTGACTCTTAATAACCTCAAGATGGAGGCTCTTCTGACATGCATTGGTAAAGGTGCGCAGTCATTGCATTCATTTTTTAAAGATAATTGTTGATTTTTCTAGTCTTGCTGACTTTGAGATAGGGCTAGGCCAGCTGGGTTTATGCTAACCTCCGTCCAGGAAAAACAGGAAGGTAGTCTGATACTGGCACAACTATAAATCTGAAGACCAATAGATTCGAATTAAGAACCCAGAAATACAACCAAGTACCTATGGACACCTAATTTTTGGTAAAGGACTAAAACACGTTAAGTGGGAGAAGAGATATACTTTTCAACAAATGCTGCTGGATAAACTGGATCTTCAACTGCAAAAGAATGAAACAGGACCAATACCTCGCACCATGTACAAAGACCAACTCAAGATGGATCAAACACCTAAATATAAACCACACTGCCACAAAGACTATCAACAACAGAAAAACAGGGACAAGCTTAAGGACACTAATACAAGGCAAAAACATGCTACCAAACATAATGAAAAAATACCCACACTCCAGAAGACAAAAGAAAGGACCTTCTAAAAATATGACATTTATGCACATCGAAAGACTTCATCAAAAGAATTAAAAAAAATAATCCACCAATTGAAGAAAAATATTTAGTAATGATTCATCTGATTAAGGGCTAATCTCCAAAATCTATAGGGAACTACAACTTCTTATGAAGAAAAATACTAAATGTGCTTGATACAATGGATGTATGGGTTGTTATGAGAGCTGTAAGAGCCCCCAAGAAAATGATTTATTAAAATAAAAAAGTACTAATAATCCAATAAAAAAATGAACATAAGACATGAATAGACAATTTGCCAAAGACAATATCCAGGCAGCCAACAACCATATGAAGAAATGCTCTTGTTCATTAGCGAAAAGAGAAATACAAATTAAAACAATGAGATACCACCGCACGCTGATACTTAGCAAAATTAAAAAATAAAGAAAATGATAACTGCTGGAAAAGATGTGGAGAGATTGGAATGCTCAGAAATTGCTTGTGGGACTGTGGAAGTATACAAGCAATATGGAAATCCGTATGGTGCTTCCTTCAACAAATGCCAATCCAAGCGCCCCCTCATGGTTACATTGCCCTCATGGGTTGGTGTGCCATAGTGGAGAAGTCTGTATGCACACTCCCAATTCTGTGGAGACATAACCAAAACTCGCCCCCTGGTCAAGTCAATTTTTGTTGAGGATTTTTGTGTTCAAGAGGTATTGCTCTTGTTTTATCTTTTTGTGTACTGTGTCTTTGTCTGCTTTTTGGGGGGTGGGGTGGGGTATGTATCAGAGTAATATTGGCTTCATAAAATGAGTTGGCAGATGTTCTCTCCTTTTCTGTTTTCAAGAAGAGATTGTGTAAAATTGATGTTAATTCTTCAAATGTTTGAAACAAAACCACCGGGACTTGGAGCTATCTTTCTGGTAAGCTTTGAACATTTGAAAATAATTTGTGTCCTGGTTATAGGACTATTCAGATGATCTATTTCATAGTGGTTTTTGTCTTCTTAGTTTGTCTTTTTTGAGGAATTGATCTATGTCATCTAAGTTTTCATATTTAGGCATGTAGAAAGTTTCACTTTGTAGAGTCGTCTTTCTGATCAGTGGAAGCTAAAAACAAGATGGTCAGAGAACATTGCCAGTGCTTGACTTCACAGGGCAAACATTTCAGATAAAGCAAAACACAACCCGTAGCATAATAAATAACTAGCTTGTCTTTAGATTTATGTGTAACCAACAGCCTGCATTTTTAGCTTCTACATTCCAGACACACAGGCACCTAGCCATCTGGAACCCTTCCTCAGCAAGTACTGACCCCTGGAGACCTGCATCATCTGTCTTCTTAGCAAAACTGACATTTTTAAAGAAGAAAGAACTTTAAAGGGTATTTTAATGCATACCTGAAAGACTCACTCCAACTGCCTGCAGTTCCTGACTTTCATTGTTCTCAGACTCTAAAAACCTCAATATGGCCGCATTTCATTTTGCTCTGCATTGCCCAATTCACGCATTGTATGATTCACTAATAAATCTCTAGCATTACTTTATCTTGTTTTTGCTCTTAGGAATTCCTCAAAAATCCTTTTAATGGTTGGGGGAGGTGCTATCTGTTGTGACTTCATTTTCTCTGTTGGTAGCTTGTGTGTTTTCTCTTAGTGTCTCAGTCTTGCTAGAGGTTTATCAATGTTATTGACTTGGGGGGTAGAACCATTGCTTTTTGCTACAATTAATGCCCTTATCTTTAATTTTTCCTTTCTTATTCCTACTTTGGGGATAGTTTGCTCTTCTCTTTTTCTAGTCTCTTGAAGTTGGGAACTTAGATGATTGACTTCCGACCTTTTCTTGTTTCTGCTGTAAGCATTTTGTTCTATGGATTTCTCTCTTAACACCTTTTCAGCTGTTTCACACCAATTTTGGTATGCTGTATTTTCAATTTCCTTCAGGCATATTGATTTTTTTACTTGACACTGAGATTTTATCTTTGACCCATGGGTTACTTAGAAGTATCCTGATTGATTTGCAAGTGTATTTAGATGTTTTCTTGTGTTTCACTGATTGGTTTCTACATTGATTCTATTATGGTCAGAAAATGTATTTGGTATTATTTTAATTAGTTTAAATTTTTGGAAATTTATGACCCAGGGTATGACTAATATTTACGAATGATCCTTGGGCACTTGAAAAGAATGTGCATTCATTTGTTGTTGGGTGAAGGGCTCTATGATTGCCATTTTGATCTGCCTGGTGCTTGTAAGTGGGAGAGCAAAAGATGCCGGTGCCAGGTTACCTTGTGCTAATGGAAGCCAATAATATTGTAACTAACTTCTTTTCCCACATCTAACTTGTATTCCTTTCTTTTTCTGTTGCAGCAAATGTCATTATAAGTAGTTAGGATTTATTATCACAAAGATCACCAAAAAGGTTCTTCCAACATCCAAGTTGACAGGTTCATACTGTGGAATTAATAGTTTAGTAGTTCAATAAGACTAGAAGTAGGTGTTTTTTTTAAACATCAGTATGAAGATATAATTTACATACCATAAAATGAATAACTTAAAGTGTATAATTCAGTCGCTTTTGGTAGATTGTAGAGTTGTGCAACCATCAACACAACCAAATTTAGAACATTTTCATCATCCTAAGAAAGAATTCACACCTATTAGCAACAACTACTTGCCTCCAGTCCTAAAACAAAAATCAGAAAACCCATCCAGACCCACTGTCATGGAATCAATTCTAACTCATGGGGATATCCTATTTCACAGAGTAGAAACATTTCATACCCACTAGAATGGCTACTATTAGAAAAAGGGGAAATAATAATTGTTGGTGAAGATGTGGAGGTACTAGAAGCTCTTATCCATTGTCACTGGGCATGCCAAATGGTGCAGCTGCTGTGGAAAGCAGTTTTGCAAGAGGTTAAATGGAATTATTGTATGACCCAGCAATTTCATCTTTTGGTATATAACCAAAAGAATCAAAAGCAAGGACACAAACAGACCCTTGTAAACCAATATTCACTGCAGCATAATTTACTATTGGAAAAGATGGAAACAACTCAAGTGCCCATTAACAAATGAATGTATAGACAAAATGTGGGAAATACATGCTCACTGCCATCAAGTCAATTCTGACTTATAGCGACCCTACAGAACTGCCCTTGTGGGTTTCCAACACTGTGGACTATTCTCCATGAGAAATGACAATTTTTTGAAGCTATGCATAAATCTGCTGTGCAAGACCTCTTTAGAGTACTGAATATCAAGCCTGTTACTTGGATGATTATGGTGTGTCTGACCTCACATCATGGCTTTTTCAATCACATCATGGGTATGGGAAAGTTGAACACTGAATAAGGAAAACTGACTAAAAGTTGATGCATTGGAATTGTGCTGGAAAATAAAATGGAAAGTACCATGGACTGCTAAAAGGACAAACCGATCTGTACTGAAAGAGGTAAAGTCAGTGTGCTCCTTAGAGGCAAGGATGGCCAGACTTCATCTTTCATACTTTGAGCAGATTGTCAGGAGAGACCAGCCCTGGGGAAGGACATCATGCTTGGTAAAGTAGAGGGGCTGTGAAAAAGAGGAAGGCCTTCAAAGAGATGGATGGACACCGTGGCTGCAGCAATGGGCTCAGGCATGGGAGCAGTTGTGAGGATGGCACAGGGCCAGGCAGTGTTTCGTCCTGTTGTGCATAGGGTCGCTATGAGCCTTAGCTGATTCCATGGCACCTGACAACAACAACATGAGAAACGATATACTGCTATATACGAAGAAATTCCACCTCGACGAATTTCCTGCCTTGCCAGGCAGTCGAGTGTACAGAAAACCGTAAGCACTGTGAAAGCAAAACAAAACAAAACACCTCACTGCAATCCAGTCAGTTTCAACTATTAGTGACCCTACACGGAAGCAGAAGGTCTCAACTTTGTCTCGCGGCGCTGCTGGGGCGCAATGTGCTGGCTTTTCAGTTAACACTTCAAAGCTTCACCTAATAGACTTACAGGGATGGCTAGTTAGGAACATCCAAGTTCTGGAGGAGGTGGCTGTGTGGCTGGTGCTCTGTTTCATTTTGTGGACACTTTGCTGATCATGGCTATTTTTGCACTGCTTTGCTTTGAAAATATTGCATTAAGATATAGTTCATGTTGATTGCTGAGTTGTTAAATCTTGCGCAGAGTGCAGCAGAGTGAAGGGTCGTGTCTGGGGAGCAGAAGAGAGTGAAAACCCAATTCCCCTAGAAAAACAGAAATGGCCAATATCTATCCCCTTGAGTAAATATGGTCCTTTCCTGGCAAGTTAGGGAAAGGCCCAGGGCTCAGTCCCCAAAGAAGAGAAGTGCCACGCTTGAGGGTGGTGAGTTTCTGGGGCTTGGGGCAGGAGAGGGGGTCGCGCAGCCGTTTTTTGGCCTGATTCCAGGGCGCCAGGGGCGGGCCCAGGCTGGGGGGCGGAGCCGCGCTGGCAGGACGCGTCACGTGACCCAGCCAAACTCGCTACCCCGCCTCCCTGCAGACTGGGACCAGACTTCGCGCGTTCCTCCTCTGTGCCTGTTTCTGGTGGCTTCGAGGGCGTGCGGGTTCTGGACGGGCGGCCGAGCGCTGGGAGGCGGAGGCGGAGCAGGTACGACAACCAGAGGAGGGGTCCCTGAAGCTGGGGTGGGCGCGCGGTCGCGGCGGGCGGAGCCGCCTCCTGGGGGTCTAGGCAGCCCGGGCGGAGCGACGTCGAGCCCGCGGCCGCTGCAGGTCCGCGGCTCCAGCCCCACGGCCCTCGCGGGCTGGAGTGAACGGCCGCACAGAACTGTAAGCCTCTCCAGGGGAAGGGACTGGTCGGCCCTGCAAGGGGGGTGGCTGGAGGTAAAGACCTTTGGAAAGCACCTGCGTCTCCCTCCCACCACCTCTGGCTTCTTCAGCACTTTGCTGGACCATGTTCTCTTTCGTGCAGGGGGGTGGGGGTGGGGGTATCAGCGGGGAGGGAAGAGACCAAGCGGTCTGCCACAGCAGCCCCCCACCCCACCCCCTCTGCAGGTCTGAAGGTCCTGAGGTGCACTTGGTGTGTGGAGGATCGGGAAGAGACCTCCAGGATAGGCCCAGGTCAGTGAATGGGACTTTGGTGCTTTGGTGAGGGGGATCTTGGGGCCCGGGGGCTGGGGCCGTGGCAAGTCCAGTTTGAGACGAAACCCCTATCATTCTCGCCTTCACCTTCCGACCCCCCCCC
>NW_022103942.1:486867-498185 GCF_000313985.2 Echinops telfairi | reverse complement strand
CCCCATCCTCCATTTTGATGTCTGCAGAGGCCTGGCAATGGAGAGACAGGAAAAATGGTGGGCTTGGGGGAGGGAGGGAAGAGGAGGACTGGGAGTCCCCTAGAGGGCGCCCTAGTCACTCAGGTGGGAAAAATGAAATTTAAAAACCAAACAAAGCCCCCAAAATGTAGGATAAGCATTGGGCTGCTAACCTCAAGGTTGCCAGTTCAAACCCACCAGCCACTCCACTGGGAGAAAAATGAGGCTGTCAGCTGCGGTAAAGATTTCAATTGCGGAAACCCAATATAGCTTTGCTATGAATGGGATAGGAGCCCTGCGGTGTAGTGGATTACGCCTTGGACCACTAACTGCAAGGCCAGCAGTTGGAAGTCACCAGCCCGCACCATCGAAGAATGATGAGGCTTTCTACTCGCATAAAGGTTTACAGCCTTGGAAACCCGCAGTGGCACTTCGACTCTGCCCTATAGAGTCGCTGTGAATTGGAATTGACTCCATGGCAGTGGACTGAGTATGGTCGTTTGGAATTGTGAGGGGTCCATAGTAGGCTCTCAGTACTTAACGACTCCAGTGGCATTCAGTCCCTTCTCTCGCCTTTGTCTCATAGGAGTAATGGCGTCCAAAGAGGAACAGGTGGGGAAAAATCTCAACGTGGAAGATGTCCACCAGGAAAATGAAAGTGAGAGAGGAAAGCCGACCTCTGCGAAGGGTGAAGAAAAACGCCCTCTGGGAGGGCGGGAAGCCGGCGAGCCTGGAGGAAATGTTAAGCAGGGGCGGGTCTGGAGACTTGCCCCAAATTTTCGATGGGGATTGTCCAATAAGCATGTTGTGCACAATGAAGGGGGAGATGATGCAGAAAGGGTCGCAGGGCAGATGATACAAGCCAGGAGAAAGATCAGGGAGCAGCAGATGAGGCATTATATGCGCTCTCAAATTCCTGAACCGGATAATCATGATGACTTTTGCCTTATACCTTAAGTCATATCAAGGTTAGCCCTAGAGTTAAGAATGGGCCCTCTGCTTGCAAACTGCTTTACAACTTGTGTTGCTATGATGTAGTTTAGCTGCCAACCTTTTGGTGTTTCCGCTTACCAGTTTCTAATCGAATATTGGTTTGTGTCAGTCTGGAAATTTCTGTCAGCAGGGCAATTGTACCCATTTTTAGGAAGACAATTAAAATTTCATATTGTGAAATTAATAAAGCAGTTTAAAAGGCAATCTGTATTCCAGTGGTTTCCGCTTCCTTTCCAGCAGCCCCCCCCCCCTGCCTTTTTTCTGTTTGGCTAACTGCCTGTTCCCTGGACTCAATCTCAAATCTATTTGACCATTATTTTTGTGCTCAACCAATCAGGAACATTTGTACCCAGAATTCTACATCTGACAATCATTTTCAGAATGTAGGTCCTGGTTTCTTAGAGTCTGCTAGAATGAATATTCAAGTTCAGTGAGCAAAACATCAAAAAGGAAAAGCATAAGACCTTAATATAGATTGACCAATGGAGTGGTGGGGATAGCGACAAGCTGGAGGGTGTGTCCTGAGAGGACAAGCAAATTGTGCCTGAAGGCCACATATGCCAGGGGGACCTGAAGTTTTTGGCCCCTCAGGATCACCCTCTGCATTTTATTTGATCTGTCAATGTCTGTCTGGTCTTTACCTTACCAGATGAGGCCACTGGAGTTTAGAGAAGATAAGTACCTAGGCTACACTCTGCTGTGTATCTTGTGAGGGGGAATCTAGCGTATGCCCTTTTCTATGGTGCCTTGTCATCTACAGATGCAGGATACCAAGGCCGTGGATGCAGTATCTTCATTTTCCCTTATTTCCAGTAAACCCCAACATTGACTCATAGTGATGATGTAGGGTTTCCAAGGTTGTACATTTTTTTAAAACATTTTATTAGGGGCTCATACAACTGTTATTGCTATCCATACACACATCAATTGTGTAAAGCGCATTTGTACATCATTCTCAAAACATTTTCTTTCCACTTAAACCCCCGACATTAGGTCCTCATTTTTCCCCTCCCTCCCCGCTCCCTCCTCCCTCATGAGCCCTTGATAGTTTATAAATTGGTATTTTGTCATATCTTGCCCTGTCCGACGTCTCCCTTCACCCACTTTTCGGTCGTCTGTCCCCCAGGGAGGAGGTCACATATAGTTCCTTGTAATCAGTTCCCTCTACAGAGGCCTTTTTTTTTCTCCCGTGGAGCAGCTGGTGAGTTTGAACCATGGACCTTGAGGTTAACAGTCCAGTTTTTAATAGCACCACCAGGGCTCTGTATTTCCAGTACAGGCATTTTAATTTTTAGAAATTAGAGTAGACAAAAATCTAAAGCTTTGGTCACCATCCATTGTGATGTGGGCAGCTAAGTTTGTGGGTCATAACCAGCAATTAAAACAGCACACACGTGTCAAGAGTCCCTCACCCTTGAATGATATTGATCGTTCTTTTGGGACACTTAGGTTTTAAACTTAGGAAGAATGGTGTCCTTAGAAAATACATTTCTCACTGTGGGTCACCGTCAAAAATGTGAAAGTCACTTGTTCAGTTCCACGTCTTTTCACAGATGAGGAATATGGGTAGGACAATGATTTTCCTAAAGTACATAGCCAGTTAGTGGTAGAGTTGGGAGCAGAGCCCAGCTTCCTGGGCCCCCAACACCCGATTCTTAGTTCAGGGTGCTTGTCTTCTGAAGGTGAGGTACTTTGATTTGTCCCATCTCAACATGGCAGTTCGGGCACCTTCAAAGGACAGAAATGTATTCCTTTTCAATGTTCTTTGAGTTTGATGAACAAAAAGAAGTCTGAAGGGGAATGGCAGGACTGTAGGGTGGCTAGGGTAAAGGTTCACATTGAAATCCTCCTAGAACCACCCTTGCTAGCCTCAAAACATGAGCAGGTACATTGCTGTGACGGGAAAAATTTCCTCAGCACAACTTTCCTGCCCTTTTAAAAATTGCCAATTGCAGTCCGTAATTTTCTTCAACGCTTTCTAATAAGCCCCTAGGATTGTTCTGTGTCCTCTGAGATGATCTTTGACCCCAGAAAAATCACCATAACCGCTTGAGCTGACAGCTCTGCTGTAAATTGATCTGGTCCAGCAAAAGCCACAGTTTTGGTGCTGTCAGGTAAGTGTGAGTACTGTACTGTGAAATGCTAGCTTGGCGGTTCAAACACACCAGCAATTATGTGGCAGAGAGATGAGGTTCTCTGCTCCCCAAAAGATTTACAGCCTCAGATGCCCTATACAGGGTTGCTTTAAGTTGTAATGGACTCATTGGCGTTGGTTTATTTATTGATTTTCCTGAAGGTACCCTAACAAGTCTAAGACGTGCATTATTGAGAGAACTTGTCTGCAGCCATCAATTATCTGCAGAGCCATATTTACACATGTTTTGTCTGCAGTCAACCATGCGCAGAGACTAGACCCCTAGTTAATGTCCCCTGTGTGTGCTTCTTTTATTGATGAACCATTTTAAAGCTTGTTGTAGCTATCATAATACTTAAGCATGTTATCTTCCAACAGCAAGATCACTCCTAACAAGCACAGTATAATGATCACATTCAGGAAATTTACTTCAGATACAATACTATTAATCAATTGACAGCATCAATCAAGTATTGCCTTTGGTTGATATGTCTTTAAATCTAGACAAGTTTCTCCAACTTTTTCTCCTGGCATTGATATTTAGTCCAGGATGTGGAACAATGGAAACCTTGCTGATATGATCAGTAAATGGAACAGTCCCTTTGAAAAACTGGTAATTTTTCTTGAAAAGTAAGTGTTCACCTTTTTTGTGACCTAACAATTCCCTCTGTAGATATTTACGCCAGAGTAGTCAGAACACATATGAACAAAAAGACTTGAAGAAACATGTTCATAGATGCTAGATTTATAATGGATGAAAATGGAAACAACCCCTCTAACACTTTCTAAATGGATAAACAGAGCGTTGTATATTCACACTATGCAACAATAAAAAAGGAATTACAATCCATAAAGACTTTGAAGATGAATCTTTAAAGGCATTATAATGAGGGACAGATTATAGACACAAGAATATTTACGGACTGATTTCCCTTATATCAAGTTCTACAACCAAAAACTAACTCTCATTGACAGAAGTCAGCTCAGTGGTTACTTGGGGTGATGGTTGGGAAGAGGGATGGTAAACTTTCTGATGTGATGGAAATGGCCTATTTAACACTCATCTAACTGCATACGCCTGAACATTATACTTCATTAAAAAGAGAGACTTGCAAGGATTGTAAATTATATAATCAAATTTTGAAGAAGGGGAATCATCTTAGAGCTTAAATTGTGAGATTCTGGTAGTAGAAAGCCATGGGTGACAGTGGGAGCCCAAAATACATTCGCAGGATCTTCTCAGGAAATAAGCCTCTGGTGATTCCCCTCTAATCATAATTGAGGGATGGGAATAACCTGGTGATCAGACACAGTATTGGAGAGACGACTATAGTAGATGAACATGATGAATCGGACTTGAACGGTTAAATCAAACCTTGTCACTTGATCGCCCTGCTGATACATTTTGAGCTTGATCTGGTTGTTAATATTTTATTTTTTCTTCATATTGGAGTTTATCTCTGTTGTATTTTGTCATTAGAGGGCAGCCTTCTTGAATCTTGGTTTTGTATTTTTCTGGTTTTTGGTGTATGAACCTATGGAGACGACAACTAGAATAAGGGTTCCTGGAGGGTACAGTGGGGAAAATGGGGGAGGGGTCAGGGGGAGCAGATATGCAGCAGTTTAAGACGAAAGAAAAGGTTTTGACACTGATTTTGGTACCAATTGTACAACACTGCTTGATATAATTGAATGATGGAATGGTATGATGTCTTGATTAACTCCCAATAAAATAGTTTGGAAAAAAAGGAGAGCATGTGTGTGTGTGTGTGTGTGTGTGTGTGTGTAAATCTGAATATAAGCATCACGAAAGCAGAAACTTCATTTTTTCCAATGCTAGCTCTCAGGATGTAGCCAAGTTCCAGGGCACAACAGGAGCTCAATAAATGCCAAAAAAAGAGAGAAATAGCTCTTCGAAGCCATCTATAGCAATGGATATTAAATGCATAATGGTGATTTTTACCTTCAATCCTTAGATTATATAGGTATCTAGTGTAGTTGAAGTCTGATATTATAAATCTACCTCCTGCATTACCAAAATGACTATTAGTAAGTTATAGGGGTCAGAAATAAGAAAATAACTGAATACGAGTTTTGCTGATTTAAAAACCTATGTTTACCTGCCTGTTTCCACTTTACATGGAGAACCTCTGAGAATTCAGGGACAATGGATAAGAGTGATGAGTATGTATCAATGCAGGGTCATGTCTATGTAGTTGGATAATAATATTTATCTTTCCACGTAGATAATTATAGCAGGCAGTTAGATATAGGGTCTCAGAAGAGAAGTCTTGGATGGATAAATGGATTTTAGCTAACATTATCTGACATATAGTAGGCATCAAGTTGATATTTGTTTAATAAGTAAATACATGAAATATAAATTGAGGAAGTGTTAGCAAATGCAACTGAGGATATCTTTCCAGTATTTTTTGTGCTGATGTATATTTTAAGTAGAATCAAGAATCAAAGTGTCATAATTCTCTAAATGTAAGGCATATTACTATTTTATTTTTGCAAAATTAAATCTAATTGGAGAATATTTAGGAAAGAGATACGATGTGCCACCTTGTGGCCAAAGACAGAACTACTTCATGAAATAACCCACAAGTATCTACCTACAATTGGTTTTTAACAAAAAACTATTAAATGAGAACAGAGATAATATTTTCAACAAAGAGTGACAGCAAAATTGGATATCCACCTGCAGAAGGATGAAACAGGAACCACACCACAACTCAAGATGGATCAAAGACCTAAATGCAAATTCCAGAGCTACAAAGAACATCAGTGAGAAAATGGAGACAAATTTAAGGACCTTGTTGTAGAGAATAGACATACTGCCAAACATAACAAGGAAGCACACACAGTAGAAGACAAAATGGGTGACTGGGATCCACTAAAAATAAGAAACTTATTTGCATGAAAAGACTTCATCAAAGAGTAAAAGCGAACCCACAGACTAGCGGAAATCTTTAGTAATGACACAACGAACGTGGGGCTAACCTCTAAAATATACAGAAAACAACAATACCTCAATAATAAAAAGAAATAATCCAATTTAAAAGTGGGTAAAGGTCATGCAAAGAGTTCACCAGAAAGGACTTCCATAGATACGGCTAACAAAAATGAAAATAACATCCCTGCCTCCCTCCACCTCCACCCCCGTCAAAATAACAAAAACAGAAAACAGCAAATGCCGGATTAAGTTTGGAGAGATTGGAACTCTCGCAAAGTGCTGGTGGACCTGTAAGACATACAACCATTGTGGAAAGTGACGTGACACTGCTTCAAACAATTGGGAATAAAAATTCCATACTTTTATTCCAGCAATACCTCTGCTGGGTATATCCCCTAAAGAAGCAAGCGCCTTAACTTGGACTGACATACACACTTTCCTGTTCACAGTAATAGGAAGTTGGAAACATCCCAAATTCTCATCAGTAGAAGAATGGAGAGAGAAATTTTGGTACATACGCACACAGTGGAACACGATGTTGCTAGGTACCATCTAGTTGGTTCCAACGCACAGTGACCCCATGCACAACAGCATCAAACACTGCCCGGTCCTGCACCATCTCCACAATTGTTCCTGTGCTTCAGCCTGTTGTTGCAGCCATTGTGTCACTCCATCTCATTGAGGGCTTTCTTCTTCTTCTTCTTGCTGCTTCTCTCCCAAGCATGATGTTCTTCTCTAGGGACTGGTCTCTCCTGACATGTCCAAACTATGTAAGACCAAATCTCGCCATCTTTGCCTTTGAGGAACACTCTGGCTGTACTTCTTCCAAGACAGATGTGTTCATTCTTTGGGCAGTCCATGGTACTTTCAGTACGCTTTGCCAGCACCACAATGCGAATGCATCGATTCTTCTGCAGTATTCCTGATTCGATGTCCAACTTTCACATGTGTATGCTGTGATAAACAAAGAACCCAATTCTAGCCAATGGTTTCCCATTATACCAAGTCCACCCTTTCAGATGAGAGGTTTCCATGGCTTGGCCACTGCTTGTTCCAAGCCTTCCAAATATATGGCCAGTGCCTAACAGGAATCTATGAATATTCATTTAACACCTCTATATGATTATGACGGTGTTAAAATGGATGACAATGTTAGTAGAGGAGGTGAAATTTCTTTTGGAGTTAAGAGTATTTTGTCTGAATGACTTGGTATCCAAGAAACATGAAAATGAATGAAAGGAAAGAGCATGGCTTTTGGGTTTGGGAAGGGCAGCTTGCTTGTGCTTTATGTGTTTAGTTACTTCAATTCTGACAAATAATCCTGAGGTGGCTGTCATCACCCCCTCCATATAGATGAGTGAACTAAGGTTCAAAGAGGTGAAGTGATGTATGCAAGGTCACAGACTGATAAAGGGAAGAGTGCAAATTGGAGTCCAGGTTTATCTGACTCTAAAGGCCATAATCCTTACACGCTTTGCTGAACCCAAGGATTTGGGTGTTCTTGTCACCTTATTGCCCAACGAACCCTTTAATATGTCAGAAAAGTGAGATAAGGGTTCATCAGATGATAGGCCTAAAGAGCAAAGCTCACAATGATATTGCTTCCCCCACAAATAATGCTCCCGAAAGATATCTCCACACCAATTCAATTTGACTTTCCTGACCCTCAAGTCATGGGCTGGACATGAAGTACATCTGGGTGTTCAGACAGGAAGTGGCCCCTCTTTTCTACAGAGTCCTACAGTGTGCATACCCCCCCCCCCCACACACACACACCTCTATACCTTGAGTCTCCTCTACTTGTGGTCCTAGCCTGGGTTGAATATCAGAAGCACTGAACTAGTCAGAAACAGAACTGAAGTTACCACCAAAACAGGTCTGATTGAAATCAAGTCTTCAGGGATGCAGAGAAAGGTGGGGTTGAGAGGGATGGGGGTCACTGTCTAAGTCCCACCCTCACGCCAATTGTTCTGGGGCTATTTCACTGGACTCAGAGAATGGACTGGTCCTCATACTTCAACCTTAAGTTATAAAATCAACCTGAGATTACAACTGGCTCTGACAAAGAACAAGGCTTCAAAAGTTTATGCATAGAGATTTAGTTCCTTTACTACAAAATCTATTTCATATTTTGAAGTGAAAGAGAACAGGAATATTACCAAAATGAAGAGAATTAATTGTTATTAGAGGCTATTGATCCTTTTACCGGCTCACTTTGAGCCACTAGATGATGGCTGGCATTGTTTAGGATAAAATAGCACATGCCCACTTTGTTTCTTCCTTACTCCCTTAGCAGACCTAAGAAATGTTTTTCACACCAAACAAGAAAAGGGCCTGTGGATAGTTTCCAGTTCCCCGCTCAAATCAAACCACTAGATCGAAAGAAGTTTGTGCAGCTCGTGGTAGCCCAAAGATATTCAAGCTACATATATTTAATAAAATGGACAAGACAATGTCTAGTTTCAGCTCTAAACGTTACACTAGAAGGCAGGCCACTCACACATTTACAGGGGGAATTGGCTGAATTGCAAATTATAAATCACAGAGAACTGATGTCAGAGGCAAAGAAGGCCCCAAATCTAGAGAGAGGCACTTGCAGGGATAAACAGAACTTAGCATTTGTTTATCTCAATAGGCACCACCCAAGACCATGTAAAATGCTAAGAAGACTGAGCTAGAAATGGTTCATATATTACTGAAGCCTGGTTGAGGGTTAACATGAGACTGTGAAGCCACTGAAGGTCACAGGTAGGAAGAAAGTGTCCTTTAGGCTCTTCCTGCAGAAACCTCAGTAGGGGTTCACAAGGAAGATTAGGGAGAATATGAGAAGGTTTACTTCAAGGAGGGGCACAGCAGTCGCTGCTGGAATTCCAAGTAGACTCGCCTCCTCATCTCCTCGGGGATGCAGGACTGCAGAGAGAAGGACAACGGAAACGCAGACCCTGAGGTCCTGAGCTGAACCTCACGACACTCGCCCCCCCCGTCATCAGGTTCATTCCCACTCAGCGCAACCCTAGATAGCACACTTTTCCAGACTTATTTGGTCTATGGGACCCTTTACAGGGAAAAAAATTACTCAAAGCCCCCGTCAATGAACCATTTTGTACAATAGCCCATAAACCAGGATACAGTAGGCATCGGTTTTTGCGGCCCACCACATCTTTCAGCCTCCTCAGGGGGTGCTACTGCCTACTTTGCTGTAAATCCCAGACAGTGAGACCTTGGTTGTCCGACACAATTCGTTCTGAATTTGTGTTCGAACACTGAAAAGTTTGAGAGATGAACATATTTTTCCCATAAGAAATAATGGGAAACCGAATAATTGGTTCTGTGACCCCCAAACCTCACTTACACATTCACTCTGGAGGCCTTACGTATTCTCCGAATATCGCCCTCTCAGATACGTTATCGCCATTCATCTTTTTCTGACTTAGCCAAATTAATAGTAACTTTTTAGCGTCTTCTATGGCCTGGGTTCTTTGTTTTGTGCTTAAAGATTTCACATCTTTCAATACATTAGCCGAATGATTACTGTTTTTTGAAAAATGTTGATAATGTCCTTTTAGCCCTGTTGTATTCAGCCACCAAATCAGATAAGCTGAGACATGATTCAAATTTCGCAATGATTTTTTTCTTTCTATCGTGATTCTTACAGTTGTCTCTTAGCTTTACTGCTGGTACCACTAACTTTCTGTGGAGCCCTGGTGAGGACATTTTATGCAAATAAAGCACACCCAAAAAGCAAAAGGACGTGCGTGTTTTTTTGGCCATATTTTTAAATTTTAAATAATAATTTTATTGACATATCTTACTCATTCCAATATATACTTTCCCTTCCTGTACAGTTCTGTAGTTCAATCCCATTGGGTGGGCTATACAATCATCAATGTTATCAACTCCCCTCTCCCCACACCCCACTTCCTGTACACTCAGGGAACCCTTATTCCTGTCACCGTCTCTGAGAGGTCCTGTTTCTTGACTACCATGTGCCGAGCGATCTTAAATATACAACTGAACATTCGCAAATCTAACATGATTAATAAGATAAAACAAATAAAAACCATAGTAGTAAGGGGACGAAATATTAAAGAACTAGAGGATAGTTAAGTGGTTTATCAGTGTTAAACTGCATCCTGGATTTATCATCCCTTCCATGTGGCGTTGTGAGAGGGACTGTCCAATTTCTTTTACAAGTGGGTTTGGAATCTCCACTACATTCATGCCCTTCACATCGATTTGGTTGCTTGTTTTTGAACTTCTGATATTTCTTCCTGTTGACACTTCATGATCATACATGCTGGTGTGCTTCTTCCATGTGGGCTTTGATGATTCCCTGCTAGATGGCCGCTTGTTTAACTACAAGCCTCTAAGACCCCAGATGCTATATCTTTTAATAGCGGGATACCATCACCTTTCTTCACCACATTTGCTGATACACCCATTTTTGTCTTTAGTGATTGTGTCAGGAAGGTGAGCATCACAGAATGCCAGTTTATTAGAACAAAATGTTCTTAAGTTGAGGGAGGACTTGAGTAGAAGCCCAATGCCCATCTGTTACCTACTACTTAACATATAAATATACGTACATAGATCTATTTCCCCCTTACTTTCCTCTTGTCCCACTATCATGCTCGACCATGGCTTTCATTAATTCCTCTGGGCTACATTGCACCTGATCAAGCCCCATCAGGCATCCTATGCCCTCCTAACCATCGATTTTAGATCACTTGCTGTTCCCTTGTACTTGGGTTTATTGGCTTTCCCCTTCCTTTCTCCCTCTTCCATGACGCCCTCTCCCACCAACCATTGGTCCTGTTATTTTCTCCTTGGGATTCTTTATCCAACCTATCTTATCTAGATAGACATGAAAAAACAATAACAAACACAAATACAAAACAAAACAAGACACAACAACAACAAAATATAAAAGCCTATAAATAGTTCCAGGTCTGTTTGTTGACCCCCATGAGTGTTTTCCGGTTGAGTCTGATGAAGTGCTGCACTGTGCCACCAAAGTCTATTTTGGAGATTCTTTAGGGACTTCGTTGCTTTGCTTCACTTGCTACTCTGCTGCACACCCTTTACGTTTCTCCTCGGTATGGGGGGGTCAGATCAGGTAGAATGGGTCAGCAAGGGATGTTATGTCTCATGGTAGATCCAGCCTCACATTCTTCCCTTTGCACCGGCTGCTCAGAGCAGGAATATCATCCCAGG
>NW_022103942.1:441611-485960 GCF_000313985.2 Echinops telfairi | reverse complement strand
TATAAAGCTCTTTCTTATACTCATATGAGTGTCTCTGAAGAGGACTTCATAGATTGGTATCAGACATATGGGCTAATATTGGACTTATGGACTTGATTTGGACTGGGCTGGAATGTTTTCTCAATATTCAATTGCTCTTGTACAAAAATCTGTTTCTTATACACATATGCGTGTCCATGGATTTGTTTCTTTAGTCTACCCAGACTAACACAGAAGCTCACAGGGGTAGTTCTACTGTGTCCTGTTGGTTCACTATGAGTCGGAATCAATCCAATGGCAGTGAATTTGGTCTTAAGTTGCTCCCTTATATTCTGACAGGAAGGGTGAAGATGTGATATGGGTGAAGTTTTCAATTTTTATTTTTCGTGTGTATGTGTGTTTAGTTTTGTTATCTGGCAAAATTAGGGGGATATACTAACTGCAATGCTTTTGGGAGGAGCCTTGGTGGCATAGTGGATTACTTGTTGGGCTGCTAATCACAGGTCGGCTGTTTAAAACCATCAGCCTTTTAATGGGAGAAAAATTAGGCTTTCTACTCCCATGAAGAGTTACAGTCTCACAAACCCATAGGAGCAGTTCTAACCGGTCACTATGAATTTGGGTTTGGTTATTTTTTGAGTGATGAGTCAGAGAAAGTGATACTGGTGGATACAGAGAACAGAGTAATGGCACTGAAAATGGCAACAGACTGTGATAATTACAAGACATAGAGAAATACTTCTCCAACAGATAGTTCAACTTTGACTCCATATTAAATCTGATTGCATCATCTCTGTCTTTCATTTCTCTTTTCTGGAGATATTTATTTATTCATTCATAGAAAAATTAAAACTAAAAGGCGAATGGAGTACTAAAGTATTTATCAGAGAGAGAAATAGGGAAAAGATACTAGATTGTTCAAATAAATTAGAAATGTTGGTTTTTACTGCATGAGACTAAAAATATTTATGATGGTTTAGTCCCATGGGTGCCAGGCTGCCTATGGGAAAGACGGAATTAATTAATGCTTTCTGTGATTAACTAGAAAATTAACAGCATGTTTCAGAGTTCTTCAAAATTTCTGTGCATTTCTTGAATGGGAATATAGTAGGATTGAGTGCAATAATTTCCCCCCATCTATAGCATCTAAATGGGAGCCCTGATGGTAGTGGTTATACGTTATGCTGTGATCCGCATGCTCAGCAGTTCGAAACCACCAGTAGCTTCGCGGGAGAAATACAGGGCTTTCAGTTACAGTTACAGTCTCCGAAACGCACAGTGGCAGTTCTACCCTACCTTATAGGGTCCCTATGAGTCGGGATTGACTCGCTGCGGTGAGTTTGGTTTAGATAGCATCTAATGTCAAGAACTACTAGGAAATTGACTCTATTGTAGAAAATAGAGCTATGTGACAGCATTGGTCAGTGTTAAAGTTATTATGTGGTATAAATTAAAATAGACGAGCATTTTGGTAGAAATTTGGAAATTTGCCATAAATCATTTTGTTGGCCTCCATACATGGGGCTTCCTCTTGATTCTATGAGCATTTTCTTTCCCAACTGAAACGTATTTCTGGTTAAAACATGATATCTTTCATTAGCCAGAGAATATTTGTAAAAGACAATAGATGCAAGTAGGAGTGTATAGTAATTAGAGCAAGACAGCAGTATGTTTTCAAATTTGCTATAAAGAACTAGTGTTAAAAATGTTTTCACTTTTTCCTTTGCTCCTAAATTTTGTTTTCCATTAAGCATGGATATTTTAAAGAATTTTCACTAGTGCATATTGAGCTGTTAGAAAATAGAAATGAAATATGGTTTAATAAATTATCATATAAAAGAATAAGGATCTTATAAATTACGATGACAGACATTTAAAAAAATTATTTTATTGGGGGCTCATACAATTCTCATCACAATCCATACATACATCCATTGTGTCAAGTACATATGTACATTTGCTGCCCTCATCATTCTCAAAACATTTGCCCTCCACCTCAGCCCTTAATATCAGTTGCTCATTTTCCTCCTCCCTCCTCAGCCCCCCTCCCTCATGAACCCTCCATGATTCACAACTTATTATAGTTTTGTCATAAGTTACACTGTCCGAAGTCTCCCCCACCCCCTTCTCGGCTGTCCCTCCCCCAAGGAGGAGGCAATACCTAGATTCTTGTAATCGGTTCCCCCTTTCCACCCCACATTTCCTTCACCCTCCAGGCCTCGCCCCTTTCACCACTGGTCCTGAAGGAGTCATCTGTCCTGGATTCCCTGTGTTTCCAGTTGCTATCTGTACCAATGCACATCCTCTGGTCTAGCCAGATTTGTAAGGTACAATTGGGATCATGATAGTGGGGGTGAGGAAGCATTTAAGAACTAGAGGAAAGTTACATGTTTCATCGTTGCTACCCTGCACCCTGATTGTTTCATCCCCTCCCCACATCACTTCAGTAAGGGGGTGTCCAGTTGCCTACCGATGGGCTTTGAGTCTCCATTCAGCACTCACCCACCTTTACAATGTTATGATTTTTTTGTTCTTTGATGCTTGATACCTGATCCCTTTGACAGCTCGTGGTCACACAGGCTGGTGTGCTTTTTCCATGTGGGTTTTGTTGCTTCTGAGC
Source organism: Echinops telfairi (assembly GCF_000313985.2). NCBI lineage: Eukaryota > Metazoa > Chordata > Mammalia > Afrosoricida > Tenrecidae > Echinops > Echinops telfairi. Next base: position 483,361 of record NW_022103942.1, on the reverse strand, counting down.
AAAACCAAGCAACAATGTACAACAAAACAGCAACAACATCAAGCCACTGACAAAGAACAAATTAAAACATACCAAGAAAGAAAAGCTTGTAGTTAGTTCAAGGATCGCTGGCCTTTAAGAGTGTTTTCCAGTCCAGCCTGTTGGGGCACCACGCCCTGTCCCCAAAGTCCACCCTCATCGTTCCATGAGGATCTTGCTGCTCCCCTGCCCTGCTGTTCCGCTGCACTCCCCCAGTGCTTTGCCTCAGTGTGGCGGGATCAGATTGGGTGCAATTCCCACACTGGGTCTCCGGTGTTGTCCTCCGCAGGGCCATGGGTCAGTGAGGGGCATCATGCCTCATAGTGGGGCTGGCCATGTGGTCCTCTCTGTGGACTGGCTAGTCTAATTGGGGTCATCGTCCTCAAGGCCTGGTGGGCCAGGATGTGCTCCAGTTTCTCCTCCTCCTCCGTCATCTGCTCCTGCACCATGAACAATTTTAGAACATGTCTTCATTGTTATACTTGTTATTATTATTATTAGCTCCCCATTTGCCCTCGAACCTCCCCTGCTATAACCCTATCAAAACTCAAACTTGCTGTCATCGAGTTGTTGCCCACTCTTAGTGACCTTACAGGGTAGAACTGCCCTTGTGGCTTTCTGAGACTGAAATTTTCAAGGGAGTAAAAAGCCTAATTTTTCTCCAACTGAGTGGCTAGTGTTTTGGAACCACTGACCTGGCAGTTAACAACCCAATATATAACCCCTATGCCACCAGGGCTTAATCTGCCATAACCCTAAGAAACAATCAATTTAGTCAGTGTTTCTATAGATTTACCTATGTTACATTTCATATAAAGAAAAACATACCCCCCAAACCACACAGAAACAACAATAACAAGATAAAACCTGAGAAAAACTTCAATAAAAAAGAGAGCAGAAAATCATTTTTAAAAATTAGAAAAATTTAATACAGGTCAAGTGGTGGAGAACAAATGATAAGGTGTTTAAGTTTTAACCTAAATGTGTCTGTGGTAATCCACTTCCCAATGCACTCTCTGATAGCAAGGCTATTCACACTCCTGGTCAATGTTCAGAGGATATTCATCAGTGGCTTGACACAGGCAGGGACCCTACAAATGGATTTTGGGCTTTCACTGTCATCTATAGCCTTCTACAAACTGGGTGCTCAGAATTTAAGCTCTAATACTGTTCCCTCCTTTGGCATTGGGTTTTATTATTTATAATCCTTGGATCACACAGGCTGGCATGTTTTTAAAGTGTGGACATGGCTGACAAATCACTTAGGTGGCTGCTCCTTTGAAGACAACTCTTTAAGACCTTAGACACTATTCTTTCTGATAGTCAGACACCAACTTATTTCTTCACAATACTTTGCGATAGCACTCATATCTTCATTGATCTCTTCATGAGGCTGAGTATTGATTGGGGCTGTGCCATAAGAACTAACTGTTTTTAGATTAGGGCTACAACTAAGTGCAGGCTCAAAATCCATTCATAAACCTATGGTTTATATGTATGCCTGGTCTACTTTAGAGACATACTTTTCCTTTTCTTGGCGAACATTTTAAATCCTCCTGAGGGGGAATATGGTAATTTTATTGATAGTAGCATTAATTTAGTTAGTGATACAGAATTTAAAATACTATTGAGAAAAGGAAAGTATATACGTGTAGGACAACTTCTTAGACTAACATACACAAATTGTTGACTTAAAATTGGACAGGGGAGCGGGGAGGCAGGGAAAGGAAGTGGGTGCTAACAAGCCCAGGGACAAGGGAACAACAGGTGATCTAAAATTGATGACAAGGAGGGCGTAGGATGCCTGTTAGGGCTTGATTAATGGCAATGTAAGTGAGGAGAATTATTGAAACCCAAATGAACTCTGAACATGGTAGATGGACAAGAGGAAAGTAAAAGGAGATAGAGGAAAGAACTAGGAGGCAAAGAGCATTTATAGTGTTCTAGATACAGGCATGTACATATGTAAATATATTTTTATATAAGGATAGGGAAATAGATCTATGTACATATATTTATATGTTAAGTATCAAGGTAGCAGACAGACATTGGGCCTCTACTAAAGTTTTCCCTCAATGCAAGAACACTTTGTTCTATTAAACTGGCATTCCATGATGCTCACCTTCCAGACACGATCGCTGAAGGCAAAATGGGTGTATAGCAAACGTGGTGAAGAAAGCTGATGGTACCTGGCTATCAACATATATAGCATCTGGGGTCTTTAAGGCTTGAAGACAAAGAAGCAGCCAAATAGCTGAGAAGCAGCAAAGCCCACATGGAAGAAGCACACCAGCCTGTGTGATCAGGAGGTGTTGATGGGATCAGGTATCAGGCATCAAAGAACAAAAAAAAATCATGTCATTGGGAACGAGGGGGAGTGCAGAGTGGGGACCCAGGGTCCATCTATGGGCAACTGGACATCCCCTTGTGGAAGGGTCTTGGGGAGGAGACAAGCCAGTTAAGGTGCAGTGTAGCAATGATGAAACATACAACTTTCCTCAAGTTCTTTAATGCTTCCTCCCCTCTACTGTCAGGACTCCAATTCTACCTTATAAATGCAGCTAGACCAGAGTATGTACAGGGGTACAGATAAGAGCTGGAAACACAGGGAATACATGACAAATAGACCCCTCAGGACCAATAATGAGAGTAGGGATACCAGGAGGGGAAGGGGAAGGTGGGGAGAGAAAGGAGGAACAGATCACAATGACCTACATATAACTGCCTCCCTGGGGGATGGACAACAGAAAAGTGGGTGGAGTGAGACATTAGTCAGTGTAAGACATGAAAAAATAATGATAATTTATAAATTATCAAAGGTTCGTGAGGGAGGACGGGAGGGGAAGAAATGAGGAGCTGATATCAAGGGCTCAAGTAGAAAAAATGGTTTGAAAATGATGATGGCAGCAAATGTATAAATGTACTTGACACAATTGATGTATGTATGCATTGTGATAAGAGCTATATGAGCCCCCAATAAAATGATTTTTAAAAGTGTCCTTATTTCTCTGACAACTTATCAAATCCAACTTCTCTGTTTTTTTTTATTGCTGCTCTTGGTGCATTATTTGTATTCCTAGATGCCTTAAGGATCTAAGGTATATTGTAATAATAATTTTTAAAAAGGACACAAAAACTCAACCACTTGCTAGCAACTCAACAATTCACTACACCCAACAAGAAGCAACAGATTATTGATTTGGACTATATTGTGTTCAGAATCTAATGATTAGTAAGTAGGATTCCCATGACTCTTATGAACCAACAATGCCACCTATCTCCATCCTCAACTTTTCTTTCTCTAACTTTGCTTTTGAGACTTGCTTAACAGTACTCCATTAAAAAGCAGCATTGACAACTAGCGTTGCCGTCAAGTTGATGCTGGCTAATGGAAATCCTATATATGTCAGAGAGTACAACTATACTCCATAGAGTTTTCATAGATGGTTCATTTCTTGGAAGTAGATTGCCAAGTGTCTCTGGGTAGACTTGAATCTCCAAGCTCTTAGATAGCAGCCAAGTACACACATTAACTGTCTTCAACCCTTGGTAATTATTGCAAGCAGGAAGTCAACTGGATCAAAACTGTGAAAACCTGTTTATCTAGACATAGATTGCTAATTTAGTATATATTTATATCTATTAAATGTAATTCAAGCTTTGTGATAAGTCCATGTTGTTAGGTGCTGACCCAATGACTTCATATTTTTCTAGGCTTTAATCTTCACAAAAGAAGATCACCTGGTCGTTCTCTGTAGAATCACTGGGTGGGTTCAAACTGCTGTTTTTTTCAGCAGTTTAAGTTAAGCTTTTTGATTAAGCACCCTTATTCTTAGAATGCTTATCATTTGGATCACCAGGGCTCCTCCATAGACACATAGTGTTTGATGATAAGTTCATGGAGTTGACTTAATTCTAAATGAAAAATCCAAGCTCACTGCCATTGAGTCAATTCTAACTCATTGAAAAAAATAATTTTAATGCTAAAATCCTTGTCGGAATATGACATTAAACACATCACATCATCAATCACTTAAAATTGAGATAGACATACTTCCCGAAAGTATAATAGCGTTATCCAGATAATCAGGCGGATGAGACAGATTCAAGGACAGAAGAGAAGGGAAACAGACCCAGGAGAGCAGGCTCCATTGACTTTATGGCACACAGAGCAAGAAGCACAATTCAGTCTCTGTGTGCATAAGCAGGGCCAGCGGGGGTGGGGCTTAATAACCAGTTGAAGTCATAGCAACCTGAAATAAATGGAGGTTAACTGACAATTCAGATGAAAGGGAAGGAGAGTCAGAGTCATTTATTGTCACTGCCAAGAAAATCCAGTTTGGTTTAGCCTTAATCTGAATCATGTTTCTTGACGCCCTTACATTTCCACTGCCCATAGCAGAGAAACCCTTGCTTCTCTAAGGAGCAAACTTTGGGACACTAACAAATGTCAACCCAGCAGATTCTCCCCAAACAACTATGCTGCCTTAAAGTGAGCACATGGTTGATTTTGTCCCCTGTAGAGACAAACATTCCCTGATTATCTCCTTTCACTGCTGCGCCCATCCCCCTCACACCTTCCCCAATGCTGGTATTAGGTCTCTTCACCTGTGAGTTTAGGGACTTGAATGTGATTACCACCCACCTTGTGACGTATCTAACTACTGAATATGCATGTCTATGGCTATCTACAAATAGCCCCCAAACAATAAAGACTCTCTCCTCCAGTCCCCTCTCCTCCCCTCCTCCTTCCCTCTTCCTCTTTCCCCTGCTTCCCCTCTCTCCAGCTCTTTCCTCCTGCACCTCTACGTGAACCACCAAGAAGGGCTGAGGTAAGCATGCTACCATGATATGTGTCTGACTCCTTTATTTTACTCTTTCTCCTATCTCTCTTATTCTCTATGACTTTACTATAATCTTTATCTATCTTAGCAGTACAGTTGCGCCTATGCACCCGTGATAGTTGTTACACAGATAGGTGCTACACAGAAAGCCTCCAATTACCTTGCGTGACTGAATCTATTACAAGTACTTCATTCAGGTTTAGAACTAAATAAAGTATTCTGGTTAGTACAACAACCTCTTAAACAGGAAATCCTTCCACAGTATTACTGAGAAATCACTGCTTTGATCAAACCAGGCTCACAGAAATATCCCAAAATTCTTGAAATCAAAATGAGCTCCAATAGTACAACAAAATGGATCTTAGGACTGCTTTCAAATTATAGTGTGCTCTTGAAAATAAAGGTGAACCATACCAATCTGAGGGACTTCCCCCCCACACACCCCTAGTTACCCTTGCTGCTCCCTGGCTTCCCCTAGTCTTATTTTAATTTTATTGTTGTTCAGGTAGCTCTCTGGTTAAAGACTTCAGGAAAATTTAATAGTGCCCAAGACACTCTGATAACCTTTTTACTGTGTAAATACACTCAGTTTTTAACAAATTATTATTGGCATGCAATTAATATATAATTCATTGGGTTAACATATTAAAGAGTTGAGCAATCATCACTATGATACATTTTTAGAACATTTTCCTTTTTTCTTGTATTTGTTATTATTAGTTCCCCATTTCCTCCAACTTCCTCTGCCATAACCCTAAGAAACTATTAATCTAGTCTCTATAGATTTACCTATCCTGGATTTCATATAAAGAAAAGCATACAAAACCAAAAACAAACCAAAGAATCCCAACAACAATAACAAAATAAAACTGAGAAAAATTCTCAATATAAAGATGCTAGACTTTGGGGCCAGGGTGTGGCATCCCATCAGACTTGACCGGAAAAGACTCCTAAAGGTCAACTAACAGACCTGGAACTATTTATAGGCTTTTCTTTTCTGTTTTTGCTGTCGGTTTTTGTTGTTTTGTTTTGTTTTGCTCTGTCTTGTTTTTGTGATTATTATTGTCTCTGCATGTCTGTCTATATAAGATAGGCAGGACAAACAATCTGGAGAAGAAAACTATGGGACCGACCGTTCCAGGGGGACATGGGAGAGGGAGAGGTGGGGAGAAGGGAAGAGGTGTTAACAAACCCAGGGACAAGGGAACAACAATCAATCCAAATTGGTGGGGACATGGGAGAGGGAGAGGTGGGGAGAAGGGAAGAGGTGTTAACAAACCCAGGGACAAGGGAACAACAAATGACCTAAAATCGATGGGAGGAGGGTATATGATGCCTGGTGGGGCTTGATCAAGGGCAATGTAACATCAATGTGATCATGAGGTGTCGATGGGATCAGGTATCAGCCATCAAAGAGCCAGAACGAAAAATCATATCAATGTGAATGAGGGGGAGTGTGGATTGGAGACCCATAGCTCATCTGCAGACGATTGGACATGCCCTTACAGAAGGGTCACAAGGAAGAGACAAGCCAATCAGGGTGCAGTATGCACCATTGAAACATACAACTTTCCTCTAGTTCTTTAATACTTCCTCCCCTCTACTGTCATGACTCCAGTTCTACCTTATAAATCCGGCTAGACCAGAGCGTGTACATGGGTACAGATAAGTGCTGAAAACACAGGGAATGCAGAACAGATAAATCCCTCAGGACTAATAATGAGAGTAGTGATACCAGGAGGGTAAGGGTAAGGTGGAGGGAGAATCACAATTATCTACATATAACTCCATCCCAAGGGGACGGACAACAGAAAAGTGGATGAAGTGAGCCATTAGTCAGTGTAAGACATGAAGAAATAATAATAATTTATAAATTATCAAGGGGTCATGAAGGAGGGAGGGGAAAATGAGAAGCTGATACCAAGGGGTCAAGTAGAAAGAAACTGTTTTGAAAATGATGATGGCACAAATGTACAAATGTGCTTGGCACAATGGATGTATGTATGACTTGTGGTAAGAGCTGTACGAGCCCCCAATAAAATGATAAAAAAAGAAAAATATATGCTTTATTTGTGGATGTCGAGCAGCCTTCTTTTTCACAGAAAGGGGAGTTATTGCTGTGGATTTCGGTGGTCTTTAAATTACCGGAGCATTGAAAAGAGAGCAGAGTGAATTTCATTTTAAGTCATTTTATTTTTGAATTTATTTCTCAATATCTGGAAGGCGATGACCGCCCCGGCAGGCAAATCAGTTGTTATCTCTGGGACTTGATTATGCTTGGACCCAGTGGCTCATTTTGAGCAAGACACGTTAATGAGAACAGAATGAAAAGTTTGAGTCACAGTGTGTTTGTGGCAATTTGTGACACATTTATTCCACTCGGTTCTTTGTTTATTCCTCCCACCTGCAGAAAAAGGAGCAGATAAGTGAATTCACAGGTAGACAGTAAAGGTTATTGAATGTAATGAATCTTTCTATCTCCATCTCCATTGTGGGCAGTAATTTGAGCACTGTTCTTTACTGCAGTAAAATGTCAAAGAAATTCATATTACCAAAACATGTATTTCCCAACATATTTTTCATCAACACTGCTAGCTTTTATTTTCACTATATTTGTATGTATGCGTGGGTGTACACACCCTTTGCCACTTTTCTAAATCATAGTCCATTAAACAGTTCCCAATGTGTGTTCTGTAGAAATGTTTTTAAAAAGTGATTGGATGATACTAATTAAGGCAAGGTGTTATTTCCAGCTGCTGCAGATCAGTGGTGTGTTACAGTAACGCTATGTTTCGCAATAAGTTTAAGCACAAAAGAACAGCTGTGCAAAATACATATCTCAAGACATACAGGTATGTCAAATAAATGTTCCTTTGAAAGAAAAGTCTCTGGTATAACTGCAAGTTCTTCTGTAGCAAGACACAAAGGCTAATTATGCACTACAATTGTTATTAATTTTAGTAGAAACTGCTAAAGCTAAATTGTGATGTGTTCACTTCTAATTCTTATTCCAATCTAAACCTTGCAATGTATTTATTTTAGCATGATATTTTTCCTTTCTAATTTTCAAGTCATTTTCCTATGGAATCAGATTTTCTTCCTTCTTTTTTTTCTGATAATGATTGTGAATTAAGGAGGAGAAATTTAAATGCATTTTATGGCTTATCGTAACTGTCCCGTGAGTGTCTTTCATTTACTACACGATAAGATTCATTTGTTGCCCAGGAATGTAATTTTCCCCTGCACAAGTTTGAAGTAATGTAGTCCAGTTCTGTGAATGGCGATCAATAGCCATTAAACTCTGTGGAAAACAAATGCTTAAACCAAACAGAAAAAAGAGCAGAAAAAATAGAGATGAAGTAGTTAAAAGGTGTCATATAATTTTAGCCTACAATAACTTGTTTTGAGACTGTACACAAGCCTATAGGTTACTGTACATATAATTCAGTACATTTCACTTTTCATAGCAGCAATATTTGTGTTGCTTTGGGCACATTCAAATAAAAGAAATATATTGTTGCACCATTCTGCCTCACCTACCCTTTCACAGCAGAGTCCGTTGCAGGAGCTTCACACAGTTCCAGGTTTTCTGGAATTTTAACTTTTGTCAAGCCCATTTTCTGCTTTGTTGTGAACACTTAAGGTTTGACTCTAAACGGAATGAAATTCTTAAAAAGGCCTGGAAATCATTCCTAGGTGATTTTACTGATTCCAAATCTGACATTCTGGATGACTCAGAGCTTCCTCTGCCCAGTCATCTGTGAAACCCTCCTAATGGTAATAAGATCTACGCAGGAACACGCAGGAAGGATGGAATTGACGTCAAAGGAATCACTTTGCTTGAGGGAAATACAAAGGCAAGTTGTAAAGGTGGGAACCAAGCTGCAAAAGAGAAAGTGTCTTTAAACATTGGACAGAAAGCTTAGGAAGCTACTATGGGTTACAGGATTCAGCTTTTCAGATGAATTAGTGGAATTCATGTTATTTTTGAATTCCAGGAAAATAAAATGAGATTAAAAATGAAACTTACTAGTACATTGTGAATGATGGTGCGTTCTTAAATGTATATATCTACATGCATATTTATGCTATGCATTCATTTACGTATACATCTTTCCCCACATATAATTTGATGTTTCTTTTAACTTTTCAGCAGAGTGAATTTTGCATCGCATTTACATAATTAAAAATAATGCTACTAATAGTCTCTTGACATTGAACTTCTTATAAGGATTTAAAAAATCCAACAATTATTTATGTGACTTTCTTTCATAAAGCATTCACACTGTTGCTATGTGAACTGTGCCAATTTCTTATAGCACGGCAATAGTAGGAATGAACACTGACTGTGTATAGGATAGGTGAGTGGTTTTTAATTACTTTCCTCAACAAGTATGGAGTAGCTTCGTGGGCACACATTGGGCTACTCTCAGGTCAGTAGTTCAAAATGACCAGCTGCTCCTGAGGGAGAAAAATGGGGGCTTTCTACTCATATAAAGAGTTAACAATCTCAAAACTTTCAGGGGTATTTTTATGCTGTCCTGTAGGGTTATCATGAGTCAGAAATGACTCTATGTGGTGAATTTGGTTTTTGGTTTATGACGAAATATTTTGGCTATTGATATATAGCAGTATAAAAACAAAACAAAAACTCTCATGTGAAGGAATTTATATTTTAATAAAATATCTCTGCTTTTGTGGTCACCTTGATGGTTCAATAGACAGAGAGGAACGTGTTCTTTTGCTACTGAAAAATTGAGCAAGCACAGGGACAACTCTTCCTTATTAGTCAGTGCTAACCCATCTAACGCATATGAAGTCATGTCAGAAACTTTAAAATCCAAAATACTCTTCATCCTGTTTTCTTATTAATTCACTGTGAATTCTAATCCTTCACTTTTTTCTGACCCCCACTTCTGATGGATCCAGGGAAATGGGATGCATTCTTGGAAGTTGGAAGAGGAGATTCAAATACTCCTTACCTGTAGTTTAAGAGTCTGAATCTGGATGCCGAAAACCAGACTACGTAGCAGAAAGGGCTGACTAAAGGCTGAGACTGAAGCAAAGAAAAATGAAGATTTGGGAATCTTGGAGGGAGTGTTAGTGCAAACATCAATATCCATCATTAGGTAAGCTACTTTTACCAGGACTTGGCTCGATATTATTTGGACAGAGGTTTGGGCTGAGCAAATGATAAGATCAGCATGCATATATTCGTAAGGGGACAAATTTCAAATGGAAAACCGTAGTATTGGATATAAATTCCAGTCTTTACTAGTTAAGTCACTTGAGAAGATTAATAAAAATGTTCGCTCATATCTTAATCCATTAAAAAGAGGTTTATCAAGCATCAAAGAATAAAAAATCACATCATTGTAAAGGTGGGTTAGTGCAGATTCAAAGCCCATCGGTAGGCAACTGGACACCCCCTTACTGAAGGGTTTTGGGGAGGAGATGAGCCAATCAGGGTGCAGGGTAGCAATGATGAAACATATAACTTTCCTCTAGTTCTTAAATGCTTCCTCTCCCCCACTATCATTATCCCAATTCTACCTTACAAATCTGGCTAGACCAGAGGATGTACATTGGTACAGAGAGCAACTGGAAACAGAGGGAATCCAGGACAGATGACTCCTTCAGGACCAGTGGTGAGAGTGACAATGCTTGGAGGGTGGAGGGAATGTGGGGTAGAAAGGGGGAACTGATTACAAGAATCTATGTATAGCCTCCTCCTTGGGGGATGGACAGCAGAGAAGAGGGCAAGGGGGGGGGGACATGTCGGACAGTGTAACTTATGACAAAACAATAATAATTTATGAATTATGATGGGTTCATGACGGAGGGAGTAGTGGGGAGGGAGGGGGAAAATGAGCAGCTGATATTAAAGGCTAAAGTAGAAGGCAAATGTTTTGAGAATGATGAGGGCAACAAATGTGCATATGTGCTTGACACAATGGATAGATGTATGGATTGTGATAAGAATTGTACGAGCCCCCAATAAAATAATTTTTTTAAAGATTTTTAAAAATCTCAATTGACTTTTGTAAAGGATAAAGTGTATACCAAAGCACGTTGCAAACTACATGGTAAATGCAAATTATTTCATACAGGATTTGGCAAGTGCATATTCAGATATCATTTGAGACATAGATGTGAGATTGTGATCATTCATTGCCAAAAGTTGTACCTGAGCTGCAGATATTTGGGGAGATACAAAAAGAAAATTAAAACTTATAGGATATGTCTCAATACTTTGAGACAAATAAAGATACAATTTTATAATAGTTAACAAAATTATCTTTTTCCCATGAGCTTTTTCAACGCTTTACACCTATTAGACTGAGAATCCACAGTAAAATCCATAAAACTGTTAAATCATCTCAATGAATTGCCTTATTCTTATCAATGCTGATAAAAAAACGTAAAAAGTGCATGTTCATGGCCAACGAATATTTGTAATTACTTTAAGTACGCATGAAGATGACAATTAAAGACCTCATGCCACGATTTGTAGATTGTGTAAATAGCTTTGCTGAAATACCTCAATAGCCTGCTCACATTGGGTTTACACATTGACTTCTAATCATGTTTTCAATATTTCTGTTTTTATGATGTAGCACACATGTCCGAATGCACCAGGATAGAGAATTGAATAAGATTTGTCTCGCTCTTAAGAAGCTCCCCAGAATATGAACTTAAGGGCAAGGAAAATTACTTGTTCATGAGTTGAACTCCTCTTCCTGCCAGCATGTAAGAGGTGCTCAATAGTCTGCCGACTGCCATGAAGTTGAGAAGCTAGATCTAGGTTTTTAAAAAGTGATAGAAATTGATGCAAAATTACATGGCTATATTGTACTTTTAGATTTTCCCACACACTTATATTTATTATCTTTATGCCACCATACATCACCTTTTATTTTAAGCGCAAAACTAGCCAAAGTTTAGGTGCAATTGAATAAAAATTGTGAGTGCAAGTATGGAATGCTGAATTGTTGTTGTTGGATGCTATTGACTGATAGTGACCTTATGCACAACAGAACAAAATCCTGCCTAATCCTGCACCGTCCTCACAATTGTTCCCATGCTTGAACCCATTATTGCAGCTGTGGTGCCAATCTCTCTCCTGGAGGGCCTTCCACTCCTTCATGGCCCCTGTACTTTACCAGACATGATGTCCTCATCCAGAGACTGGTTTCATCTGACAGCATGTCCAAAGTAAGTAAGATGTAGTCTCTCCATCCTTGCCTCTAAGGAGCACTCTGACCGTACTTCTTCCAGGACAGATTGGTTTGTCCTTTTCGCAGTCCGTGGTGTTTTCAAGAGTCTTCTCCATGCCACAATTCACATGCGTCACTTCTCCTTCAGCCATTGTTTTCAGTGCCCAGTGTTCACATGCAGATGAGGCAGTGGGAAATACCACGGATTGGGTCAGGCGCACCTTAGTCCTCAAAGTCACATCTTTGCTTTTCAATATTTGAAAGATGTCTTATTTACCTAATGCAAGACATCTTTTTTAAAAATCATTTTATTAGGGGCTTATACAACTCTTATCACAATCCATACATACATCAATTCTCAAAACATTTCCTCTCCACTTAAGCCCCTGGCATTAGGTCCTCATTTTCTCCCTCCCTTCCCGCTCCCCCCTCCCTCATGAGCCCTTAATAATTTATAAATTATTATTTTGGCAAGACATCTTTTGATCTCTTGATTGTTGCCTCCAAGAGCATTGATTATAGACAAGCAAGAAAAAAAATCGTTCACAGTTTCAACTTTTTCTCCATTTATCATGATGTCACCTATTGGTTCAATTATGACAACTTTGGTCTTCTTTGCATTGAGTTGTAATACATACTGTGTCAGTCTGGGTAGACTAGAGAAACAAATCCATAGAAACTCATATGTGTATAAGATAGAGTTCTATAGAGAGGGTAACTGTACATTAAGAAAGCATCCCAACACAGTCCAGTCCAAGCCCATATGTCTGATACAGATCTATGAAGTCCTCTTCAGACTCACGAAACACATGCAATGACGCCGAATGCAGGTTGATCACAGGCCAGTGGGTAGAAAGTCTTTGGATCCAGTGGTGTTGTGAGCATCTCAGCACTGGCAGAGATCTCTACATGGCTTCTCTGGCTTCAGAGGTCTGGTTGCATCGCGGTGGGTCCATGTGGCTTCTCCAGCTCAGGGCACTAGCGTGGTTCTATGTGTCTAGTCAGCTTCAACATCTCCCAAGAAGTGAAAAGAGTGAGAGAGAGTGTGTCTCCCACCTCCAAGGAGGAAATACCAGAGTTCCCAGAATCCTCAGGAGAAGACCATGCCCACACAGAGGCCTCATTGACTATGACCCGATTGACAGACTAGACTCTACCCCTTCACTCTTAATATTCTCAAGTCCCAAATTGACACCAGATTATATAACTACCACACATACTGAAGGCTACAAACCTTGATCTTCGTCAAGAGCCTCAGGTTCTCCGCATTATCAGCAAGCAAGGTTGTGTCATCTGCATATCAAAGGTTATTAATAAGCCTTCCTCCAATCCTGATGCTGCATTCTTCTTCATATAATCCAGCTTTTCTGATTATTTGCTCAGCAGAGATCGATCAGTATATGGTGAAAGGATACAACCCTGACACACAACTTTCCTATATTTACACTATGCAGGATTCCTTTGTTCTGTTTGCTCAACTGTTGTTTGATCCATGTACAGGTTCCATATGAGGACAATTAAGTGTTCTAGAAGTCACATTCCTCTCAAGGATATCAGTAGTTTGTTATGATCCACACAGTTGAATGCCTTAGGATAATCAACAAGACACTAGTAAACATCTTGCTGGTGTTCTCTGTTTTCAGCGAAGATCCATCAGACATCAGCAATGATATCCTTTGTTCCACATACTCTTCTGAATCTAGCTTAAACCCTGTCAATGTACTGCTGCAACCATTGTTGGATGATCTTCAGGAAAATTTTACTAGCATGTGATATCAATAATATTGTTCTACAATTTGAGCAGTCTGTTGGGTCACCTCTCTTATGAATGGGTACAAATATGGATCACTTCCAGTCAGTTGGCCAAGTAGTTGTCTTCCAATTTTCCTGGCATGTAGAGAATTGAGTGCTTCCAGTGCTTCATAGGCTTGCTGAAACATTTCAGTTGGTATCCCATCTATTCCTGGAGCCTTGTTTCTGCCTAATACTTTCAGAGTAGCTTGAACTTGTTCCTCCAGGACCATTGGTTCTTGCTCATATGCTACCTCAGGAAATGGTCAAATGCTGATTAGTTCTTTTTTCCCCCCACAGATTCTGTATTATGTTCATTATTTGATGCTTGTAGCATCATTCAATATTTTCCCCATAGATTCTTTCAATACTGCAAATTGAGGCTTGAACTTTTTCTTAAATCTTTCAGTTTAAGATGTTGCACATGTTCTTCCATTTTGGTTTTCTAATTCTAGGGCTTTGCACATTTGAAAATTTCTGTTTAGCTCCTTGACTTCATAATTTCTTCTATGTGCTTTAGCTACTCTATAATTAATAGTGAGTTTCAGAGTCTCTTTGGACATCCACTTTGATCTTTCCTTTTTGGGGGGTTTTAATTTTGTGACTTTTTTAAATTCATCATTTTATTGGGAGCTCTTACAGGTGCAATAACATTCCATATTTCAAATAGATAAAAAATGATTGTACAATTTCTATTACAATCAGTTTCAAAACATTTTCTTTCTTCTTGAACTCTTTGATAATAGTTCCCCTTTATCTCCTCCTCCCCTATTCTTCCCCCCAGGAACCCTTGCTGTTATTGTTATATGTTACTATAATGTGATTATATATACATATATTTAGCTGTATCTTACCCCATCCAATATATCCATTCACTACAATTCTGTTATTGGCTCTCCTCAAGTGAATCATTATTATCAACTTCCCCTTTCTCCCTCCACTCGCCCCCACCCCCAATCTTCCCAAATCCTCAGGGAATCATTACTTCCATTGTTGTTTCTGAAGGGTGGCATTCCTGAATCAAACAACCTTGATTATATGAATAAACATAAATAGATCTAACAGCATCAATGAGGTAAAACATAAGCCTTAATAGTAAGGGGAGGAAATATTAAAGAACCTGAGGATAGTTATGCATTTCATCAGTGCTATACTGCCCTCTGAATTCCTCAGGTCCCCCCCCCCCATGGCCCCTCTGTGAGGGACTGTCCAATTGTCTTGCAACCATTCTTGTACTTGGTGAGATTTTAGTAGAGGCCCAAAGTCCATCTGCTTCCTTATTGTATTTACATATGAAGGGTTACTCCCCCAAAACCTGTTTTTTTTTTCAAAGCTATGTATTTAACTTTTTAAACAAAACAACCTGGTCATCTTCAAAGTACTCTCCATCACACTTAATACATTTGTCAAATCTGTGATTCCATCCTTGGAAACATTTTTCAAACTCATTTGTTTGCATGACTGACAGCACCTCCCTCGTTTTCTTCTTTACCTTTTCTACATCCTCAAATCACTGTCCTTTCATGTCCCTCTGCATTCACAGAAACAAAAAGAAGTTGCATGGAGTGAGGTCAGGTGAGTAAGGTGTGTGGGGCAAGAGAGGCATGCTGTCTTTTGCCAAAAACTGAGATGGCTGCATGAGAAGGTGCATTGTCGTGGTGGCAAAACCAGTCCCCTGGCTGCCCAAATTAGGCCTTTTTTCCCTGCACACTCTTATACATTCTTTTCAGAACCTCTAAATAGAAAGTTTGAATAACTGCCTGACCTGCTAGGACAAACTCCACATGCACTATCCCCCTCACATAAAAAAAAAAAAAAAAAGCATTGTCTTGATCTTTGATTTCACTTGATGAGGTTTTTGGGGATGATGTGACGATGGCATCTTCCACTGGCTTGACTGATGTACATTGGTACAGATAGCAACTGGAAGCACAGGGAATCCAAGACAGATGACTCCTTCAGGATCAGTGGTGAGAGGGGCAATGCTGGAGGGTGGAGGGAATGTGGGGTAGAGAGGGGGAACCAATTACAAGAATCTACATATAGCCTCCTCCCTGGGGGATGGACAGCAGAGAAGGGGGGGGGCAGACGTCGGACAGTTTAACTTATGACAAAACAACAATGATTTGTGAATTATGGAGGGTTCATGAGGGAGGGGGAGTGGGGAAGGAGGGAGGAAATGGGCAGCTGATATTAGGGGCTAAAGTAGAAGGCAAATATTTTGAGAATGATGAGGGCAGCGAATGTACATATGTGCTTGACACAATGGATGGATGTATGGACTGTGATAAGAATTGTACAAACCCCCAATAAAATAATTTTTTTTAAAATTCATGCACTTGTGCTCGAAGATGGACCATTGAAGCGATGGGGAAGTTATCTGGACTATCTTGGGGCTTGCTTGGTTCAGCAAATTTTAACAGAAGATTTGCGAATGTGAAGGGTTGCTGAGAAATTTGTGGCTAGGTTTCTGACCGACCAGGAAAAAGAGTGTGGAGTAGAAATATGTGGCGCTTTGAAAGAACAGCGCTGATTGACCCAGACTTTATCCCCAAGGTCATTACTCATGCTAAGACAAAAAGCCACAGAAACGAAGAAAATTATAGCAAAACACTTGGAACTCAGCCACAAAAGGTTTAAACAATGCACCCTAACAACGCCAACTAACTCTGAGTGACCAAAACATGAACTACTCTTGTTTACAAAAATCACGAGCATTGGGTCAAATTCCTGTTTTGTTCGAACTCCTGTGGTAAATTTTCTGGACAATTTGCGTCAAAATCCAATTATGTCGAGTACAGGTGCAGTTGAATTCTGGGGTTCTACTGTATTTTGTCTTCTACTGTGTGTATTTCCTTAGTTGCATTTGATAGTGTATCTATGCCCTGTAATAGGGCACATAAGTTTGTTCCTGTTTTCCTTGGTGATCTTTATAGCTCTAGGGTTTACATTTAGTTCTTTGATTCATCTGAGTTTGATTTTTGTGCATGCGTTGATGTAGAGAACTTGTTTCACTCTCCTGCAGATGGAGATCCAATTTTTCCAACATTATTTATTGAAGAGACTCTTTTTCATTGAATATTTTTGGCCATTTTTTCAAATATTAGTCGTCTGTAGGTAGATGAATTCATTTCTGGGTTCTCCATTCTGTCTGTTCGTCTATGTACCTAGTCTTGTTACCAGTACCAGGCTGTTTTGACTCTAGTGGCTGTATAATAGGTCTGGGGATCAAGAAGTGAAAGACATACTATTTTGTTGTTCTTTGTAAGTAGTTCTTTGCTTATCCTGCATCTCTTCCTTGTCCATATGAAGTTGTTAATTAGTTTTCCCGTTTCTTTCATGAATGAAGTTGGGATCTGTATCATGATTGTGTTATATTTGTAGATAATTTGGAATGGCTAGGACTGAGTTGATCACAACCTGATTAGATGAAGAGAGCAATGCTTTCACAAAATTAGGCCTTTCTATTTGGCTGGTTTGACTAGAGAAACAAATCCAGTGGCACTCATATATGTGTAAGAGAGTGTTTTATATCAAGAAGTAATTATATATCAAGCAAACATCCCAGCCCAGTCCAGATCAAGTCCATAAATTTGATACTAGTCCATAAGTCCCTCTTCAGACTCATGCAGCCAATGCGATGATGCAGAAGCAGAAAGATGACAGGCCAGTGGGCACAAAGTCTGTGGATCCAATGGCGGTGGAAGCAACACAGGGCTCTAGCAGGTCTCTGAGTGGCCCTCCAGAAGGAAGGTGAAGGCAGAGAGAGAAGAGGAGGTTCCCAGGACCCTCCTTATGAGCAGTCCACGCCCACAAGGAGGTACCATCAGGCTGTGACATGATTGACAAGTTGGACTCCACCCTACACTTTTCTATATCAAGTTGACATGAAATTATTTAACTAACACATTATCCAAGAACATAGAACATTCTTTGATTTATGTAAGTCTCTTGTTTTCATGTACTAGTCTTTTATAGTTTTCTTTGTACAGAACTTTGCATCTCTGCCTAAGTTTATTCCTAAGTATTACATCTTGTGTGTGGTTATTGTAAATGGTATTACTTTCTTGATTTGGTTGGGTTTTTTTTGTTTGTTTTTTTGAGTTCTCTTTGTTAATATACAGGAAATCCAATAGTTTTTTGTATGTCAATCTTGTATCCTGCCACATTGACAAATCTTTCAATTGTTTCCAATAATTTTGTTTTGTCAAGTCTTTGGGGTTTTCCACATATAAAATCATCATCTACAAATAGTGAGAGTTTCATTTCTTCTTTGCCTATTTGGATTCCTTAATTTTTCTTTTTATTTGTTTTTGTCTAATAGCTCTAGGAATTCTGGTGGAGTTCTGATTATGCGTTGGGGTGTGAGCCACAAGGATGACAGTTCAAAATCACCAGCCATTCTTCGGGAGAAAGATGGAGCTTTATACTCCCATTAACAGTTATGGTGGCAGAAACTCTATAGGGTGGCTGTGAGTCGGCATCAACTCAATGATAGTGAGTTTGGTTTGAGTTGGAATAGCTCTGGCTAAAACTTCCAGTGCAATGTTGAGTAAGAGTGGTGATAAGAGGCATTTTTGTCTGGCTTTCATTCACAAGAAGAATGCTGTCCATTTTCCCCTGTTGAGCAAGATTCTTGCCATAGGTGTTCCATATATGGCCTTCATTGTGTTGAGAAATTTCCTTTCAATTCCTGTTGTGTTTTTTTTTAGTGCTTTTATCAGGAATGGGTGTTGAATAGCATTGATTGCCTTTTGTGTGTCAATTGAAATGATCATGTGGTTCTTATCATTTATATAGTGAATTACATTGATTGATTTTCTAATGCTGAACACATACTTGCGTACTTGGTATGAATCCCAGTTGATTATGGTGTATTATTGTTTTAATGTATTTTTGGATTCTATTCACCAGGATTTTGTTGAGAATTTTTGCATCTATAATCATAAGGGATACTGGTCTGTAATTTTCTATCTTGATAATGTCTTTGCCTAGTTCTAGTAAAGGGTTATGCTTGTTTCATAAAATGAGTTTGGGAGTTTTCAGTCCTTTACTATATTCTGAATTGTTTGAGAAGAATTGATGTCAACTCTTCTCTGAATGCTTGGTAGAATTCCCCAATCAATCTAGCTTTTCCTGGGTTTTATTTCTTAGAAGTTTTAAAAATAACTTGGTCTATTTCTTCTTCTGTTATTGATCTATCAAGGTTTTCTACACCAGTAGATTATAATTTTTGTAGATAGTATGCTTCTAGAAACTTTCCCATTTAATTTAGATTTTAAAATTGGAGTACCGTTTTTCATAGTAATGTGTTATGTTTTATTCCATTTGTTTCTCCTGTGATTTCACTCTTTTCATCTCTTACTTTTGACATTTTCATCATCCCTTTTTTCCTTTTGTTAAGTGTACCAGTGGTTTGTCAATTTTTAAAACCAGATTTATTGTTTCATTGATTTTTTTAATTGTTTGTTTTCTGATTCATTTATTTCTGCTCTGATATTTATGATTTTTTTTTCTACTGGCAGTTAAAGGTTCCTTTTGTTGTTCTTGTCCTAGCTGTTAGAGATGGTAGGATGAGGTACTGGTTTTGGTTTTCCTTTCTTTTTTATGTGTGCATTCAGCCCACTAAGTACTGTTTTTGCTGTGTCCCAATGGTTTTGGTAAATTGCATCTTAGTTCTCATTCTTTTTAAACTACATTTCTTTTTTTTCATCTATTACCCATTAGTTTTTAAGTAGTGTGTTGTTAAATTTCCATACACATGTGTTTTTTTTTGGTTGTTGTTCTTTCTATTGTTGGTTTCTAATATTATAGCCTTGTGGTCTGAGCAAATGGATTGTAAAATATTAACATTCTAAAATGTATTAAGGTTTGCTTTGTGTCTGTGATGACCACATAGGCAGAAGCTCTACATTCGTGCTCTGCAACAAAGACCAGAAACAAGAAGAGAAAGGGCAAAAATCTGGACTTCTGAATCTCCTAGGGAGTAGAAAGGAGTAGGTCAAACACAGACTTGGAAAGCTGAGGGGAAACCATGCAGAGAGACCAGCAAAAAATGGTGAATTCTCAGTGGGCTTAGGGTCCACCAAGTAGCTCCTCCCATGACACTGGTACCTCTCACCCACCAGCCTGAAAGAGGGAGAGGTGAATTCTCCCTTGCTGCCCACACCTGTTAGTCTGACAGGGGTGTGCACTGGACCTGATCTAAACCCACAGAGAATGGTGTCACAATTCCCTTAAAATATTGCAGAGCAAATCTGATATGGCAGGGCAGGGGAAGTCAACATAAGGGAAGCTGAGATATACTAGCTCCCCCCACAGACCTGGGGCTGAAAAGGGCACACACATTGTTCACTGGCAGCTGGGGATGCTGTAACTTGACACCTAGCCCAGCTCTGGCACGCAGCTAGAGATAAGACACAAGTGCCAAGCCTTGTATTGGCAGAAAAACAGGGGGTGGGGGTGGTGCTGGGGGTTGGGGGTGGGGGTAGGGAGAGGGAGGATTTTCAGATAGTTGCTTTATTCCTCCTCTCATTAGTCTACATATCCTGGCAACCATATCCTGGCAGCTTTGATACTGGGGCTTTGACAAAGCAGCAAGCAGCTCTGACTTTTGGATTTGGTGCTTTTCTGTTTATTTTTGGTTTCTTTTGTTTTTGTTTGCTTATTTGTTTTTCTTTCTCTTACTGTCTGTGTGTAGGGGAGGGGTTGTTTGTTATATATGCTATTAGTGTGTGCCTTTGTGTTCTTGTTTT
Organism: Echinops telfairi; assembly: GCF_000313985.2. Taxonomy (NCBI): domain Eukaryota; kingdom Metazoa; phylum Chordata; class Mammalia; order Afrosoricida; family Tenrecidae; genus Echinops; species Echinops telfairi. The sequence goes on along the minus strand of NW_022103942.1, from coordinate 462,736 downwards.
TGTTTTGTTTGTGATCAGTCCTTTCACAGAATCAGCCGTCACCACATAAACCAGCCACCCCCAAATCTTCCACGGCTAAAGCTAATGGGCAGGGAATAGTAAGTACTCACTCTGATACCACTTGAAGAACAAACAAAAAACACCATAAAGGAAAAATATATTTCAGAAACAGCAAATAATCTCAGTATGCATGAGAAAGCAAGCTAGAGTGATAAAAGTGAGTGGCCAAAGTGTAGATCCAGTGGATTTTTCTGAAGAATGGGAGTTCAGAAGAAAAAAAAGATATTCAGCTGCTTTCAAAAGTTGGAAGAACGGCTATCAAAAGACAGCATCTGGGGTCTTAAAGACTTGAAGGTAAACAAGTGGCCATCTAGCTCAGAAGCAACAAAGCCCACATGGAAGAAGCACACCAGCCTGTGTGATCACGAGGTGCCCAAGGGATCAGATATCAGGCATCAAAGAACAAAAAATCATGTCATTGTGAACGAAGGGCAGTGTGGAGTGGGGACCCAAAGCCCATCTCTAGGCAACTGGACATGCCCTTACAGAAGAAGGGTTGGGGGGAGGAGAGGAGCCAGTCAGGGTGCAGGGTAGCAATGATGAAACATGCAATTTTTCTACCATACCCTACAAATCCGGCTAGACCAGATGATGTACACTGGTACAGATGGGACCTGGAAACACAGGGAATCCAGGACAGATGATCCCTTCAGGACCAGTGGTGAGAGTGGTGATAACGGAGGGTGGACGGGAGGTGAGGTGGAAAGGGGGAACCGATTATAAGGATCTATATATAACCTTCTCCCTGGGGACAGACAACAGGGAATTGGGTGAAGGGAGACATCGGACAGTGTAAGACATGAGAAAATAATAATAATTTGTAAATTATCAAGGGTTCATAAGGGAAGGGGGAGTGGGGAGGGAGGGGAAAAATGAGGATCTGATACCAAGGGCTCAAGTAGAAAGCAAATGTTTTGAGAATGATGAGGGCAACAAATGTACAAATGCCCTTGACACAATGGATGTATGTATGGATTGTGATAAGAGTTGTACAAGCCCCCAATAAAATGATTTTTTAAAAAGTTGGAAGAAGAGGATCTGGGAACAGGGCTTCCAGGTAACAAGCATAGGAATTTCTCCTCAACAACTACCAGAGAAATCCCATTGAGAGTGAAATCCTACACTCCCTGGAAAAAAGAAAAATAATGTAAAAACTAAGTACACCAAAATTTCTTAAAATTCAAGATCTGCAAAACCCATTGTCTACTATTGAGTCCCTTTCACCATTGTCCAGTGGCCTGAGCTGCTTCTGTGCACTCCCTATTCCCTGCACAAATGGATCCTTCCCTGCCTTTGCTCCAACCCATTCAGTCCAACTTCTTATATCTCTAGCCTCAAGGCCCCTGAGTGGATAGCAGCCAATGTGGGCAGCTTGATGCTAACATTCTCAATCCTCAGTGTGGGTGACCCTTCTAAGAAACACTTTCCTTTAAAAAATATTTTCTTTCTTCCTCTTCTTGTGCCCCACCCCAAACACATGCTCATCCTCACCTGTGCAGTGAACACATGCCCAAACGAACATGGCCAAAGCATGGGAAATCCCCACCCAAATTTGCAGGTGCTTTTTGTTTGTTTTTCTATGTTTTACTTTACTGCATTTTCTCTTTTTCATTTTTCCATTTTATTTCCTCTCCTGTGAAGCCCTGCACCCTGCAATTATGCACACCTCCCAGATGGACACAGACATACCCATCACCATCACCAGAGATCTAAGCAAACCTACCCCGAACGGTTTTCTTTCCTTTTCATCTTCTTCTGCCCCTGTGAACACACACACCCAAGTTCGCATTGCCATAGCAACAGAAATCCACATCCACATCCAAGCCATGTCCTCCCTTTTCCTTTCCTTTCCCCCATAAGGTGTGTGTGTGTGTGTGTGTGTGTGTGTGTGTGTGTGTGTCTCAAGAGGTCATCAGTTATTCATAGAGAACTAAAGGATACCGTTGTTTTCAAATCAGAAAAGGTATTCATCAGGGTTCTTTTTCTGTTTCTTCTCTGACTCTATACTTTTCCTTCTTGTCTTTATTCTTTTCTTCTTCTTTATGTCCCCTCTTTTCATCTTCAATTCTACTTCTTTTAAATATTTATATATAAATCTTCTGGTATTGCTTACATTTTTGTCCTCTCTCACCCAGTCTCTCTCCTTTATTTCATGAAATGTATTTCTACGATACCTATTTATTCCTACTATTGTTCTGAAAATACATTTCCCCCATTATGTTCAGAAACTTCTTCATCCATTCAGATGGCGTTATCCATTATTATAAAATTTACTGTATTCATGCTCTTCTTTCCATCACCTTCCCCATGTACCTCCCTCTTATACAAAAAGGAATACCAGAAGATAAGCAATTAGATAACAGAATTAGACATCAGGATAAAAGACCTGAGAAATAGAATGGAAGAAATGAAAAACCTAATCAGAGAACTGAAAGCAAATCAATCTGCCCACAACAAAAGAAAGAAAGAAACAACAAATGAGCAAAGGAATCTGAAGACTTCCTGAGAAGGATGTGGGACACTATCAAAAGAAACGACCTATGTATCATGGAGCTCCTGGAGTCAAAAGACACAAAACATTTACAGACAAAATTGTATCAGAAATCATACACGAAAATTTCCCTAACATTATAAAAGAGGCGAAAACAATTATTCAAGAAGTTGAGAGGACTGTGTCAAGGGCCACAGGCCCAGTGGCTCCATAGCTTCCTCATTGCCCGTAGCTGCTACTGCTGAGGATCGGAAGGCACCGCACCTGAAACCCTAGCACTACACCAATGCTATATACGAGAGAAGGTTGTCCTACAATCCATGTGCAGCTGCTTTGACTGATGGCTTCTATCAGCCTTCAAAGACCGTGACTTATTGGTGAGGGCGGCCAGACAACTTTGAGTCCAACTAAGAGCAATCCACCTTGGGCACACTCTAAAAGGAGTCTTCTGGAAATAGCACCTCAGATAAGTGCACAAAAACAAGATCTCCTCATGGACCTGAGTCCTCCCTCTTTTCACAATTTGACCTCTGAAGATGCTTTGTAGATTTGCCCCAAGCTAGCCTGGGCAGCAGAGAGCTCTGAAGAACGTGTGGTCTGAAATTGATGAAATGGTAATAGCATGTAGAGTTTGACAGCAGTACCGAGCTGAGGAAGAGGAGATGTAAAGGAGTCTAGCAACTTGAAATATCAGCATTCTCTGTGAGGTGACCTTTTTCCCCCTGTTGATTATTCAACATATTTAGGAGATAAAGAAGATCCTTAGGCCTGGGACAGTATCACTGGTTCACAGCCAAGCTGACCAAATGTTTCTCCTTTTCCCATTTTCTGGGTATCATCATTGCTTTACATGTTTGTAAATTGACTCATCTCTTTCTTATTAATATTTGAAGTACCATATAGCCATTGTAAGTTCTAATGAAATAACTTTAGGCTTCTGTCTTAAAACATTGGCCTGCTCATAAAATTTATATAGAGAAGAGATTGATGAAAACCTTGGTCATGGTGTTTTATGACTTGAAGTTTTAAGCAATAATTTTTATCTTAAGTTTTTATTAAGTTTGATAAGATCTTTATTGTATCTTGTTGCTGTCACTTTTACTGCTAAGAAGTACGTGCCAGGCTTGTGGTGGCTTAGCCGAACATAACAAGAACTGGAGACCAGTGTTTTCTCCTTACGAACAAAGTAGCGACATTTTACTCTTGAACCTGGTGTATGCTTTCTAATGAATACGTACAATAAAGATTAAACATCCGGTAGTGGAAAAGAAGAAGAAGAAGCTTACAGAACTCCAAATAGGAAAGATTTAAAAAAAATCATGACATATCATAGTCCAACTCTCAAAATTTAAGGAAAAGGAGGCAATCCTGAATGCAGCTAGGAAAAAAGAACAGTCACCTAAAAAGGAAAATCGATAAAGGTAAGCTTGGTCTTCTCAGCAGAAACCATGTAGAGGAGAAGACAATGGAGTGCCATAAAAAAAAAAACCCAAAAACCTCTAAGCAAACAACCCCCTGCCATCTAAGAACACTATATCCAGCAAAATTATCCCTCAAATTGAAGGAGAAACAAAGTTATTTTCAGACAAGGAAAAATTAAAGGAATCTGTGAAAACAAGACTAGCATCACAAAAAACATGGGATCACGATGAATTTCAGCAGCAGACAAACCTGGGAACAACCTACAAGATAACACCACCCGGAAATTAATTACGATGAAAATAGCACCCCCAAACCACACAGAATTAGAAAAGGAACAAAGAGACCAATATAACCACAAAAGAAGGCAATAACACAAATACACACACACAATAAAATGACAGCAACAAACTCATATATATCAATAACAACACTAAATGTCAATAGATTAAATGCACCAATCAAGAGACAGAGTGTAGCAGACTTTCATGCTGCCTACAAGAAACATCTTAAACTCACTCAAAACCAAAAAGATACAAAAATGAAAGCATGGAAAAAAATTTGTCAAGGCAATGGCAACCATAAAAAGGTAAGTGTGGCAATATTAACCTCTGATAAAATCAACTTTCAGGCAAATAAACAATAAGAGAAAAGAATGGACACTACGTAATGATTAAAGGAACAATATAACAAGAAGACATAACCATAATAAACTTATAAGCCCCCAGTGAAAGGCCCTTGATATACATCAAATTCTCAAACAGTTGAAAAAAGAAACAGATAACTCAGCAACAATTGTAGGAGACATCAATACACCACACTCAAGGAAAGACAAATTATCAGGGAAGAAACTCAATAAAGAAATAGAATAACTAAACAATACAATCAACCAGCTCAACCTCCTATACATATACAGAGCACTCCACCCAAATAAAAGCACAGTATATATTCTTGTACAGTGTACCTACTATATATTTTAGAATAGACCACATGTTAGTTCACAAAGCAAGCCTTAATAAAGTTTTTATAATTTCAATCCAACAATCCATAGTTATTGACAAAAATTGGAAATCAACCACAGAAGAAGAAGAACATAAAGCCAAACACAGGACAATATACTACTTAAAAATGACTGGGTCATAGATCAAATAGGAGTTGAAATTAAGAAATTCCTTTGAACGAATGAGAACAATTACACACCATATTAAAGCTTTGGAACACAGATAAAGTAGTTATCAGAGATCAACTTATAGCATGAAAAAAAGAGGAGAAATTCCACATCATCACCTTACCACAACACTTCCAACAATTAACGAGCAATTGCAGGAGAAATCAAATATATTAGAGCAGAAAGAAATGAACTGGAAGATAGAAGAACAATGAAAAGTCAAGAAGTCAAGAACTTAGTTCTTTGAAAGGATTAACAAACTTTACAAACTTCTGCCAAAGTTTACAAGGAAATGAAAGAGCAAATGAAAATATCTAGAAATAGAGATGAAAAGGGTGACATCACAAGAGATACAAATTACATAACAAGAATAATAACATACTACCATGAAAAACTGAACTGTACTTCAACAAGTGTGATAACTAAGAATAAATGGAGAAATACTTAGAAATACATCATCTTCCCAAATTGAATCTCCAATAATTAATGGGATATTAATTGAAATGTTTAAACAAGCTGATGAAGCACTGGTAGCACTCACTCTTCTATGCTAAGAAACTTGGAAGACAGCTGCTAGACTAACTGACTTGAAGGGATACATATATGTACACATCACAAAGAAAGATGACCCAACAGAATGCTCAAGTTATAGAACAATATCATTAATATCACAGTCAAGTAAAAGTTGGCTGAAGATCATCCAACAGTATAGTTTATTGACAGGGAACTTCCAGGAGTTCAGTCTGGATTCACAAGAGGATATGGAACAAGGAATATCATTGCTGACATCCATGGATCTTGTCTGAAAGCTACTAGAATACTAGAAAGGCATTTACTTGTGTTTTATTGACTATTCTAAGGAATCAGGCTGTGTAGACCATAATAAACTATGGATAATCTTGAGAAAAATGGGAATCCCAGAACACTACATTGTGCTTATGGGAAACCTGTATATGCATCCAGAGACAGTTGCACAAATAATACATGGGCCTAGAGCATGATTTCAAACCAGGAAAGGTGGGCATCGGTGTTGAATATGTCACCATACTTATTCAGTCTGTATGGTGAGCAAAGCATCAGAGAAGCTGGCTTATATGAAGAAGAGTGTGGCATCACAATTGGAGGAAGGCTTATTAACAACTTTTGATATGCAGTGACACAATTTTGCTTGCTGAAAGTGAGGAAGAACTGAAGTACTTGCTGATGAAGATCAATGACTACAGCCTTCAGTATGTATTACAACTCAATGTAAAGAAAAATCAAAATCCTTGCCACTGGAAAGAGACCAGGCATTGACTGGGGTCACTTGTTTAAAAAGGAGGAAAAGGGAGAAGACCATCCACTTGATTCTATACAATATTGAGAAGAGGCTACGACAAATCAACAGGTCGTCCATAGGAATGAGAGGAGAACCTTATTGGAAAATCAAGTTAAGACCAGATGTGGCAGTTACATAATCTCCTGTCAACTTGTGAATGGGTGGACTGTAGCCTGTCAATCAGGTCATAACCAATGAGGTCTCTGTGTGTGTGCCTTCTCCTGAGGATTCTGGGAACTCCTGTCTTTCTCCCTGGAGGTGGCACACACTCTCTCTGCTTCACTTTCCTGCTGCCAAGACACCTGGAACTAAGCTGATGGAACCAGAGCTCTGGAGCTGGAGGAGCCTCGTGGAGACCCATACCAACGCTGAGATGCTTTCACCACCACTGGATCCACAAGACTTTTCAGCCACTGGCCTGTGATGTTCCTGCATTCAGTGTCATTGCATGTGTTGTATGAGTCTGAAGAGAAATTTATAGATTGGTATCACATATATGGGCTAATATCGGACTTACGGATTTGATCTGGACTGGGCTGGAATGTTTTCTCAATCTACAATTGCTCTTGTATATAAAGCTCTTTCTTAAAAGAGTGCTTATGAATTTGTTTCTCTAGTCAACCCGAACTAACACACCAGGGTAGGGGAGCATCTACATTTCAGAGGAGGCACTGATCTTTCTGTTGGTGATTATGGTGGGTAAATGGGGAGGAGCAACCTCACATTGGGAAGGGGGGCTAAACAATAGTTGTAGGTAACCTAAGGGGAGAATAAACCCTGGATAAACACTTCACATGTTTCTATGCAACCCTTGGTGAACCACTCCATGGACTAAACACTATGATGACTTTAGACACTGGCCTTACAGAGAACAGGGCATCTTCCAAAGGCCAGGCACCAGAAGGATTTGGTATAGAAACCTGGCTGAACACACTGGCCCCTACCTCAAAACTACCTTTACCCTTGGACTAAGGACTGAAATACTCTGATGGGGGAGGAAGCAAAGGATAGCCACCCCAAGACTGTGGAAATGGCAGTCGTTGGACATTGGATGGACACCAGTGAGTGTTCAATGTGAGTGAGTGCTCAATGAAAGGGGACCCAGAACCACCATATACTTAGCACCTCAATGCTCCCCTTGCATTAATATGACAGGTATTAATCTACTAGGCAAGAATCTGCTCATGTAAGAAATGGTACAGGGAATTTTCCCCTAGCACTAATCTCCATGGTCAATGTAAATAGAGCTTAATCAATTAAGAAATCAATTGTACAAAGCAATGGACTCTGGATTGCAGTTTGCAGATGAATTATACTTGTATAAACTCCTATCAACAGTATCTTAAAATCTTTGTCACTGGATAAATTACTGATGTTATCAATGCAATTGCCTTATACCCCAGAGGGATTGACAATGCTTTACTTTTTGTTTCTTTTGCTTATTTGTGTGTGTGTTCTTGTTTGTTTTTGTCTTTGTTGGTTTTTGTTTTTGTCATAATATGATCACCAAAGTAACCAGTCATTCATAAACCTTGGACAAGTAGATGGATGTTGGGCTCCCACTTAATTCTATCCCCAATCCAAAAACCAGTTAATTCTTATACCCTTGCTTGATACTCTCCTTTATGAAGAGATCCCTGAAGATAAGATTGCTACAGTAAAGTGTGGTGAAGAAAACAGATGGTTCCTGGCTGTCAACTGGCATAGTATCTGGGGTCTTAAAAGCTTGTACTCAAAATCTAAGTGAGGTGTCAACTAAGTCCACTTCAAAGAAGCACAGTAGTCTGTGTGATACAAAGATAACAAATAACAAAATCCAAATAGGATGAAGGGGAAAGTATCAGAGCTTAAATTGTGAATACCCAATTTGTAGAAGGCTTTGGAGGACAGTGGGAGCCCAAAATCCATCGAGAGAGTATGTAGTCAGAGTAAGCCTCTGGCAGCTCTCCTCTAGTCACAGGCAAGGGACTGGAACAGCTTTACTATCAGGCAGAGATTATTGGAAAATGTGATTATGGTAGATGGAACCATGGCATAATAGATATTCGGTCAGTTGTCCTCCCTCTTGACCCATTTGCTAAAAGTTCAAATATTTCTCTCTTGCTCCCCGACAGAAATTTCTTATCTGGCTTTTAAAATATTGGTGGTTTTTCTTGCTTACTTTTTATTTTGTCTTTCTCTCTTGCTCCCCGACAGAAATTTCTTATCTGGCTTTTAAAATATTGGTGGTTCTTTTCTTGCTTACTTTTTATTTTGTCTTTATCTAATTATTATTTTCTTCTTTATGTTTTGTTTTTCTTTTTTTATTGTTTCTGTTAGGTTTCTCAGTTTATGAAGCACAGGAGTGGGTACATTGAGACAGTTACTGATGCAATGGTTTATTGGGGTTGGGGGTGGGGAGAGTGAGGGGAATGGGGGAGCAAACAGTGAATGTGGGATGTGGGAGGGAGCACTAGAACTGATTGTGATAATGTATATGCAACTCTTTTTAAAAGCGACTTCACCATGAAAGTTTACGATATGCGAATATTATATCAAGAAAACTACTAAAAGAAAAAGAATCCAAACTCCACCATGATTACCATGGGTGAAGGAGGAAGAGTTTTTGGTTAAGGGGCATTGAGTTTATGTTAATGATGATGGAATAATTGGGAAAAGGATATCAATAATGATTGTACAACATGAAGAGTATAATCAATGGTACTGAATTATACATGCAGAGGTTGTTGAATTGGAGAATGTTTTGTTGTGTATATTTTTTGCCACAATTGAAAAAATAATTACATGAATAGTAATGAGTACAAGGAAGAAGCAAATGTTCTAAAATTGATTGTGGTAATGATTGTATAACTCTTCTTGACATCATTTCACTATTGAATTGTGTGATATGTGGATGAAGTGCCAATAAAACTTAAAAAAATCTATTTCAATATATAGAGGATGACAAACTCCTAAACTCATTTTATGAAATGAGCATTATCCTGATATGAAAACCAGAAAGCCATGAAAACATATCAAAGGCACAAGATGATTGAGAAGATAAATCTATGTCTTATACTTTACATAATAAATAGAAATTAAAGTTACCTTCCATTAATTGCTTTAATAAAATATTTATATTTGTCTCCTTTTTGGCATTCCTATGAAATTGTGGTAAAAATTATTTTACAATTATACACATTTTAAGCTGTGATATACCCCTGCTCTGAAAAAAATTATGTTAAATTCTTCCATTTATTTTTTTTACTTAGTCAATCATTCATTATATTAAAAGTATATATTCTACTGTGACATCTCAATCATTAATTAAAATAAATAATGTAAAGCCATAAAATTCTGGAAAACTAATTCCTACCATATATAAAAACATTTTTAAGCGAAAATTACTGATAATAATTTCTAGATATTTTGTTTTATATAAGGAGCCCTGGTTGGATAGTGGTTACGATTTGGGCTGCTAACTCCCAGAAAGCAATTCAAAACCACCAGCTGTTCCATAGGAGAAAAATGAGGCTTTCTACTCCCTTAAAGATTTACAGAAACCCTCAAGGGGAGTTCTACCCTGTTCTATAGGGTCAGAACTGATTCAATGGCAGTGGGTGATTTCCTTTATAAAATATAGAAATGTTTGTTATATTAAATGTAAAATAATAACATTTAAGTAGTAATTTTATTAAAAGTTAAAATATTTCAATTATTTAAGCATAAAATAACAAAAATAATTTTATTCCAAACCATTTTTGTCAGACATGCACGACTTTAAAATTATTAAAGATCCCAATGTTCAAAAAATAGAATATAAAAATGATCATATTTTCATGGATTGATCTGAAAACCTTTATATTGAGTGAAGTTAGTTAATCACAAAAGGACAAGTTTATATGATCCCACTACTATAAGGATAAAAACCAAGACACAGTCTTCAGTTCCCAGACCATGTAATCTAATCTGGTCCTCCCAGGTGAAGATAGTGCGCCTACCCATTTACCATAAACTATATGTTATCCTCTTATTAAAACATTTTTAAAACTGCCTCAAGAGAGGTGGCCTTACTCTATATGGGTTCAGTTTTCCAAGTTGTGGGGAGAGGGGGAAGATCACTTAATTCCTGCCATATAACAGTGTTCTACAGTCATCCCAAATCAGCAGACAACCCTCCAAGAGTAATCGGTGAACCCGATTGGGAAATCAGATCAAGGTGAGAAGGAGGGCATGTCTGTATCAGAGAAAGCAATTACACTTCTGATGGTGAATTGGATGGGTGGGCCCCCCATTAAGAAAAACACTTAACATTACTTATAGAAACCCCAGAGGGAGAATATGCCCAGTATTATGCTCTTAACAAGCACTTTTGATCTAATTTCCAACCAACCCCTGGTGAGCTAGGCAGCATCCTAGAGATGACTGGAACATTGAACTCTGTTTTTGTTTGTTTGTTTTGTTTTTTAGGTATACAATACCCTTCATAGACCATACTAGAAAGATCTGAATTGGAAACCCATGCTTGGAGTTTGCATTGAACTCATTTGTAGCAGAACTAAGGAACTGAACTATTCTTTTGAACTCTAGGCTGGAATACCCTGATGGGAGAAGAAACAGACTATTGCTATGCCATGGTTAGGCGATTGGTGGTCATTGGACTTTGGATGGGTTTGGACCTATTACTTTGAGGGTGCCCAACAAATAATGACATAAGTGTTTGCGGTTTTCACAGTTTCTCTGCCTTTTTGTGACACGTGTTAGTTTACCAGGCATGGTTTTGCCTTCGTAAATGAGTGTCCCTGAAAATATTGCCATGTCTCCAACCCTCACAGCTTGTGTAACTAATGTCCAATCAGCCAAGTTATGAAGATGTACAGGTTAATAATTCATAAATTGGAGTCTAAAATATGTCTTACACAAGTATAAAATCCTTTGCACGATAGTGTTTTACTATTGACTAAAATAATGTTACTATCAATAGAAATACCTTAAGTCCCATGGGGATGATCTAAATATATCTCTAAATGTGAACCCGGAATGTATAGAAACCATAATTAATATGAATGGATTTTGAGCTCTTACTCGGTTGTACCTCTAATAGAGGAACAGTTGATTCTTGTGATATGGCCCTTCTCATGAGGAGGTCACTGAAGCTATGAATGCCGTAGCAAAGGGTGGTCAAGAAATCAGATAGTGCCCAACTGCCAGGAAAATAGCATCTGTGGTCTTGAAACTTCGTCTCTAAACAAGCACCCATTTAACTGAGCGGTAAGGCAAGTCCCATTGAGGTAGCCTATCAGTCTGAAAACAAGAAGATTCAAATCTGGAGATGGGAACTAACTGTACCAGTGCTTAAATTCGAAATACTCAGTGTATGGAATGCTATGGATGATAGGGGAAGCCCCAAATCCATTTGCAGGGTCCCTATGTGAATTGAGTCCCTGGGGAGTCTTCGCTGTCCATGTACTAGGAATGTGAACACCCTTAACATCAGATAAGAAGTTCTATAAAGTTTTTCTCAGCAGTTGCACTCAGACTGGAATGTAATACCTTCTCAGTAGACCTCCCTTTGGACCCACTTTCAATTCTAAATGTTCAGTGTTGTCTGCTTTTTCTTAGGTTGAGGTCTTTCTTTGTTTTAGTTACTGAGTTCTTTTTTTTTTCTTTTGGTCCTTTTTAGGTAGGTGTTCCTGTATAGGAAAGCCAGGATGGGCGGGTTCATGAAGACAAATCACGGAAATAGTTGCCTGACGGTATGGAAGGTGAAGTTGGGGGAAATGGTGAGTCAACATCAATGGGTACAAGAAGGAAGAAAATGTTCCAAAGTTGATTGTAGGAATGATTGCAACCTTTCTTAATATAGTTCAATAAAACGAATTTTAAAACGTCATAGTTTAACATTTTTTCTTAAGAAATCTGTTTATAAAGAAGGTTTGTCTGTTTATATTATGTGTAAAACAGTAAAGAGGACAGGGGGATATGGCCACCAGTTAAAAAGCATGGGAAGGTCTCAGCCACTGTGGGAGAGATTTTGAGGAAGACATATCCTGCACTTCCTGACAGTGAGAAAATCAACTTACAAACGCAGCAGACCAAGATTTCTTAAAGTAGGAGAGCAGCAACCCCTGCTGACAGATTCCCTAGTATGCGACCTCTGGAGGCTGCCCCTTCCCAGAATGGCCAATTTTCCTAGCCCCTGAGGCAATTCAGCCAGTCAAACTTCTTACCTCTCTGTTCTCTGTGGACCGTCCTTAGATACTGCTTGGGCAGCCTAGTGCAGATATTCTCAGTACCAGTGCTACACTTTTCACCATATGTTTCTTTCTTCCTCCTTTGCTGTCTCCTTCGCCCCCATCCCGTGTCCTCCCACCCTAGAAGAGGCACATTTTTACACACAATAACACAATCAAGGGAATATTTTTATTTTTTGGTACTTTTGTTCTATTATAATACTTTCCTTATTTTATTCTAGTTCTCTCCCACTTTCTTTAACAGTGTGACCCCATCCTCCTAAGAATATGCGTCCTCTTAGGTTAAAAACAAGCAGCATTCCTGAACGCTGTGCCCTTGGGAGCATCCAGCGGCTCTGAGGGGAAGGCGAGCCTGGGAGCGAAGAGGAGCCTTTTGGACAGGAGTCCCCATCCTTTATACATCCTTTAGGTCTGAACAGGATTCCGTGTGAGGCACTAAAAAGAATAACACATCAAGTTGAAAAGAGCCCCTATCAGAGCAACATGAATACTGCTAAAATAGAAATAAGAAGAAACATCAAGTTTATGGTGAAACTTGGATGGAAGAATAGTGAAATCATTGCTGTTTTACAAAAAGTTTTTGGGGACAATGCCCCAAAGGAATCAACGGTTTACAAATGGGCAGTTCGTTTTAAAAATGGACGAGATGATGTTGAAGATGAAGCCCGTAGTGGCAGGCCATCCACATCAATTTGCAAGGAAAAAAGTAATCTTGTGCCCTAATTGAAGAGCATGGATGATGAAATGCAGAAACAATAGCTAATAACGTAGACATCTCAATTAAGTCAGCTTATACACTTCTCACTGAAAAGTTAAAGTTGGGCAAACTTTCTATTTAATGGGTTCCAAAGCTATTGCACTCAGATCAGCTGCAGGCAAGAGCAGAGTTTTCAGTGGACAGTTTATGTACCGGTCGGTTAAAGATCTGGTTGTAACAAGATGAAATGTGGCTTTACCAGTATTTCCTGAAGACAAAGCACATTCAAAGGATAGTTTTCAAGAAGTAGAAGTGGCCCATTTAAAGCCAAAGCAGACCATCCATTTAACAACAAAGATCATGGCCACAATTTTTTTTGGATGCTAAAGGCATTTTGTTCGTAGACTTTTTTGAAGGGCCAAAGAATAATAAAATCTGCTTGTTATGTGAGTGTTCTAGAAAAGATAGGCAAAGCTCCAGCACAAAAATACCGAGAAAGCTTCGCCAGAGTCCTTCACACCAGTGTCCCTGCTTGTTCCTCTCAGCAAGCCAGGGCAATTTTGTGAGAGTTTGGATGAGAAATGTTTCTTAATCTTTAAAAAAAAAATTTTTTTCTTATTGCCAAAAACGACTGCGTTTCTAGGGCCATCAGTTCCTTTAGGCACAGATAAGGGCTGGCCTCATCACTAATGAATGCGTCCACTTGAACTTGATGGGGAGCATATGTTGAGAAATAAAAGTTTGCTTTTTAAAAAAAATCTTTTAACTCCATTTTTTCCACGAACTTTTGAAATCCTCATGTATTTATAAAATAAAGATGCTATTTGCAAAAAAAACAAAAACAAAAACAAACAAAAACAAGCAGGCCTGTAGATTTGGGCATATCCACACAATAAAGGGCTTTTACCCACTCTGAATGCAGAGACCCGCCGACATTTGCACTGTCATAGAAACAGAATTCCAACACCCACATGCCAGTCTTCTGTCTCTGTTGTCCCTTTTCTCTCTCCTTCTCTTCCCTACACAGTCATACTTTTTGTCCTTCTTTATGTCCTTGTCTTTTTTTCTTATCTTATGCACCTCCTCTATTTTTCCTTCATCCTCTCTTTTCTCTCACTTTCTCTTGCCTTCGTTAATAATACTTCTTATAAACATTTATGTATATAAATCCTCTTCTGGTCTGATATATGAAATTTTGAGTAGGTAAATCTATAGAAACAGTAACTGGATTGATGTTTCCTTGAGGATATGGCAAGGGAGGTTCAGGGAAATGGAGAGTTAATAATGAGTACAAGAACAAAGAAAATGATGGTTGTGTTGATGATTGTACAACTCAAGATGATTGAACTATTGAATGATATGATTTGTGAATTGTATGCCAATAAAACTGTTAAAAGTAAAAGAAGATGGTTCTTTGAAAGAATCAAACTGCTGGCAAACTTATCAAGGAAAAGCAGAAGATGCAAATATCAAGAATTAGAGATGATTAGGGGGGTGGGGTGGAGATGATGTCAAGAAGTCCAGGAAAAAAAAAAGGTTTGGAAATGGATTGTAGTAGCAAATGTATGATAATGCTTGACATGATTGAACTATAAAATGATATGATATATGTATTAACTCCTAATTAAAAATAAATTAAAATATTAATTTATTTTACAAGAATTAGAGAAGAAAAGTACAGCATCACAACAGATCCAAGTGAAATAAAAATATACTACTATGAACAACTGTACTCAAACAAGTTTGATAATCAAGAAGAAATGGAAAAATATCTAGAAATACACCATCTGCCCAAATTAACGTAGAAGAATGTAGAAAAGAGCTGACACCAATTCTACACAGACCACTCCAGATTATAGAAAGGGAGAGCAAAATTCCAAACTCATTCCATGAAAAGAGCATAACGCATTTCAATTATTTTATTGTTAGAGTGTTCCATTATTATTTTTAAGTGATAAGAGAAATAAAATATTGACCTACTAAATTTATTTGAATAAACAGGAAGAGATTAATATGATACAAATTATAAGATAATTATTTTAATTATACATGATTACTTAATAATAATATTCTATTTATTGTATAGGCAAAGTGCTTTTATTATCAAATATAGAATAAATTATAAAAATGCAAGGAAATAAATATTATTCTATTTAAAAATGATCTAAGGTGAAAGTTACAAAAGTTTTACACTTAACAATTTTGAGATACACAATAAGAAATAAAAGAAATAATTTTGAGTTTTTTTTATATTGCTGTAATTATAATACCATATATTAAACCTATTATATGTTTTATGGGTTGATTGGTATAAAACTAAGCCTAAAATAAGTAAATATGTGACCTTATTAACTTGCTTTATGGATGTAGTTGGGTTTGGTGTCAACTTGGCTGGGCCAGAAATTCTTAGTGCTTTGGCAGCTCAGGCTTACCAATCCTCTATAATTTGGCCTAACATCATGTAATCAACTCCATGATGAGATCTTCTGTGAGTAGCCAAGGAGCTGTAAGATTAGGATGGAGTGTCACTCCTTTGCTCAAGTCACAGCCCTGAAGCAACCGAAAGGAGGTTTTCCCAGGAGTATGACCTACTCCCTATATAATTAGACAATATGGCAAACTTGCTCCTTTTTTTAATGGTCCAGACACTGCATTTAGCTCATCAACCTCTCTTGGGTTCTTCGGACTGTCACAGTCTGCCTTTACCTACTGATCCCAAGAGCTATTAGTGGCTTGCAATCAGACCTGCTGAACTTGGATTCATTTGCCTCTCCAGTCACAAGCCTGACTTGCTGACCTTGGATGAAACCACCTCTGCAGTCTGTGGTATCCCTGCTGGAATGATGAGAATCAGGATAAGCCTCCAACTTAAGATCTGACCTATGACCTCAAAACTAGATGGGTTTTCCCTGCTTCTACAATATTGAAAGAGTCTATGGGCAAAACATCGAATGACACAGGAAGCATCGAGAAGATGGAAAGAATACACCGTTACTGTACTAAAAAGAACTAGTTGGAATTCCACTATTAAGGTAGCATATGAACAAAAAGCCAATGGTACTGAATGAAGATGTTCAAGCTGCTTTGAAGGCATCAGCTAAAAACAAGGCTACAGGAATTGAAATGTTTAAACAAGATAATGAAGCACTAGATGCAATTATTCATCTGCCAGGAAATGTGGAAGACAGTTATTTGGCCAACTGACTGGAAGAGTTCCCTATTTATACCCATTCCAAAGAAAGATAACCCAATGAAATACTTAAATTATAAAAAAAAGCCCATTAATATCACTTGCAAGTAAAATTCTGCTGAAGATCACCCAATGGTGGTTATAGAAATACACTGACAGGGAGTTGCGAGAGGTTCAGGCTGGATTCATAAGAGGATGTGGAACAAGGGATATCATTGTTGATGTCAGGTGGATCATGGCTCAAAGCAGAGAATACTAGAAAAAGCTTTGCTTGTGTTTTCTTAACTATGCCATGGCATTTAATTGTATGGATCAGAGCAAACTATGAATAGCCTTGAGAAGAATGGAAATTTCAGGACACTTCACCGTGCTCATACAGAACGTGTACATGGATCGAGAGACAGTTGTATGAGCAGAAGAAAGGCATACTGCATGGTTTAAAATCAGGAAAAATGTGCTTCAGGGTTGTATCCTTTCACCATACTTATTCAATCTGTATGCTGAGCAAATCATCAGAGAAGCTGGTTTATATGAACAAGAACATGGCATCAGGATTGGAGGAAGGTTTACTGACAACCTGCAATATGCAGATGACACAACCTTGCTTGCTGAAAGCGAGGAAGACTTGAAGCACTTGCTGATGAAGATCAAGGATTGTAGCCTTCAATATGGATTACAACTCTGTAAATAAGACCAAAATCTTCACAATTGGACCTGATAGATAGAGAAATGGCTGAAGTTGTCAAGGATTTTGTCTTACTTGGATCCACAATCAATGCTCATGAAAGCAGCACTCAAAAGTTCACAAGATGTGTTGGCTTAGGTAAAGCTTCTCCATAAGCAATCTTTAGAGTACTGAAAAGCAAGGATGTTACTTTGAGGTCTAAGGTGTGCTTGACCCAAGCCATGATATTTTTAATTGCCTCATATGCATGTGAAAGTTGGACATTGATTGAATAGGGAAGATCAATGTAGCATCAATGCATTTGGATTGTGGTGCTGGAGAAGAATATTGAAAGTACCATGGAATCCTACAAAGACAAAGCAATCTGTCTTGGAAGAAGTAAGGCCAGAGTGTTCCTTAGAAGCACGGATGGCGAGGCTTTGTCTTGCATACTTTGAACCGTGTTGTCAAGAGAGACTAGTACTAGGAGAAGGACATCATGTTTGGTAGAGGGGCAGCGAAAAAGAGGAAGGCCCTCAAGGAGATGGATTGACACCGTGGTTGCCACAATGGACTTAGGCAGAGGAACAGCTTTGAAGACGGCGCAAGACCAGACAGTGTTTTGTTCTGTTGTGCATGGCATCACTGTGGGTTGGAATTGACTTGATGGCACCTAACAACAATAACCAACAACATATTTATATTAAAACTCTTCCTCAACTAATAGTTTATTCCTTAGCTGTAGGATAAATTCTTTATGGCTGATTTTATATTATAAAACTATAAGCTGTTGGACTGCTAACCACAAAGTCAGTGGTTCAAACAGCGCTACTCTGCAAGAGAAAGATGAGGCTGTTGGCACCTGTAAATATCTACAGCCTCAGAAACACTTTATAGGGCTGCTATGAATCACATTGACTCAATGGCAATGGGTCTTTGGTTTTCAAAAGCCAGCACATTTTCCCCCCAACTCTTCCTTCTCCTTGGTAGGTTCTATTTTTGACCAATGCATACTGGTGTGAATATTCTAGACAAAAGACACCCTGTTTCCTTCCTCGGAATATCCTGACTCTAGAGGCCAGATTGCCATTCCAGGTACCACCACACCTCCAAGTACGAGTGGATTCTGAGCTGTAGAGTTATATGTGTGTGTGTGTGTGGTGTTTACAACAGTGATTCGTTTTCTGCTGTGCTATCACAAAAAATATATATAGCAAAATGTTTTTAATGGAACATAATGAAACAATACCAGTGTACCTCAAAAGTACCATAAGTCAATCAAAATTCTACCAGCAATTGTGAAATAAAGTGAATTTTCCTCCTTGTGGATGTTTCATGAGTTTCTGAGAACTATTTTCCAACAAACATCTTTCTCTGAGTTCAAACAAATTTTACTCTGAAAAAGAGGCTTTGCTATGGTTTTATTTGCTTGATACGACACTGTAGTCTACAAAGCATATAAGGGAATGAGGTCTATGCAAATGGAGCTATTCAGTAAGTCATCAATGAAAAGGACAGACACTAAGCAGTTGATAACTTGAGTTCATACAGAAAGACAGAAAGTAGCGTGTTACTTTTATAAAATTACTAAGAAGAGAAAGTCTGGTCTCTTTCAAAGAATTCATTTGGAAGTCACTTTGAAAGACGATATTTTAAATATCTATAACTGTATTCAAATACATCAATCTCTTGGGAATACTGTCATTCAAGTTGGTTCAACCATTAGAAAACATTTCCACCAATAAAAACCAAGGGCAATTCTTTTAAACACCACAAGGCATGGACAAAACTAGGGAACATTGTGTTTAGCTAAGTTAGTCAATCTTCCAAAGCTAAATATTTAATAATCTCATTATTACAAGGAAAAACCAAGAAAAAGAAACATGGTTTTAACAACAAAAGACAGGACTTTGATGATTAAGAGGAGGCCAAGGGCAGGGATGGGGAATAAGGAGCAGAGAGGAATAGAACATTGAGGAGGGAGGGAGGAAGGATGGGGGTGTAGAAAGAGTCATATTAATGGGGTGTTTAACAGGGGAATATTGTTGCTGATATCATTTGCTGAGATGGGCTGTGTAACTATATAAAAATATAACTATATATATAACTATATATAAAAACAACAACAAACTCGCTCCAGATTCCTTACCCATGGGACTTAAATACTGAACAGCTTAAAGAAAAGGCAACTTTTTAAACTGAAATGGACATGGAGTCTTTAATGAAATACAAGCTTATTTCAAACATATATTTAAAAAACGTTTCCAACTGTAAAAAAATCAATAGAATAAATTTGTCCTCCATCCTCCAAGCATTTAAGTATTAGATAGATATGAGGGACAACTTAAAAAAAAATGTCAGTTGTTTCAAATTATACTGGTGGTTTGAAACATAGAACAAAGCCAGTAAACTATTCAAGATGATTCGTTAAAAAACAAACAAACAAAACATCCTTCTTTCTCTCACTCCTAGTTTCCTACTTTTTGCTATGGGGGCTCAGGTCGGCAGGCCTCTTCAATTCCACACCACTAGCTGCCCCAGGGGAGGAAGATGAGGCTTTCAACTCTCATATTGACAGTTTCGAGAACCCACGGCAGGATAAGGGCAGTTCTATCCTGTCCTATAGGGTCGTTATGAGTCAGAATCAAGGGCAGGGAGTTTGGTTTTTTGGAGTTCCCTTTCCAGGTCCTTCCAACTTCACCTCTCGCCCATTCAAATGCGGGTTGGGACTCCAGGGGAGTGACAGCGGGCTATTGGGAACAGCATAAAGGCAGACATGCTTCCCTAAAAAAGGAGAAAAGGTAGTTTAACTCCTGTTTCTAGCTGTTAATTCCCAAGAGGCTGTTTCTTCCTGGTAATCCCAGAAAAGGAGGAGGGAGGGGTGGGGTTGTCTTATTGTCTTTAAATCCGGGGCAAAGCAGAACTGTTTCCCAGGGTTTTCAGAAGCTATGTAGCTCTAGGCCCAGCAGGTAGTGGATTGGAACCACAGCAACTTCCTGGTCAGCAGCCCACGCATTCAGCGCAGCACCCCCTGCGCCCCAGGTTTCTGACGCGCGGCTGCGAAAGATTGACAGCATCGAGTGGAGGGAATGCAGGGGGCGGACTGCAGCGCTAATGGGAGGAGCCGCTGGCGAGGCGAGCTGGCTGATGACGTGACCCTCACGTGACCAGGAGTCGACGTGTGCAGAAGTCCTTCTAGTCCTGGGCCTGCTTCCCCGTCGCAGCTTCTTGTTGCCGGAGCAGTCAAGTGGCCCGGATCCCTTCAGGTTGTTGAAGGTGGGTGCTGGAGGGTCCCTGGGGTCGGAAGCAGGGAAAAGAAAGGAATTGAGTCGGTATTACGTTCCCTACACGACTGCTTTGCCAAACTCCCCCTTGGGGCAGGAAATTTTGGGCTGTTTTGGTCGGAAGGGTATAAAAGGCGGGAGGTGGAGGTGGGGGTAATCAAGTGAGCTTTCCTCTAGAAATGTAGGGGCAATTTGGAAATAACTTCTCCTACTCCCTGTAGGGAAATGGGGTGGAGGTGGGTGGGGGAGGGGAAGGGGTTGCCTTCGGAGAACGGAGTCTGGGAGCGCGGACTAGGACGAGGGAAACTTTAGAAGAACGAGGCCTGGAATCATGCGAGTCGCCCGTGATGCAGATACTAGGCCGTTCACCAGGCACGCCTGTCTGTCTGCAGGAATCTTGGTCTTTTGGGCGCGGCACAAACCAAGGTGAGGAAAGGGAGAAAGATCCTGTGGATCCTTGCAGGTCAGTATAAGAACGCAATTGCCTCCCTGTCCCCTGGGGTGGAGGTGGGCGTGAATGACACCACAACACATTTTGAGAGTCGCCACAGATTCTCCCCTATCCTGATTAGTCTGCAACGGAAATGGAGCGGGGAGGGGG
>NW_022103942.1:415556-441511 GCF_000313985.2 Echinops telfairi | reverse complement strand
GGGACTGGATTAGCCATCTCAGGTATGAGGCTGGAGGTGTGGGTTGTCTTGCAGAAGCTTGAAAGGCGGTAGTGGTGGAGGGCAGAGGCGAGGGAGGGGTTAATTTCTACTGTGCTGCTCCCCTCTCAGTGCTTGGAAAGGCCTGTAGCAGGGCCTGCTGGGAAAATGGTGGGCTGGAGCAGGAGGAGAGAAGATGGAGCTAGAAGCAGGAGGAGGGGGAGGGAGGGAAGGGGTGGAGTTAGGGGAGTTCTAGGCCTGACGATCGATCGGATCAAGCCGTGGCCTAGTTGAAAAACTTTTGACTATTAGAAACCCGAATTAGAAATGGCTAGTCGCTATGGAAACCCATCTCCTGGCTGCTGGTCAGTTTGGCAGTTGTTTTGTTTCCTTGCTTTTCTAGGAATAATTTATTCCAAAAGAAGTTAATAGTAAAATACTCAACATGCAAACATCTTGTGACGACAATGAAGGAAAGCCACAGAACATGCCAAAGGCAGAGGAAGATCACCCTTCAGATGGTGGGCCTCTGGAGGCGGGAGGAGAGCCGCAACCCTCTGCTGAAGTTGTTAGCCAGGAAGCACAAGGAAACCTTGGAGGAGGGCAGGCCCAGCCTGGCCAGAGTTTTAAAGAGGACACTCCCGTTAGGCACTTGGACCCTGAGGAAATGATAAGAGGAGTAGATGAGTTGGAAAGGCTTAGGGAAGAGATAAGAAGAGTAAGAAACAAGTTTGTGATGATGCATTGGAAACAAAGACATTCTCGAAGCCGCCCTTATCCGGTGTGCTTCAGGCCTTGATTTCATTGCCTGATAATTAAGATCTGGCCCCTGCTTTCTTTTTGTTAACATTTTTTCTGATGTATCTTTGACCTTCATTTTTACTTTTCATGATCTGGTGGTATTTTGTTTTAGTTAGTTTACCTTGTTACCAGCATATCATTAGAGTTTGTATTTTAATGTTTCCCAGGTTTGCTTTTCAGTTGGTAAGTTGTCACACGTAGGCATGGGAAGATGTTCGTTGCATAAAGTAAAACACTACAGATTTCAAAGCAGCATATTTAGTATCAGCTCCCATACGTAGGCTAAAATCCCCAAATTGTGTATGTGTGTGTGTACATACATATATCAAAATTTTACCTGTGCTTATTTCTATGTGGTGTGAGCTCTTGTTTTTCTGCTTCTTATTTGTATTTTTTAAGGAACACATTACTGTGTCAGACAAAAATAATTAAAGTTTTTTTAATAAGATTTGATCAAATAATTTGCAACTAGCTTACAATGGTACTGGGGGCACTTAATCTCTTCATGATCAAACTATTAAAAATGTAAATGTCAAATTACCTCAGGATCTCTTTTCCAGAGGAATAAAACTGGCAATTATTACTCTCATTTATACTCATTGAAGACTCAGTCTTTTCGTGGGAAAATAATTTCATGGGAAAACCCCACAGGATTGCTAAGGGAAATAAAAAACTGGGAGCTGTGTTTGGTGGGCTTTTGGTCCCACCTGGCCATACAGGACCCTAACCCACTGGAGAACCATTAGGGTTTTAAGGGTAGACACTATCGTGACTCAACTTGTGCTGAGCTTCAAACAAATTCCGAAGGCTTCCATGTGATCCCCCTGCCATTGAGCCCTACCCCTGGAACCTGCCATGCCTGCTGAGCATAGCTCCGTTATCTGCTGGGTCCTTTGCTGTTCTACTCTACTGGTGCCCAAACTCCATTGGGTTCTCTTGGGTGCCCAGTGAGCTGAACCCCGCTCTTCTAAGGCCTCTACTTTATAGTCACATGACATAGGTGGGTACTGGCCCTTGATAACTTCACAGATCAGAAGAGCCCTCCCTTCTATAGGGCACAGAAGTGATGAGCTTATTAGGGAGTGGGATAGAGGTTGCAGTTTGAGTGACAGGATTCTGTAGCCAGAGTTGACACCTTAGGTCTATGGTTCTGCCTGTTTCACCAGGCTCTCAGCGGGCTTGGGTAACGTTTACAAGGTGATGCAAGGAACAGCTCTTAAAAACAGCCCCTTTGCCACAGCCCAACCCTACTTGAAATGTGGAACAAAACTTTAACCAAGACACAGTACACTATATTTTTAAAAACATTTTATTAGGAATTAGGTGAAAGTCCACATAGCAGATCATCAGTTCTACATTGAATAATTCATACATACTTTGTCTCAATTCCATTGCAATTCCTTCAGTGTATCATCACTTAATGTACTTACTGTGTTTTCTGTTTTCCTTCCTTTCTAGCTGAACTGTGTCCTCAGGTAGATACCCTTCTGATCTTGAATGGTTGATTTCTCTAACATGGGCTGAGTTCACTTTTAGACCTGAAAGGGGGCACCAAAGGCCTTTGTCTTTGGGGAGGTCTCACTGGTCTCTGACTAGTAAGCTTGTTCTTAAGATTTTGAGTTCTGCCCCACATTGGTCTCCTACTCTATCCAGGACCTTCTAATGCGATCCTTTTGAGAGTAGTTGGGAGTGATAGCTAAATACCATCTAGCTCTGAAGTACCGTATATACTCGAGTGTAAGCCAACCTGAGTATCAACCAAGGCACCTAATCTTACCACAAAAACTGCATTAAAAAAGTGCTGAAAAACTTGGCTTATACACAAGTATATATGGTACATTCGTTTACTGGAGGTAGAATGGACTTCTGTAGATTTTAGTGATTATGATTCCCCAGTAGAATGAACAAAACCAACTGGTTTCTTCTAGTTATCCTCACATTTTAAGTGTTTTAATACTTGATTTTTAAATTATTACTAAGGAGCCAGAGGTATTGTCTAAAATCTGTCACCGATGAATAATCATCTATAAATCTTTTTCTCTCGAGCTATGACAGGCAGCTGAGTGAGTTGTGCCCCCCTCTCCCCTAACACAAAAACCGGCATCAGGGTCATCAGGGGGAACATCTTTCACATGCTGATTCCTAGACCTTACCCAAGACCCACTGACTCTGGAGGTGGACTGGATAAACAGTGTACAGAGATGTGCACAAGCAGAGGCACGGTGGTTCTACAACTCGAGGAAGAGGTTGCCACTGCCTGTTTAAACACCTAGATGTACCGCATGCCCAGGCCAGGGCAGTCAAACTGAATTGGCATGAAAAAACCTTTTGGGGACATGGTTGGTGGAGAAAGCAAGGTCATCGTGAGCTGTGCATTTTAGGGCTATCACCTGAAGAACAATTGCTAAAGGGTTAGTTGGGCAATAAGGTGACAAAAAACCCCAAATCCTTGGGTTCAGCAGAGTGTTTAAGGATTATGACCTTGGAGTCAGATAAACCTGGACGGCAATTTGGGCTCTTCCCTTTATCAGTCTGTGACCTTGCATACATCACTTCACCTCTGAGCCCTAGTTTACTCCTCTATATGGAGAGGATAATGACACCCACCTCTTGATTGTTTGGCAGAATTAAAGGAGTAAGAAATATATAAACAGTGCTGATGTGTGACTTCCAGGTCAAAGTATAGAAAACTGGGTATGAGGCCTATGTGTACTCTCTGCTGCAGAGAGTAGCTATGTCCTGATGTGGCATCAACATTAGTTTGGGTCTCTGAGACTAGGAAGAACAGTGCCTCTCCATTACCTGCCCCAACCAAGTCTGAGTAGTACATCTTTGTTGTGTTAAACCACAGAGGCTTTGTGGTTAACTACTCTAGCATCAGCCTAATCTACCTTGAAAAAACTCACAAGTAGATCTCAAAATTAAGCAACCAAAATAGTTGGAGATACTTAAAAAGATGCTGGTCTGTGCAGAAGCTAGACAAGGGGGCACACTTCCAAGTGAATTCTTTTAAAGCTGTATAATTAATTTTTTTTTAAAAAAACCAACCTTATCACCATCAAAGTACTCTCCATTACACTTAATACATTTGCCAAATCTGTGATTCCATTCTTGGAAACACTTTTCAAACTCATCTGTTTGGATTGCTGACAGCACCTCCCTCATTTTTTACTTCACCTCTTCTATGTCATCAAATCGCTGTCCTTTCATGTCCCTCCACATTCAAGGAAATGTGTCTCATGGAGCAATATCAGGTGAGTAAGGTGCGTGGGACAAGAGAGGTATGCTGTTTTTTGCCAAATACTGGTGCACTGTCTGGGGGCTTAAAGACTTGAAATTAAACAAGTGGCCATCTAGTAGGGAAGCAACAAAGCCCACATGGAAGAAACACACCAGCCTGTGTGATCATGAGGTGTCAACTGGATCAGGTATCAGGTATCAGAAGACCCCAAACAATCATATTGATGTGAATAAGGGGACTCAGTGAATACCCAAAGCCCATCTGTAGATATTAGACATCCCCTCATAGAAGGATCACAAGGAAGAGTCAGCCAGAATGCAGTATAGCACCTATGAAACACACTATCCCTCTAGTCCTTTGATGCATCCTCCCATCCACTATCATGGGAGTAGCAATACCATGAGGTTAGGGGAAAGGGGGGGGAGAAAGGGGTGGAACCGATCACAATGATCGATGTTTAACCTGCCCCCCCCACCTCCATAGGGACAAACAGCAGAAACGGGGGAAGGGAGACTGATTGATGTAAGATATGAAAATAATATTATTTATAATTCATCAAGGTGTCAAGGAGGGAAAAAAGCTGATACCAAGGGCTCAAGTAGAAAGTGTTTTGAAAATGATGATGACAGCATATGTACAAATGTGCTTCATAAAATTGATGTATAGATTTTTATAAGAGCTGTAAGAGCCCGCAATAAAATGATATATATGTAGATAAACACACACACATATATAAATCTTTTCAGGAACAGAAAACCTCATATTTCTCCTTCAGAGCAGCTGGTGGGTTCAAGTTGGTGACCTTGTGACTAGCAGCCCAGCTAGTAACCTGCCACTCATAACCAGGCCTTCTGAACTATACCTAGGGGATCGGAAAAAGATAGTGTGGATAATTGGTGAGAAAGAATTCCTCAATTATTGTATCAGAAAGTCAATAGAAAATGGCTAAAACGAACAAATCAAGAAATAACAGTTACAGTCATATATCTAATAAGGGACCTGTTTCAAGCACATGAAGAATTCTTTTTTATTTTAAATCATTTTATTGAGGACTCTTACAGCGTTTATAGCATTCCATACATCAATTGTATACAGCATATTTGTACATATGTTGCTATCATCATTTCTAAAACTTTTTCTTTCTACTTGAGCCCTTGGTATAAACTCCTCTTTTTTCCCCTCCCTCCCCAAACCTCCTACCCTCGTGAATCCTTGTTATAATTATTTCAATTTTACACTGCCCATTGTCTCCCTTCGCCCACATTTCTGTTATTCGTCCCCAAAGAGGGAACCCATCACAAAGTTAGATATAAAGAATTCTTAAAGCTTTTTCTGTTTGCCAGAGAAACTTCCGGGGTTGCTGTGACTGTCTTGGCCTGTCTGAGGCAGTGCAGCTCTCTAGGGACATGTGAAAAGAAAAAAAATTCTTATAACTGAACACTAATGAGACAATTCAATTAAAAAATTAAAAAATGGATTTTAATAGGGGTGTCTCTAAAGAATGTATACAGATAATAAACACATGCACAAATGCTCAGTATCATTAATCAAATGCATTTCTTTGCATTAAAATTCCAAGCTCATGGTCATTGAGTCCATTTTGACTCATGGTGACCCTATAGGGTAGGGTAGAGCTCCTCGTGTGAGTTTCCAAGATTGTAACTTTTTTTTAACAGTTTCCTTAGCACTTCATCCACATGTCATACAATTCAATAATTCAATCATCAAGATTTGGGCTATCATTGCCACAATTCTAGAACATTTTCTTCTTCCTTGTACTCATTGTGGCAAAAATATACACAACACATTATTCTTCAGTTCAACAACTTTCACATGTTGAATTCAGTGCAAATGTTGATATCCTTTTTCCAAATTATTCCACCACCATTAACATAAACTCAATGCCCCAGAAGCCAAGACTCTTTCTCATTCACCCATGGTAACCACTGGGTAAATTTGGTTTCTTTTTTTTTCTCAGTAGTTTTCTTGATAGTATATTGACATATCGTACACTTCCATAGTTAAATTGCTTTTAAAAAGAGTTGTATACAAAAAAGGAGTTGTGTATAAATGGGTGTATAAGCAAATGTGAAGGAAGCTGATGGTGCCTGGCTATCAAAAGATATAGTTAGTGTCTGGGGTCTTAAGGCTTGAAGATAAACAAGTGGCCATCTAGCTGAGAAGCAACAAAGCCCACATGGAGGAAGCACGCCAGCCTGTGTGATCATGAGGTGTCAAATGGGATCAGGTATGAGGCATCTAAGACCCAGAGCAAAACAAACAAACAAAAAATCATATCAATGGGAATAAGAAGGAGGGGAGAGTAGAGACCCAAAGCCCATCAGTAGTCAATTGGACACTCCCTGTCAGAAGTGCCACAAGGAAGAGATGAGCCAGTCAGGGTGCAGTATAGCACTGATGAAACACACAACCTTCCTCAAGTTCTTTAATGCTTCCCGGCGCCCCCCCCCACCCCACTATCACAAATCTGGTTAGACCAGAACATGTATACTGGTACAGATAAGAACTCGCAACATAGGAAATTCAGAACAGATAACCCCCCTAGGACCAATAATGGGAGCAGCGATTCTAGGAGGGTAAGGAAAGATGGGGGCGGGCAGGGGGGTGGGGGGGGGAGAAAGAGGGAACCTATTACAATAGTCAGTGTATGGCCACCTCCCAGGGGGATGGACAGCAGAAAAGTGGGTGAAAGAAAACAGCGGTTGGTGTAAGGCATGGGGGAAAAGAAAGAATAACGTATAAATTATCAAGGGGACATGGGAGAGGGAAGGTAGGGGAGGGAGGAAAAATAAAATGAGCTGACACCAAGGGTTCAAGTAGAAAGAAAATGTTTTGAAAAAGATGATGACAACATATGTAGAGATGTGTTTGACACAATGGATATATGTATGGATTGTGATAAGAGCTGTAAGATCCCCCAATTAAAAAAAAAAGAGTTGTATATAAATCAATACAATCAATTCTAATGCTCCCTCCCCCTCCTGAATTCACTGTTTGCTCCCAAATCCCCTCACCCTCAGCACCCCCTCTCCCAAATCCCCTCACCCTCAGCACCCCACACTTCCCTGATAAACCGTTGCAACCAGTTATTGTGTCTGTGTATCCACACTTTCTGTACCTCACAAACTGGGAAACCCATTAGAAAGAAAAGTAAAACAAAACAGGAAGAAGAAAATAATAGTAATAATATAATGATAAAAGACAATAATCAGTATTTCAAAAGCCAGAGAAGAAATTTTTGTCGTGGAACAAGCAAGAAATATTTGAGCCTAGAGCAAATTCAGGTTGAGTCAAGAGGAATGTCAAATGACCTATACCATGGTTCAATCCACCATAATCAAGTTTACAATGACCTCTGATAGTCAAGCTGTTTGAGTCCCTCGCTTGTGGCCAGAGGGGATCTTTGAGAGACTTAATCTGACTAGATAGTCTGCAGATAGAATTGGGTTCCCACTGTCCTCCATAGCCTTCTACAAATTGTGTGTGTTCACAATTTAAGCTCTGATACTTTCCCCTTCATCACATTTGGACTTTGTTATCATCCTCTTCAGATCACACAGGCGGGTGTGCTTCTTCAATGTGGAATTAGTTGATGCCTCACTTACATGGCTGCTTGTTTGAATACAAGCTTTTAAGATCCCAGACAATATTCCAAGTGATAGCTGGTACCATCTGCGTTCTTCACCACACTTTTCTGTAGCACCCTTATCTTTAGTGATCGCTCCTTGAAGGAGAGTATCGAGCATGGCCATGTTATCATAACTGACTCTTCTTGGATTGGGGCTAGAATTAAGTGGGAGCCCA
Organism: Echinops telfairi; assembly: GCF_000313985.2. NCBI lineage: Eukaryota > Metazoa > Chordata > Mammalia > Afrosoricida > Tenrecidae > Echinops > Echinops telfairi. The sequence continues at coordinate 433,647 of NW_022103942.1, read as the reverse complement.
GAATTCATCTGCCTGACCATGGGTTATGAATGGCTCTGGTTTACTTTGGCAGTGTATTATGACAAAGACAAAAGCAAAAGCCAAGAAGAACAAAAACCAACAAGCAAACACACACACACACACACACACACACACACACGAAACAAAAAGGAAAAACACTGTCAATCATCCCTCTGGGATATAAGGCGATTGCATTGATAACATATATAATTTATCCAATGGCATAGAATTTAAGGTACTTTTGAGATGAGTTTATGTGAGTATAATCTAATTATGAGCTGCAATCTATCAGCTGTTGCTTTGTACAGATTCATTTCTTAATTGATTGGAGTCTGTTTACATTGAGCTTGGGGGTTGGTACTAGGGGAAAATTTCCTGTATCAGTTCTTTCATGTATAGATTCTTGTGTATCAGATCAAAACCTGTCATATTAATGCAAGGGGAGCATTGAGGTGCTAAATATATGTTGGTTCTAGATCCCCTTTCATCGGACACCCATTAAGCCAGGATTCCCACCAAAGGTCCAGTGACTGCCATTTCCACAGTCTTGGGGTGGCCATCCTTTGCTTCCTCTCCCATCAGTATTTCAGTCTTAAGTCCAAGGGTACAGGTAGTTTTGAGGTAGGGCCCAGTTCATTCAGTCGGGTTTCCATGTTAAGTCCTTCTGGTGTGTCCCTTGGGGATGCTATAAAGCCAGCGTCTAAGGTGATCATAGTGCTTAATCCATGGTGTGGTTCACTGAGGGATGGGTAGAAACATATTCATAGTGAAAAATTTAACTCTTTAAGAGAATAGAAAGCCTTATCTTTCTCCCACAGAGCGACTGGTAATTTGGAACTGCTGACTTCACATAACAACTACACCACCAGGATTCCCTTCTTCGCATTGGGGGGATGCAAATAAAATATGCAATGTGGGAGCATTGCACACCTACTCGGATCATATCATCAAAAAGTGAGAAAATAGCAATGTGGGCAAGTAGGTGGAGATATCAGATATAATATATACACTGCTGGTGGGAACTAAATTTGTAAGTTCCTCAAAGAAAAAATTAAACAATAGTTTTACCATATGACTCAGACATTCCACGTCTATGTATATGTACATACTCAAGATAATTGAAAACACAGGTATACACAAAAATTCATTCACGAATGTTCTGTACTGATACAGGCTACAAATATTGTTAAACTTTGAAATTCAGGAGCCAGACACGAGAGGCCACATATTGTATGGTCCCATTTATAGGAAATGTCCATAACAAGAGAAATTGATGGGAAGAGAAGGTAGATTGGTGTGTCTTATTAGGCACTGGAAGGAAGGGCAGATGGTGGAATGACTTCGTGCTTCCTACTGAAGCTTCTTTGCAGGGTGACAAAAATGTTTTGGAACCAGGTAATGTTTCTCAATTAACAGAAGTATTTCTCAATTCTATTAATACACTCTGAACCACTAAATTGTACACTTTAAAAGGGTGAATTTACTGATGTGTGAATTATATCTCCATGAAGTTGTTGAAAAAGGAATGCCAGTATAAGCATAGTCTTCAGAAATGTAGAGAAAGAAGGAAAATGTTTATAGTAGTTAACCATGGGAAATGGGAATGTGACATGGCGAGGAAGACTTTAGCTTTGGACACTAAACGTTGTTTGCATGCATCCCTTAGAGAAAACCCAAATAATTTAAAAGCAAAAGACACACATACTTATATACACATCATGGGGGACAAGCCAGACGAGATTCTCATGCCATAGATCTGAGGCGGGAACCAGGATTCTGCATTTTAAAAAAAATTTCAACATATTTTTTAAATCGTTTTATTGGGGCTCATACAATTCATCACAATACATAGATCAATTGTGTAAAACACACCTATACATTTGTTGCCCTCATCATTCCCTAAATTTGCTTTCCTCTTGGGTTCCCGGAATCAGCTCATTTTCCTTTGTTCCCTCCCCCCCCTCCCCCATGAACCCTTAATAATTTTTAAATTATTATATCTTATATTACCCTGCCCGGCATCTCCCTTCACCCACTCCTCTGTGGCCCGGCCCCCAGAGAAGAGGTTATTTGTAGATCCCTGTGATCACTTTCTACCTCCCCCCCCCACTTCCCTCCTGGTATCGCCACTGTCACCCCTGGCCCTGAGGGGTTCATCTGTCCTAGATTCTGCATTTTTAATAAGATAGCTTGATGATTCTGCCACAGGTGGTGTGCTAGTAACTAGTGAACTCCAAGAAACACTAGTATATCCAATGTTAAAATTATTTTGCAGTGAATTATGGTAAAATCCCTCTCTTGTTGCGGGAAAGAGGTGAGGGAGCACTCATCTATATTGGGGAACAAATTCAGGTAGGTGTGCTCCTTTTGGAGTAGCAAGTTTCAGCTGCTAAGACATGAAAGTATGTGCTCTACATGCTTTAATAAGGGGGAGAAGTTGACCCCACACTGAAGTTTTCTGACTCAATCATAGTTAATGTATTGAGGTTTTAAAGCTATGTTCTGTGTGGACTAAAATCACTTAGATAAAAGATTTGAAAAGGGCACGTCTAGTAGGGTAATTATAATGCCTGGCAAATGTATTGCTTAAGATTTCACTTTCTCCTTTTTAGATGCGCAATCTCTACCAATAAGGCAATAATAAACTCAAATAATCAAGTTGAAAAACAAACAAACAAACAAAAAATTTCACTTTCTCATATTTCATGTCAGGTTTGACATAAATATAAAATGAGAAGAGGTGCCTTTTCCATATTTCAATAGGGAGTGTAGTGGGTATTTAGTTCATTGGAGACAACATGGAAACCAATGGGGTTTTGTCACCTTGAGGGCGCCAGCACATCAGTCCTTACAGCAGTTCAAAACCATAGAGAAGGACACAGTACCATGGCCCTGCCTAAGATATAATGGCACCCACCTCTCAAATACAAAAACACCAAAACAAACTGACCCCCATCGAGTCGATGCCGACTCATAGCGACTCTATAGGATAGGGTAGAACTGCCCCTGTGAGTTTCCAAGTCTAGCTCTTTATGGGAGTAGAATGTTCCATCCTCCACAGAGACACTGGTGGTTTTGAACTGCCAACCTTGCAGATCACAGCCCAATGTGTACCTAGTATGCCACCAGGCCTCCTATCTACCCATCAGCTGCCTTGAATTGTTCCTGGATATGAATGAGGTCTCTCTTACCTCTCCATCCTCCAAGTGTCTAATGGAGTGCTTCCAATACAAGGGAGGAGGTAGGAGTCAGCGCCAAACAACTCATACATTTAGTATCTAATCTGGTCCCCTCAGTAGTCCTGAGAGGCAAGTAGTATTCCCATTTTCCAGGTAAGAAGATGGATCTGTGGTAACTGCCAGGTGACCCCTCCACTGCAAGTCTCACAGTAATATGAGTGAAACCTGTCATTTTATGTTCTAATACTAAGACTTTTAGGTGGTCCCACTGCTTTCATAAATTCATTGACCAGTGCTCTTGGTCCAGCTACTTACATGTTGTTAGAAAATATTTTGATTTTCTTTTATTAGGTTTTTTTGGACAAACGTAATCGGTGCTTTGTTGGGGAGGGGGAAAAGTACAGGTGAGAAAAAGGGAAATGTCTTATTCCACCATGCAGACAGAGAAAGCCATTATTTCCCTGTTGGTATTCATACTTTCATAATTTCCCTGGTGCTCGAATGTATTCCACGCACAGAAAAGTTTACAAAAATGGGCTGATACTGTATATGCAGGTTTACAAACAGTTTATTCACATTTTACAAGGTACCGTGAACATCTCCCCCATGCACATGGGTGAAAGCCCTACTGACACACAGAGCGCTGCAGTGGGGTCCAAGGCTGCTGGTAACAAGAGTGACACCTGAAGCAAGGTAAGTATCAGCACAGGTTAGAGCACAGAGCCTGGCAGAAGCCTGCCAGGGAAAGCAGGGCTGGCACGATTCCCATCTGAGAATCAGAATGGAAAGGCAACGGGATTAAAGGTAGGGGACATCTTGTAAGTCTTTTTGGCCCCTACCTCCGCCCCTGACTCCTCTGACCCCCCGCTGGCCCCTAGGGGGGAAAGGATCCTGGACCTCTCTTTGCAACCAATGAAAGCCACCGGCTTTCTGCTTTTTCCTTAGCTCTTCCTGAGCCCTTGACGCGTCACCACATTCTCTCATCATCATCTCCTCGCTGCTCAAGTGCCTTTCGTGTAAGTCCTCCTGAGAGTCCCTGGGGGAATCATCGGTGCCCCTGTCCGTTTTCCTTTTGGCTTTCCTGGGCACGTGATCTTCAGCGGGGCGCTTTTCGGAGGCCCGGGCCTCGCTCTCGGGCTTCCGCTGGGCCTCCCCTTGAGGAGTGCCCTCATCTCCTGGCTTTCCCTGCTGAGTCTCCTGCTCTCCCTCTGGCTGCCCCTCAGCCCCCGCCTCTCCCTCACCACCTGCCTTCCCCTGGCATTCTGCCTTCCTCTCCACCTCCGGCCGGGCCGCCTCTTCGGACTTCCCTTCCTCTTCCGGCTCTGCTTCATCTTCTGGCTTGCTTTCCTTTTCCAAGTTTCTTTCATTTTCTAGTTTTCCTTCATTTTCTTTGTAGAGCTTTTCCATGTTGAGATTTCCTTCTTTGCCTGTCCTAGGAGATCAAGGAGAATGAAGGCTTAAGGGGTGGGATTGATTGTCTCAACGGACCTTTGCCTTTTCTGGCTCGGGGCTTTCCTGACTCTATTCCACCTTCTAAGTACAATCCTACTCTTCTTTCCTCCTTCCCTCCCCACTTCTTCCATGTTCCTAAGAGCCAAAGGTTGGAAATCTTCACAGGTGCTCTACCCATGTTTAAGTGGGGTGCACTGAGAAGTGGGTAGGAGCCTTTTCCCCTCTAACCTTTGTGCTAGCCTAGGCTATGCCTTCTGGGCCAGTTCCTTCTTTTCACCTTTGCCTGCAGTTGTAAGACACAGAGCTGCCAACATGGCCTGGTCTGCTTTCAGAGCTCTTGTCTACACTCCTCCCTCCCTTCTTCTCCGCTCTGTCATCACTATGATTCCTTAGGGACCTGGCACTCCAATAGCGAAGCCCCCAACAGTAGCAGGACCATCAGGTAGTGGCTTCTTCAACTTCTGCTCTGCCTTAATGTACTCTTACCCCAGGGGTCCTGGGGCAGTTGCCCTCTTGCACTGACCTGGGCTGATACAGCAGGTCTCTTCTTTTCTTGCCTGGTGTGGTGCCCACAACCACACACTTGAAGACCTGCATAGAGACACAAGACAGGTGGTGAATGAGGAATTGCAACGTGAATGACGGGCTCCTGGGGCATTGGTTATTTCAGACTCTAGTCCAAACATTCTCACCTCCTGTCTGCCTGCCCTGTCCCTCACCTTCTCAGATTTTCACCCTCCTCCTGCCTCCCTTGTCCTATGTGGGGCAATAGAAGTGAGTTTATTTAAAAGTGTTTTTTCTGTTTTGTTTTAATTCTCCTTCCACATTTTTGCTTCACATTTCCAGCACTGAAAATGAGTACGGGTCAGGGCAATGGTGTTCAGAAGGCAGATCCGGCTGTACTCAGATCTCTGCCTTCTGACATCTCCCCCCCCCCCTCCCTCAAGGGTGTCCATGTAGGGCAAAATCCATCACTTCTCAGACAGGGCAGGAATGTCCACAGCAACACTGCCACCTCTCTTCCTTCCCCGCATCTCCTGAAAGCCCACATTTTCCTGCAATGCAAGAGACAAATGATGCTCTAACGGCCTGAACGTTTTGCTCCATGCAACCGTCTCTGAACCCTCGATGGGTCAGAAGCCCCTCCTCCGCAATAGGTAGCAGATCCCCAAGAGCAAGCCCCTGCCCTCCTCCTCTGCAGCCTCCCCCAACCCTCTGCTCCCACAGCCCACCATTTCCGACTCCAAAATGGACGGAGGGTGGGGAAGAGACGCTGGAAACGCAGGCCTGGACCCTGCTGCAGGCTTCGCGGTGCCCCCTCAGTCTATCCCCCCTCCCCGCCAGAGGCCGCCCGCTCCCTAGTTATCCTGTCCACCTCCTAGATTATCCGAGCTGGTACCCATTTCCAACCCCTAGCCGCTCCGGAGCTCCTCCCCACAAACCCTCCATTTCTTGCACCAAAGGGGTGGGCGTAGGGGAAAGAAGTCCACAGAAGCCGCTCCTGGACCCTCCGGCATCTCTACCCTCCGCCTACGGCTCAATAGGCAGAGATGGATGCATAGGCATCCCCGGGGTCATGCATCCTCATCCTCACATTTCCTTCTGCCAGCAGCACAGACTTATCCATGGATGGCAGAGACAGCATTCCAGACCCCCTATCCCCAACACTCACACATTTTTATGCGCCAGAATGAATGGAGGGGGAGAGGCGAGTCGTATCTGGAAAGGAAACCCTATTCCCAGTAGTCTCTGTCCTCCCCCACCCCCACCCCAGGAGTCCCTGGTTTGTACTGACCTGCAGGGCTATAGGGCAGTTGCCCCTGAGCCCCTCAGCCTGAAGTCTGCCTTCCTCCACGGAAATAGGGAGCTGATACCTGGAGGAAAAGGACTACTGCACTCGTTGGCTCTGGATCACGTGAGGGAAACGTCACCAGTGGGCTCGGGTCCCTGGTTCCCCTCTAACCAGTAGAAAGTGCGTCAGGACTAGTCCATCTCCTCCCTGCACAACCCTGCCCGCGCTCCCGGCCTCACCACAGGAGGCCCCGCCACTCCTTTTGCTGGTGTGTGTGTGTGTGTGTGTGTGTGTGTGTGTGTGTCTTTGCCAACCCCAGAGGTGAAAAGTGGCGTCTTCTTACTGTGGTCGGTATTCGTCCTCCCGTGCTGCCTGTTTAACAGGGAGGGGTTGCAGCTTCACCAGCGCTACTAGCCATTGGTGTCTGTATCTCTGAGGAATCTTTCACCCCCTTTTAAGGCACCTACTCCCTCAGGCTTCTCCATCTAGCCACTGTGATGATTTTACCTGCCGTCTGGACCTTCACTTAGTACGGACATGGTGGGTTGTCAAATAGGTTATTCTTATAAGTTAAAAAAAATCAGAGTTATGTTCCTCTAAGGAGAAGAAATTGTTTCTGGTAGGAGAAAAGCAAGAGAAAACATGATTCCAAAGATATCCACCTCAGCCTGGGGACCAAATCAAGTTCATAGCACTCATTTTGAACATTTGAAAGAAGAATTTGATTAGTCAAATACATATATAACATTTCTTCAGACATAGCGGTTTCTTGTCCTGTTCCATTAAAAAATAAGAGAAAAGCAACCACATCCATTTCATGTTCCCAAACAATAGTTGAATGCTAAGTAGCCCTGCTGGAATATTGTGGCTACCACAAAGTCTCTTGTGAAAATTTGGCCCATAGCTATTTTCATTCAGAAACTTTGTTCTGGGCAAAAGGGAAAACTGTGCGCCTGAGGCAACTGAGGTCTAAGACGGCTGCAGAAATGCTCCGATTCTGCTCGCCTTATCAAAAAGTGCTGCTCCTCCCATTCCGCCCAGTCAGTCTCTCATCCCCTGCAGTCCATCCACTGACTGACTCACTCCAAAAATATCCATGGCCAGGTGACTGAGTGGGTGACCTGAGTAGATGCCTTTGGTTCCTTTCCTCCCTCTTCTCCCCAATTCCCTCAGACCTAATTCAACCTCAGCTTGGATGAGAGTGCTGTTGTCACCACTGGAAAGGAGAATGGGATTCTTTTCACACCTCTGCAGCTGTGGGTTTCTTTGAAGCCTGAAAAGTAAGTGATGGCTAGGGGGACAGATCCCAGTCCCTCAACCTCATCCCACTGAGCCTGCCTGTTCCCTGCCCCTTTTTACAGTGCCCAGATGAAGTCCTGCCTGGAAGCAGGCTCCTACTGCCTACCTGATTTAGGGACGCAGCCTGCTGGGTCTCTCAACTCCGGCTTTATCACCTTCAGCGCACCTACGAGGAGGGCTGTATGCTGCCTTCTGTTCATACCTCCACTGGTGCCCTCTCAACCAGAGTGGATTGACCTACATCAGCCGTTCTCTACTGAAAAAAGTCTGTAGACGGTCTGAAATGGTATACAAGGTTGCATGTATTTAGAGGGTTAGTGGAATATGTGCACTTCTGTGGGAAGAGGATTTGTGCCCCAGGAACCTGCGAAACCTTGAGATATGAGCAGATCGACCGTATGAACAAGCAGAAGTTATGGGGTCGAAAGAATGCGGAGGGAAGAAGCTACTGAGGAACAAGACGGGAAAGAGGAAGAGACAAACAGCAGCTGAGCCATGTTCAAAGGAGAGCATCTACATCTTGGGCTCAGGCCTCACAGAACTAGGGAGATACACGAATCCCCCAAAAGTAACACTCAAAAGCATGTGCAAGTATGTATATGGGGGCGGGGGGAGCGGAGTGATAGGAGACAAAAGTTAGTTTAGAAAGTACCGCCACGAGGATGCCTCATCATAAAATGCGTTTAAAATTGCCTCTGCATTCGGTAGATGGCTGAAGACAAATTCTCTCAGTAATGCACTGGTTTTTGTCTTGTTAGGTGTTTGTTTTTTTTAAGTCCAATCACAACCGTGGCTGTTGAGGGCATTTGCCATTGGATTCAAGGCAGAGAGTTCGGCTCAGAAAAGTATGCTAATTATGTTTTGGGATTCCAAAGGGGTAAACTGGATTGATTTTTCTCGAAGGACGTAGGACAATCTCAGGCCTTATTAGGAAGAAGTTTAAGAATACTGAAAACTACACTGGTGAGATAAAGGCCAGGAAAACACTGAAGACCCCCCCCCATGCATTTGTTCATTCTTTGAGGGTAGCAAGGGTTGTCCCAGAAGAATTTCATTGAGAAACCTTCCCTCATCTACCCTCCAGCCCTGATCTTGCTCCTTCAGGCTTCCTTGTGTTCCACAAACTCAAAGAACATTCAAAATGAGCATGATTCCAGTCCTTCAAGGATGCCTGGACTATTGTGTAAATCAGAGTGCAGCGTTCTTTGGGGCAGTGTTATTCAGATCAAAACATCACCTTCAGAAGTGTATAGACTTATATGGATGGTATGTTGAGAAACAATACTTGTACATTCCGATATTTTTATTTCATAAAGCTTTCTATTATTTGAGAGCAACACATTTTTGCTTTCATGTGTACATTTTTGATAGGTGTATACATTTGCTAGGCGTCCTGGTGGTACAGTGGTTACATGTTGAACTGATAAACGGGAGGACAGCAGTTTGAAGCCACCAGTCACTCGGAGGGCGAAAGAGAAATCATTTTTACTCCCGTAAAAAGATACAGTATCAGAAACCCATAAGGGCAGTGCTACCTTGACTTAGAGGGTTGTTGTGAGTTGAAAGCAACTTGTTGGCAGGGAGTTTGGTTTCTTTGATACAATTGCTGAGGAGAATGCTTATAGCTTTCATCCCATGCTCACAGGTGAAGGCTTACTGACCTAGAGAGTACCCTTTTATATATGCAGGTCCTGCCCCCCAATTTAAATTCAATTGCCATTAAAAAAACAAAAACAAAGGAAAACTTTTTTTATTGTGAATCAGAGGACAGTTTAAAGAGCAAATGAGTTTTTCCATTTCACAATTCATACATATTTTGTTTCATTTCATTGATTACAGTCTCCACAATGTAACATCCCTTATCCCACTTCCTCCCTGTGTTTTCCATTTTTATTTCTCCTTCCGTAATCCTTTTGAACTTTAACCTTGGGTAAATGCTGTCCTTTGGATTTGAAAACAGTAGCCTGTTGTTTTTTATAGTTTTGAATTTTTTCCCCACTTCCCCACCTCATTCTGTCTTCTAATGTGGTCCCTTTCAGAGCAGTTGGTAGTGGTAGCCAGGCACTATCTAGTTCTTTGGGTTTCAGGATCGTGGGGACTGATGTTCCTGTGATCGTTAGTCCACTGGATTGTTTCCATGGAACTTAGATTTTCTTCACTTTTCTTTGCTCTGGATGGAGAGAGACGACTATAGATGGGCGCTGATGAGAGCCCAGTGACTGCTCACTAAAGTAGAATGTAGAACATTGTCTTTGTGAACTGTATTATGCCACTTGATTTTGATGGCTTCTGATCAGAGCCTCCAGATACAATGAACTATTCTCTTAAAAATATATATTATTGTTTAGAAAATGGTGATGGTAACATATGTACACATATGCAATTGATGTATGGAATGTTAAAGAGGTATAAGAGCTCCCAATAAAATAATCTTTAAATATGTATAAAGTACAAAAATTATATGCCATGCATACAATATTTGAATATATGTAACAAAAAACTGAGAACGAAATATTACTAATTATTTTATACTTTCAAAAATTTCTAAAACAGCCAAAATTATTTGTTAAAAATGTTTTTATATCATTTTATTGGGGCTTATACAACTCTTATCACAGCCCATACATACATCAATTGTGTAAAGCACACTTATACATTTGTTGCCCTCATCATTTGCTTTCCGCTTGGGTTTCTGGAATCAGCTTCTCAGTTTCCGTTTTCCCCTCCCCCCTCCCCCTCCCTCATGAGCCCTTAATAATTTACAGATTATTATTTTATCTTATCGTTCACTGCCCGGTGTCTCCTTTCACTCACTTTTCTGTTGTCCATCCCCCAGAGAGGAGGTTATATGTAGATCCTTGTGATCGATTCCCCCTTTCTACTCCCGCTTCGCTCTTGATATCGCCACTCTCACCACTGTTACGCACCATTGTCCTATCAGACTCCTAGTGACACTATGAACAACACACAAGAAACCCTGCCTGGTCCTGCACCATCCTCACAACAGTTCTTATGTTTTTTTGTTTTTTTATATGGATCATTTTATTATCTTATATATATATATATTTTTTCCATTTCTTTTTTTTTTTAAACATTTTATTAGGGGCTCATACAACTGTTATCCCAATCCATACACACATCAATTGTGCAAAGCGCATTTGTACATCGTTTCTCAAAACATTTTCTCTCCATTTAAACCCCCAACATTAGGTCCTCATTTTTCCCCTCCCTCCCCGCTCCCCGCTCCCGCATGAGCCCTTGATAGTTTATAAATGGGTATTTTGTCATATCTTGCCCTCAGTTCTTATGTTTGAGCCCCTTGTTGTACTTACTGTGTCAATCCATCTTGTTAACGGCCTTATTTATTTAAATACCTTTATTTTTTGAAACCATTTATTGGGAGTTAATACAGATATCATATCAATCCATATTTTAATCACATCAAGCAGTATTATACTATCTTAATAGATGTAAAATGGTATCTCCTGGTGGTTATTATTTGCATTTTCCTAATAGAGTCCTGGTGATTCTATTTAGTAAGCCTGGTGGTTCTTTGATAACTGTTAACTGAAAGTTAAAACCCATTAGATGCTTTTTGAGAGAAAGATAAGGCTGTTTTTTCCAGTAAAGATTTATAAAGCCTCTGAAATCCTTTATAGCAGGGGTGCTCAATACATCGATCACGATCTACTAGTCAATCGCAAATGTAGTGTGGGTAGATCGCATGACATTAAAAAAATAGACGTGAGCCTATCATCAATCCTGTCAATTAATTGATATACAGAGCAGCCAATCAGATGCAATCTTAGGTGTCAAATGCATGCACAAACAACTGCTCTAAGTGCAGCAAAACTGACAAGCTAAGTTATCGCCAATCTTTAGACCTTGTTTTTTTCTCTCATAAACGTAAGAAAGGGTACTAAAATGAGTGGGGGTGCTGGACCAAGTAAGAAGACAAAAATATATTACTTTCATACGGAATGGGAGATGTAGTCCAGAGCGCATGAACAGTTCTGGAACTTAATCGCAGAGGGAAAGAACCCAAACATGAGAAAATGTGCTACCTCCTTGACTGCATTATTCGGCTCTACTTATTTATGTGAGTCAGCCTTTTCCCACATAAAGATCTTTAAGTCCAAGTACTGTTCCACCATGACTGATGATCATTTGGAAGTGTGCTCGAGGCTGGCTGTCAGCAGCTCCTGTCCGGACTATGCATCCCTGACTCATTCCATTCAGTGCAAGTCATCAGAGTCAACTCAGGGAATGACAAAAAATGTACATAGTTAATTGTGTGGTGTTGTGCAATATGGACTCATGTGGTTATGCAAGGTACATAAACGTACATTGTACATCTAACGAATTCTTAATGAATTTATAAATAAATGTAATAAATAACTAATTAAAACAAATATATGTTTTGCATTTTTGTAGTTGGTAGATCATTTTGACTTGATCATTTCATAAGTAGCTCACATGCTGAAAAAGGGTGAGCACCCCTGCTACATAGGCTCATTATGAGTTTGAATCAACTCAATGGCATGAGTCTTTAAAAATTTTTTTTTCTTCAATACTTAATCAACAAATACTTGCTGAAAGTCTACAGTGTAGAAGGCACTATTGTAGACATTTCAGCTACATCCCTGAACATTAGACAGAATACCTCCCCCCCCCTTTTAAACAAAATTTAAACAGTTTTATTGGCATTTCATCGATATATCAGTTTTAAAACATTTTCATCTTCCTTGTACTCATTGTTATTAGTGTGATTATTTTTTAAATTATGGCAAAATATACCAAAAATCATCCTTCGATTCAACAATTTATACATGTATAATTCAGTGTCCTTGATTATATTCTTTGTTTTGTAAAACCATTATTGATATCCTTTTCCAAATTATTCCACCACCATTAACATACACTCAATGCCCCTAAGCTAAAAACTCCTCCTCCACCCATGGTAACCACTGGTCAACTTTGGTTTCATTTTTTAAAATAGTTTTATTGGTACAAAATGCACATATCATACACTTCCATAGTTTTGTCGCTTTTTAAAAGAGTTGTATGCACATCATTACAATCAGTTCTGGTGCTTCCTCCGGCTCCCACATTATTTGTTTCCAAATTCCCCTCACCCTCCTTCCCTTCTGTGATAAACCACTGCAACAGTTATTGTCCCTAGTCACCCACTCCTTCTGTACTTCACAAACTGGGAAACCTAAAAGAAACAATAAAAAACATAATGAAACAGAAAAAGAAAATAATAATAATAATATAAAAATAAACATAAAGAGCAAGAAAGTAAAGAGCCCTGGCAATATAAAAGCCAGAGAAGACCTTTCTGTTGTGGAACAAGCAAGAAATATTTGAGCCTAGAGCAAATTCAGGTTGGGTCAAGGAGGAGGCCATCTGACCAGTAATCATAATCAAATTTGCAATGACCTCTATTTGATAGTAAAGCTTGTGAGTCCCTCACCTGTGGCCAGAGGGGGGCCTTAATCTGACTAGATACTCTACAGATGGATTTTTAGGCTCCCACTGTCCTCCACAAATTGGTTGTTCACAATTTAAGCTCTGATACTTTTCCCTTCATCATATTTGGATGTTGTTATTGTCATATTTGGATTACACAGGTTGGTGTGCTTCTTCAATGTGGACTTAGTTGATGCCTCAGTTAGATGGCTGTTTGTTTGAATACAAACCTATATGACTGCAGACACTATTAAAATTGATAGCCGGGCACCAACTGAGCAGGTAAATGGCATGAGTTTTAGATTCAGTAACTGATGATTTTGAACATCTTTCCATATACTCATCGGCCATTTGTACATCTTCCTTGGAGAAATATCTGTTCTGATTATTTACCCGTGTAAAAATTGGGTTACTTTTCTTTTTGCTTTTGAGTTTTAAGGATTCTTTATATATTCTGGATACCAGAACCTTATGAGGTATATAATTTGCAAATATTTTCTCCTATTCTGTCGGTTGTGATTTTACTTTGTTGATAGTATTTTCTGATGATAATTTTTTTTAATTTTGAGAAAATTATATTTACCTATATTTTCTTTTGTTGCTTGTATGTTTGCTGACATATCTGTGAATCTATTACCAAATTCAAGGTTATGAAGAGTTATCCCAGTGTTTTCTTCTAAGAGGTTTATGAAATCATTTATGCCTTTGACCCCATTTTGGTTCATTTATGTGTATGGTGTGAGATATGAGCTTAAATTTATTCTTTTGCATGAGGAAATCCAATGGTCCTAGGCTTTCTCCATTGAATATGATGTTAATTATTGTTTTGTCACAAAAACCCTTTATTAGGTTATAATGACATTCCTATTTTATTGAGTATTTTTATCATTAAATGTTGTTGAATTTTGTCAGTTGCCTTTTCTGCATCAATTGAGATGGCTATTCATTCATTCATTCATTCAATTATCCAAAACAAGCAAATTCACTGCCATAGAGTCGATGCAGAAAGGATAGAACTGCCCCTCTGAGTTTCCTAGACTGTAACTCTTTTAGGGAAGTAAAAGGCCCATCTTCCCCCTGCAGTGTGACTGGTGGTTTTGAACTGTTGAGCTTGCATAGCAGCCCGCCACTACACCACCAGGGCTTCTTCATTCTATTAAGGTGTTATGTTATATTGTTTTTATTATGTTGAATCACCTTTGTGTTCCTGGGGTAAATTTTACTTGGTCAATGTATATAATTCTTTCAATATGTTGCTGAATTTAATTGGTAGAATTTTTTTGTGGATTTCTGCATCTATATTCATAGGATTATTTGTACTTTTTTTGAGATATCTTTATCGAACTTTGGTAACAAGGTAATAATGTTTGTCTGATATAATGAATTTTGAAGTGTTTTTTTCTTCCTCTGTTTTTAAGAAGCGTTTGAGGGGAATTTGTGTTAATTCTCTAAATATTTTTTTTAGAATTTAGCTCTGAAATAACTGGTCCCGGACTTCTTCTTTTTTTTTTAAAGAACATTTTAAATTACTGATCAATTTCTTTACTTATTATAGATATATTCAGATTTCTATTTCTTTTTGAGTCATTTTTGACAATTAATGTGTTGCTAGGAATGTGTTTATGTAAATTGGTGACATACAATCATTTATAGTATTCCTTTATAATATTTTTTATTTCTGTCAGGTTGGCAATGATATTACCACTTTAATTGCTGATTTTAGAAATTTTAGAGTTTCTTCCCTATACTCACTTCTCACTAAAGGTTTGTTAATTTTCTGGAGGGTTTCAAAGAATCTATTTTGGTCTCATTGATCTTTTCTCTGTTTGATATTTTGTTATCTTTACTCTGTTTTTCCCGGGCTCTATATACTAGCCTTTTTTGTATTTTTATATGTTTTGTCTCATTATAGTTGTCCTTTTGCTATGGTTTATTTTGCTCAACATAATGTCTTCAAGCTCCACCTATACTGTAGTTTGTATCAAGACTTCATTTTTCCTACCGACTGAGCAGTATTCCACTGTATGTTTGTACCACATTATGTTTAGCCATTCATCTGCTGGCAGGCATTTTGGTTGTTTCCATCTTTGGGCTTTTGTGAAGACCGTTGCAGTAAACATTGGTATACAAGTCTATTTTGAAGTCTCTGCTTTCGAATATTTTGGGTATATACCTAGGAGAATAACCTGCTGGGTTATAGAGTAGTTCTGGTTTTCTCTTTCTGAGAAACTGCCACACTGTTTTCCACAATGGCTATACCATCTTGTATTTCCATCAGCAATTGATAAGGATTCCAATTTCCACACTTCCTTACCAACATTTCCTATTTTCTTTCTTTCTTTTTTATGCTAGCCATTATAGGTCAGTGTGAAATGGTATTGAACTGTGGTTTTGATTTACATCTCTCTGATGGCTAATGACTTGAAAGATCTTTTCATGTTTGGTAATTAGAAAGCTCATTTTGATGAATTCTATTCAATTCCTTTGCCCAATTTATAATTGGGTTATTTGTCTTTTTGTTGTTGAATTGTCAAATATATATATATATTTAGATTCTTCTCATATGTATGATTACTGAAGGTGTTCTCCAAGTTGGTAGCTTGTATTTTCACATTTTTTTGCAAAGACTTCTGGTGCAGCGAGTTTTAACCTTATTTTTTTGGGGGGAGACAGGTATCATTTATTTATTTTGTCTTTTGCGGTTTGTGCTTTGTTATTACATTAGCTAATATATTGTTAAAAACTCAGCCTTTGTTCTTTTAAGAATTCTAGTTTGCATATTTAGGATTTTAATCTAGTTTTAATTTGCTTTTATGTATGGTATGAGGCATTAGTACTACTTTTTTTGCTGTGGTAATCCAATTTTCCCTAAACCATTAAAGAAAATATATTCTCCCTATTGAATGGATTTAGCACTCTTGTCCACAAAGATATGTGTGGTTCATTTATGCATTCTCAATTCTATTTTATTAATCTATGTGTCCATTGTTATACCAGTACCAGGCGGTTTGATTTATATCACTGTACAGTATGTTTTCAAATCAGGACTTGTGAGGGCTCTTACTTGGTTCTTTTCTCTCAATATTGTTTAACTATTGGGGGTCTCTGGCCATTCCATATAAAGTTGAAGACTGTGTTTTTCTATTTGTATAAAAAAGACTGTAGGAATTTTTATTGGAATTGCCTTCAATCTATAGATCCGTTTTGGTAGTTTCAACAGCAAACAATATTAAGTCATCCAATCCAAGAACATGGACCATGCTTCCGTTTAATTATGTCTTCTTTAGTCTCTTTCGACAGTGCTCTATCATTTTCACTGTCAAAGTCTTTCATGTCCCTGTTGTTGTTAGATGCCAATGAATTGGTTGTGACCCGTGTACAATATAATGAAACACTGTCCGGTCTTGCACCATCCTCACAATTGTTCCTATGCCTAAGCCCATTGTTGCAGCCGCAGTGTCAATCCCTCTCATCTAGGGCCTTTCTCTTTTTCGCTGTCCCCTCTACTTGACCAAACATGATGTCCTTCTCTGGGGACTGGTCTCTCCTGACATTATGTCTGAAGTATATAAGATGAAGTTTCGCTATCCTTGCCTTTAAGGAGCACTCTTACCGACCATACTTCTCCCAAGACACATCGGTTTGTCCTTTTAGCAGTCCATGGTTCTTTCAATCTTTTTCGCCAGCACCACAGGGCAAATGCACTGATTTTTTTCCGGTCTTCCATGTTCAAGTTCAATTTTCACATACATATGAGGCAACCGAAAATACCACGGTTTAAGTCAGGTGCACTTTAGTCCTCACAGGAACATTCTCGTTTTTCAGTACTCTAGAGAGGGCTTGTGCAGCAGATTTACCCAATGCAGCACAACCTTCATGTCTCTGGTTATATTTATTCCTAGGTACTTTATTTGCTTTAGATGCTGTTGTAAAAATGGAATTATTTCCCTAATTCCCCTTTCAGATTTCTAACTGATTGTGTATAGAAACTTAGCTGATTTTTTTGGTTGGTTGACCTTGTACCCTGCAATTTTTCTAAATTTGTCTATTAGCTCTACAAGTGGGTGTTTTGGGATTTTTTCGATATATGGCATATTATTCATGAATAGACTTAATTTCACTTTTTCTTTTACAATTTGGATATATCTTATTTGTTTTGCTTGTCTTATTTCTCTGGCTAAGGCCTCTAATAAATTACTGAATAGACATGATGAGAGTGGGTACTCTTATGTTGTTCCCAATGTAGGGAGAAAGCTCTTAGTCTTTCTCCATTAAGGATAATGTTGGCTATTGGCTTTTCATATACATCCTGAATCATATTGAAGAATGCTTTTTCTGTTCCAATCTTCTTTATGGTGTTAATCAAGAAAGGGTGTTGAATTTTATCAAATACTTTCCCTATTTCCAGAGAGGTGGTCATGTGGCTCTTTCCTTTTGTTCTATTGAAGTGGTTTATTCTGTTAATTTATTTTCTAATGGGGATTTATCCCTGCATTTCTGGAATAAATCCCACTTGGTCATGGTTTATGACTCTGTTGGAATCTGTTCACTAGTATTTTGTTGAGGGCTTTGTATCAATATTCATAAGACATACTGGCCTATAGTTTTCTTTTTTTGGTGGTGATTTTGGTTTGGCTGTCAGGGTTTGGTCTACTTCATAGAACAAATTATTGTTTCCTTCTCTATCTTTTAGAAAAGTTAAAACTATACTTCTGTGAATGTTTGGTAGAATTCATCTGGTGCAGGATTTTTCTTTTGGAAGGAGGGGACTTCTTTTTTTTAATCATTTGATTGGGGGCTTGTACAACTCTTTTCACAATCGATACATCCATCCATCGTGTCAAGCACATTTGTACATTTGTTGCCATCATCATTCTCAAAACATTTGCTTTCTACT
>NW_022103942.1:413182-414664 GCF_000313985.2 Echinops telfairi | reverse complement strand
TGCACATAAATCTATTTCCCCATCATCATATATAAATATATTTACATATGTACATGCCTGTATTTAGACCTCTATAAATGTGTGTTGCCTCCTGGTCCTTTCCTCTATTTCCTTTTACTTTCCTCTTGTTCCACTATCATGCTCAACCTTCATTTGGGTTTCAGTAATTCCTCTTGGTTACATTGCCCTTGAACAATCCCTACCAGGCCTCTTACACCCTCTTCGCTGCTGATTTTGGATCACTTGTTATTCCCTTGTCCCTGGGTTGGTTAACACCACTTCCTTTCCCCCACCTCCTCCTCTCCCATGTTCCCCCAGAACCATCAGTCCCGTTGTTTTTTCCTCCAGATTGTGTATCCAGCCTATCTTATCTAGATAGACATGTAGAGATAATAATATGCCCAAAAAACTAGACAGAGAAAAACAAAGCGACAAAAGAGAACAAAACAACAACAACAAAAACCAATGACAAAATAAAGAAAAGCCTGTAAATAGTTCATGGTCTGCTTGCTGACTTTAGGAATGTTTTCCCGTAGAGTCTGATGGGGTGCAGTGCCCTGCCCCCAAAGTCAATTTTTGTTACTCCCTCAGGACTTCTTTGCTCTGCTCACGCGAGGGGACTTTTGATCAATGATTTTATCTCTTCATTTGTTATGAATCTGTCAATACTTACTTTTTCTTCTTACATCAGTTTGGTTAGATTTCGTGTTATTAAAAATTCTCCCATTTCATCTAGGTTATCTAGATTGTTGCTGCAATAAATGATTTTTGTTTTTCCTTTTTGCAGTCCACAGTACTTTCAATACTCTTCCCTAGCACCACAATTCAAATGCATCAATTCTTCTTTGATTTCCTTATTCAAAGCCCAACTTTCATACGCAAATGAGCCAATTGAAAATGGGAAACACACACCTTGCTGCTCAAAGTAACATCCTGGCTTTTCAGTATTCTAAAGAGGTCTTGTGCAGCAGATTCAGCTAATGCAGCAAGTCTTACGATTTCTTGACTGTTGCTTCCATGAGCATTGATTGTGTATCCAAACAAGACAAAATCCTTGATAACTTCAACCTTTTCTCCAGTTATCGTGATGTGACTTATTGATCCACTAGTGAGGATTTTGGTCTTTACATTGAGTCCTAATCCACACTGACAGGTTGTAATCCTTGATCTCCATCAGCAAGTTCCTCAGGTCCTCATCATTCCCTGCAAGCAAGGCTGTATCACCAGCACATAGCATATTTTCATTGCCTTCCTCCAATCCTGATGCCACTTTCTTCTTCATATAAGTCAGCGTCTCTGAGGACTTGCTCAGCATACAGATTGAATAAGTATGATGAGAGGACACAGTCCTGAGGCACATCTTTCCTGATTTTTAAAAAAAGTGTTTTATTGGGGGCTATTATCACAATCCATCCATCCACCCATTTTGTTAAGCACATTTGTACATATGTTGCCATCATCATTTTCAAAACATTTTCTTTC
>NW_022103942.1:398346-412174 GCF_000313985.2 Echinops telfairi | reverse complement strand
GGGTTTCAATAATTCCTCTCGGCTACATTGCCCTTGATCAAGCCCCACCAGGCATCCTATGCCCTCCTCACCATCAATTTTAGAACACTTGTTGTTCCCTTGTCCCTGGGTTTGTTGACTTCCCCCATCCTTTCCCCGTCCTCCCCCTCTCCTATGTCACCCTGGAACCATTGGTCCCATTGTTTTCTCCTCTGAATTGTTTATCCCGCCTATCTTATCCAGATATGCAGAGATAATAATAAGCACAAAAACAAGACAGAGCAAAGCAAAACAACAAAAGAAAACAACAGCAACAAAAAAACAAGGACCAAAAAAAAACCTATAAATAGTTTGTTTGTTGACCTTTAGGAGTGTTTTCTAGTCAAGTCTGATGGGGTACCATTTCCTGGTCCCAAAGTCCATTTTTGGTATTCCCTAGGACTTCATTGCTTTGCTCCCCTTGCTGCTCTGTTGCACGCCCTTAACATTTCGCCCAGATGTGGTGAGGTCAGATTGAGCACAATTCCCACCCTGTGCCTCCAGTGTTGTCCCACTCTGATGATTTGCTCAGAAGGTCAGTGAGGAATGTTGTGCCTTGTGGTGGGGCAGGCCCTATGGTCCTCTCTGTGCATTGGCTACTCTGAGAAGGAATATTGCCCTCAAGGATTGGTGGGCCAGGATGTGTTCACTCTCTCTTCCCTCTTCATTTGCTCCTGTGTGTTCTGAACAGATGTGCCCCTCTCCCTGAGCTGTAGCTTCAGTGCTGTTCTCTGAAGTGAATTCTTCTGGTGGGGTGGGGGTGGGATGTCTACATAGTTGGGATTTGGGCAAGCCCCGCATTCCTCTCTATTGGTTCCCTGCTTCATGCCTGTATGTTGCATTCACGTCTTGGTGCACCTGATTGAAGTCTGGTCCCTCTCTTCCTCTGCTGTGGAGATATAAACAGCACCCTCCCTTTGGGTGAGTTAGTGACCTGTTCCCCTTCTACCCAGGTCTTTTTTCCCCTTTCCTTTCTTTCCCCCTGCTTTTTAATTAACTGCCATATTTATCCTTGGATTTGGTCTGGCGCCTGCCACAGTACCTGGATCTCACCCCAGGAATGTATATATGTAGTAGATTTCCCCCTATGCCCCTTTTGAATTTTTAAGCTTGCCTCAGCGGACTTATCCTTTTGTTCTTGCCTTACTTCGCTTAGCATAGTTTCCTCTAATTCTTCCCATGTGGCGATGTGCTTCATGCGTTCATCACTGCTTTTTAGGGATGCGTAGTACTCCATTGTATGTAGGTACCACAGTTTTTTAATCAATTCATTCGTTGATGGAAATTTGGATTATTTCCAACTCCTTGTGCTTGTGAACAGTGCTGTGATGAACATTGGAGCACAGATGTCTGACCGTGGTTTGTTTCTAACCATATACTGGGTATATGCCCAGTAGGGGGATTGCTGGGTCATATACCTTTCCTGATTTTAAACCAGGCAGTACTCCCTTGTTATGTTTGCCCAACTGGCTCTTGATTCATGTATATGTTCCACATGAACACAATGAAGTGTTTTTGAACTTCTATTCTTCTCAAAGTGATCCATAGTTTATTATGGTCCACACAATCAAATGTCTTGGCATAATCCATGAAACACAAACATTTATTCTCTATTGTCAGCCAAGATCCATCTGACATCAGCAATGATATCTCTTGTTCCACATTCTTTTCTGAATCTGATCTGAACCTCTGGCAGTTCCCTGCCAATATACTGCTACAAATGTTGTTGGATAATCTTGATTAAAATTTTTCCTGTGTGTGATATCAATTATATTATTCTGTAGTTTTAGAAGTCTGTTGGGTTTCCTTTCTTTGGAATGGGCAAAAATGAATCTCTTCCACTCAGTTGGCCAAGTAGCTGTCTTCCAAATTTCCTGGCATAGATGAGTGAGTGCTTTCAGCGCTTCTTCAGCTTGCGGAAACATTTCAATAGGTATCCCATCCATTTCTGGAGCCTTGTTTTTTTCCTGATGTTTTCAGTGAAGCTTGAACATCTTCCTTCAGCACCATTGGTTCTTGCTCATGTGCTCCCTCCGAAGTGATGGAATGTTGACTAGTTCTGTTTGGGTTCAGTGACTCTATATTATTTCTATTGTCTCCCGATGCTTCTTGCGTCATTCAATATTTTGCCCAAGGAGCATTTCAGGATTGAAATTTGAGTTGACTTTTTTTTCTGGAGTTCTTTCAGTTTGAGGTATGCTGAGCATGTTCTTTCTTTTTGGCTTTCTAATTCTAGGTCTTTTCAGATCTCATGATATTTGACTATCTTCTTGAGGTGCCATTTGCAATGATCTCTCCAGCTCTTTGACTTCATCATTTCTTTCACTTGCTTTAGCTACTCTATGATTAAATGCAAATTTCAGAGTGTCTTCTGACATCCACTTTGGTCTTTCTTTTAAAAGACGTTTTGCTTGTTTCATGGGTGATAGTCATGATTTTCTCCTACAGTTCATCAGATCTTCTGTCATTTTTGTTCATTGAATCAAATCTGTCCTTGAGATGTTCTCAAAATTCAGGTAGGATAGACTTAAGTTTACCACCTTTTGGCTATCATGAATTTGTTTTCATTTTCTTCAGCTTAATCCTGAACTTACATATGAGCAATTGATGCATGGCCTAGTTTTAGTTACTGATACTGAGCTTTTCCATGATCTTTTCCCACAGATGTAGTCAATTTGATTTCTGTGTGTTCCATCTGGGGAAATCCATGTGTATAGCCACCTTTTGTGTTGTTGAAAAAAGGTATTTGCTATGAACAGTTGTTGATTTTGCAAAATTCCATCATTTGATCTCCAGCTTCATTTCCAACCACTGTTCCTTCCTCTTTGCATTCAAATGGACAATAATTATCAATGTATCTTGATTGCATGTTTTGTCAATTTCTGACTGAAATCATTGGTGGCATTCTTCAATTTCTTCACCACTAGCTTTTGTGGTTGGTGCATAAATTTGAATAATAGTTGTATTGATTTGATTTCCTTGAAGGCAGATATAGAATCCTATCACAGTGAGCATTGTACTTCATGATTGGACTTTGAAATGCCTTTTTCAGCAGTGAATGCTACACCATTCCTTTTGATTGTGTTATTCCTTTATTCATATGATTTTTTTATTCAAAATGATCAATACCAGTCCATTTAAGTTCACTATTGCCAAGGATATCAATCTTGATGTATTCTATTTCATTGCTGAACACTTTCAATTTTCCTAGATTCATACTGTGTTAGTCTGGGTAGCTAGAGAAACAAATCCACAGAAACTCATATGTTTGCAAGAGAATTTTATACAAAGGGTAAGTGTACATTAAGAAAGTATTCCAACCCAGTGCTGTCCAAGCAGATAAATCCAACATTAGCCCAAATGTCTGACACTGATCTACAAAGTCCCCCTCAATCTCACAAAACACACACGACGCCAACTCCAGAAGGAAGGCTGAAAACAGTGAGCTTGTAAGCATCTCAGTGCTGGCAGGGGTCTCCACGTGGCTGCTACAGCACCCAGGGCTGCATTACGGTAGGTCCATGTGGGTACTCCTCAGGGGTGTTTCGCAGGAAGTGAACCTTGCCAGCGGAAGGAAAGAATTGGCTAAGGAAGCTGTACCTTGGTCCGACCACCAGAGAGCAAGAGACCTAACTAGAAAGGCGAGGTTCACCAAGCCATTTATCTATCCACCCTTCAATTAATCCCACATGTGTTTATCGGCCAGGTTGACACAATAACCTTAACTATCTCACATACTTTGCACATTTCAAGTTCTGATCATGAACAGATTTTTACAGCTGTTTCTCCTTACCTTGAGTTGTGCCCCATAAGCAAATAAAGATCCTGAAGGCCCCATTCCCACAAGTTTTACCTGACTCGTGTCACCAAGGTCGATGCCACACTGAGATATGAACTCCTCCTCAGTCACATGTACCCTCCAGCCTGAGGGGCCCCTCCTCTGGCAGTATCTTTGATGAAGTTCTGCTTCAATTCATTAGGCTTTCAGTATCTGACAATACTTCGAAATTATGCGTAAGATTTTTAGTGGCTCCTTCTTCTGAAGTGGGGAGTCGAGTGCTTCTTCATTGTCTGAACATAGGTGTGTATATATATCTATTTTTGTCGCTGCTATTAGATCTCTAGGGGATATACCTAGGAGTGGGCCTGCTGAGTCTTAACATATTTCTATTTCTTTTTGGTGTTGTGTCATATCATTTCTCCATAGGGATTTTAGCCAACTAACTTTTGTTGTTGTAGTTGCCAATTTTAAATACAGCTTATTTTTAAGACATTGCATTTTCAACATATAACACTGTACTAGTGCAATGTTGACTTGGTGTTTTTAACCTTATGCATATTCTACTTTTTAAGAATTGAGAATGCCCTGAAATTTAATATGGAAGCTGGTCAATGTGCTACAAATTTGGGTCCTTCAAATTTGTATCGTGGAACAAGGCTGTTTCTCTTTTCACTACTGGCTTAATCAACCTCTTCAATGTGGAGCCAGATGAAGCACCACCAGATGGAGGAGCTCCACCCCCAGGGAAGCCTCTAGGCATCCTTCGAGGTATGCCTCTAGCCCTCTGCTACAGCCTGGGTTTCAGACTTTCTCCAGCTCTTTCTGCTGATGTTCAAATTCCTCTTTCTCTGCAGTCGTCTGATTCTTATCAAGACAGTTGATCATCTCATTGCACTCCTCAAGAAACTTCTGTTTGTCTTCAACGTGGATCTTGCCTTGCAGCTTTTCATCTTCAACATCAACTGACTTTTAAAGAAGTAAAGATAATAAGAAAAAATATGTGGTTACCATTTCCAGTGATTTTCATTTCTTTGTATCCAGCAGATTTTTTTCTTCTTTCTGAATTCGGTTTTTTTAAACTTTTCTTAGAGTGGGGGGTCTAATGGTGATGATTTCCCCCCCTTAAGTCTGAGAATGTCCTTATTTCATCTTCGGTTAGATTTCTAGATGTTAAAGATGTTGTTTTACTGCCTTGTGCCTTTCATTGTTTCCAACAACAACAAAACTATCTTTGTTCCTCTGTATATAATGCTTCCTTTTTCTCTGGGTGTGTGAAAAATAACATAGAGGTAGCGTCTCACCTTTTCTGACTGCACAAGTGGAAAGGAGGAGGATTACCATTAGAATCAGGGTCAGTCATGCCGCCAACCTCCAGCCTTCTTACCAATTCTTATACCAGCCCTTACTCCCATGGATCTCTCCACTCCTCATTTAGCTTAGATAATTCATTAAAATGGCCACAGAGAACTAGGATTATGCAGTTTATCAAGAATGTAACTACTTATAATTCAAGATCAGACATACTTAGTAGAACAAACCCTTCCCAGTCATGCTTGCAAGTAGGCCTTTCTCTGGTTTGTGGTCTCTCCTGAACATGGCCCCTTGGCTTCTGCCTGGTCCTGCAGTGTTGCAAAGCTCTGTTAGGATGCTGATAAATGCCACTGGGCATATCACTTTATTATAAGCCTCAGCTCAAAGGTGCTTAACTCTAGCTTTGTGAGTCAGCAAACCCAGCTCCTCCAATTGAGTGCCTGGAACATGTCTTACCCCTGCAACTCTGCAAAGAAGTCTCCTGCTTCAAGGCACTAAGCTTTGTTTGCTCGCTTATGCTCTAGCTCAGTGGTTCTCAACCTTCCTAATGCTGCGACCCTTTGATACAGTTCCTCATGTTGTGGTGACCCCCAACCATCAAATTATTTTCATTGCTACTTCATAACTGTCATTTTCCTACTGTTATGAATTGGGTGACCCTCAGGTTGATAACCGCTGCCCAGCTCTTGGTTCTCCTCCCTTTGCTCATCTGCCACTTTCTGGTGTCTCAGTTTTCTGTCCCTGGATTGAGGAGGCTCAATGCAAAGAAATCTCAGGGTCGAAGGAACCATGTGATTCCATGTTAGCACATGTAGTGTTCTGGGATTCTTCTCAAGGCTATCCATAGTTTGTTATGGTCCATGCAGTTGAATGCCTTAGCACAGTTAATAAAACACAAGTAAACATCTTTCTTGTATTGAAACCCCTTATATTCAGTAAACTAGTTATTACTTGGCTGACAACCTGAAGGATACCGGGTGCAGATCTATGAAACTCTCTTACTGTAGCTCTCTCTTGTCGAATATTCTTTCCTGAGAATTGTCCTGTAGGTTATCCTATATGTCCACATCTGTCTTTTCAAGTAAATGCTGACTGGTCTCCTCCGGACTTTCTCCTTTCTGTACAGCAGTCTGGGAACTCTCCAGACAGCAGCCTGGGGCAAAAGTAAGGCTCACATTGTTTGTTTCCCTTACACTGGGAACTGTGTCCCGGCTCTCAAGGACTGAAAATGGTCATATAATCTGTCCAGGTTTTAGTTCTTTAAGTCCGGGAGGGAAATACCTGTCACTACTAAATTTTTAAAGGAGAAATGTGGCTTGATGTTTAAAATTATGATTAGTCATGAAAGTTTCATTTTACTTCTAACCAACGCATACTTCATATGCTATCTAAACTTGCTGAAGCATCCAGTGTCTGCGTCCTCTGGGTACCCTGTTCCAGACTTAAAGATTCAGGCTGCAGTGCTTTCTTTGGTCACAAGATGACCTTTACATTTTTCTTCTTTTTTTTTCTTTTAGAAATAATTTTATTGGGGGCTCATATAACTCATCACAATCCATACATAGATCCATTCTGTCAAGCACAATTGTGCAGTTGTTGCCATCATCATTCTCAAAACATTTTCTTTCTACTTGATCCCTAGGTATCAGCTCCTCATTTTTCCCCTCCCTCACGAACCCTTGATAATTTATAAATTATTATCATTTTGTCATGTCTTACAGTGTCTCCCTTCACCAACTTTTCTGTTGTCTGTCCCCCAGGGAGGGGGGTATATGTAGATGATTGTGATCGGTTTCCCTTTTCTCCCCCATCTTTCACTTCCCCTCCTGGTGTTGCTACTCTCATTATTGGTCCTGAGGGGTTTATCTGTCCTGGATTCCCTGTGTTTCTAGTTCCTATCTGTACCAGTGTGTATCCTCTGGTCTAGCAGGATTTGTAAGGTAGAATTGTGATCATGATAGTGGGGCGGAAGAAGCATTAAAGAACTAGAGGAAAGTTGTACCTTTCATTGTTGCTATACTGCATCCTGACTGGCTTGTCTCCGCTCCGTGACCTTCCTGTAAGGGGATGTCCAGTTGCCTACAGATTTCTTTCAATGGGCTTGGGTGAAAAAAAAAATCAAATAAAAAGGTAACTGTAACAATTCAAAAATGTATGCTCAGTGTTTGATAAATACCATTAAATTAATATTTATTTTGATTAGATTTTCATTCATTCATTCATTCACCAAATATCTATTTTTGCAGGGGTGGGGAACATCCTGCCTGGGAGCTGTATAAGGCCAGTGAAATCATTAATAACATCTAACCTCACATGCCTCACCAAAGAGAAACAGTTCCAGCCATCATAATGTGATGAGTGTGTTAGGGGTTATTTAATGAAATATTTTACCAGCATGGCCTGTGAATGATATTATAAATATTCAAATGGATCTTGAATTTTATTGAATGTGCCAAAGTCCAATGCTCAATCCCTGTCCACATTCCCATTTGTTTCTTGGACATCCTTTATCTTTGAAAAGAGCCACTTCTTGGTGAAGAAAGCTGATGGTGCCCGGCTATCAAATGATATAGCTTCTGGGGTCTTAAAGGCTTGAAGACAATCAGGCAGCCATCTAGCTAAGAACCAACAAAGCCCACATGGAAGAAGCACACCAGCCTACCCTGACACGATCGCTGAAGACAAAGTGGGTGCATAGGCAAATGCAGTGAAGAAAGCTGATGGTGCCCAGCTGTCAAAATATATAGAATCTGGGGTCCTATATGCTGGAAATAAACAAGGGGCCATCTAACTGAGAAACAACAAAGCCCACATGGAAGAAAGCACACTAGCCTGTGAGATGACAAGGCGTTGAAGGGATCAGGTATCAGGCATCAAAAACCAAAAAAGAAAAAAACAATCATAGCGTTGTGAATGAGGGGGAGTGCGGAGTGGGGACCCAGGGCCCATCTGTGGGAAATTGGACATCCCCTTGCAGAAGGGCTGCAGGGAGGAGATGAGCCAGTCAGAGTGCAGTGTAGCAATGATGAAATATACAATGTTCCTCTAGTTCTTGAATGTTTCCTCCCACCGCCCTCCACTATCATGATCCCAATTCTACCTTACATATCTGGCTGGACCAGAGGAGGTACACTGGCACAGATAGGAGCTGGAAATACAGTGAACCCAGGACAGATGAACCCCTCAGGACCAGTGGAGAGAGTGGTGATATCAGGAGGGTGGAGGAAAGGTGAGGGAGAAAGGGGGAACAGATGACAAGGTCTACATATGCCCTTCTCCGTGGGGGACGGACAGCAGAGAAGTGGGTGAGGGAGACATCGGATGGTGTAAGATATGTTAAAATAATGATAATTTATAAATTATCAAGGGTTCACGGGGACGGGGGTGTGGGGAGGGAGAGGAAAAAAGTGAGAAGCTGATACCAAGGGCTCAAGTAGAAAGCAGGTGTTTTGAGAATGATGAAGTCAACATATGTACTAATGTGCTGGACACAATTGATGTATGTATGGATTGTGAAAAGAGTTGTATGAGCCCTTAATAAAATGATTTAAAAAATAAACGAGGAAAAAAAAAAGAATCACTGACCCCAACCGTGCAAAAAAAAAAAAAAGAAAAAAGAAAAGAGCCACTTCTGCCACAGGGCTAATGCACACTCTTTAAACTCTCTGCCTGTTATTTATCAGAAATTTAGACATTTTGGGGAGCAATTAGTCTGTCCCTTTCGTGGAGAATGGTCACACTGAGGGTGAAAAGGAGACCCAACATGTAACACATAGGAATGGCATAAATGGGCAAATTTGGCAGGACCTTTGCTATGAGTGCTCTCTCCCCATCAAAGGACTCTCATGTCCCTCATTATCTTCTGCCCATTATTTACTATTTATTTTGTTTCCTGAGCATTGTACACAGACAGCCACCCTCCGGTACTTCTTCATATCCACTCTCTTGAGAGCCAAAAGGAAGTTGACTAGTCTCTAGAGAGTGGAACCCTCAACCCATTTTCTTCTGAAGTTGACAGGGAAACTTGGATCTGCCTTGACACAGGATAGGCAAACATTTTCCTGGGTATATGTGTCTAGTCTTCTAGCATGGATATGCTTAGGGGAATATGAACTTCCCGGTTCCTTTTCGTGAGGAAACTGCTGAACAGCCTTAGGTCACTGAAGCCAGAATGTTCCTCTTTTCCATGGAAGCTGGACTAGGAAGTCTGCTTTTCACTTTTCCTGCCTTTCAACTCTGGCCTTTCCCTTTATACACTCTTGTTTTGCACAAATTTGCCTTGTGCCTCAATCATATGGCGGGAGGAGGACTTTGGCATTTTTAGACACTAGCTTCATGATGTTTGAGGGTTGCTGTGCTAGATAATATATTTTCACCTGCCTTTTTCTTTCTAACATTTCCCCCTGTTGATTTCAAAAAGGTTATTGCACTGTTAGATTCTAGAATGGATATTGGCCTTTTTTTTTTCCTGTAAAGATCCAGAGAGTAAATATTTTAGTTTTTTTAGGGGAGTTACACAATCTCTGTCAGAACTACTTACCTATATTGTGTAAAAACAGCTACAGACAATATAAATAAGCATGGCTGGGTTTAAACAAACACCTATATTTATGGTCATGTGCCACAAATTATTCCCTTGATGTACAGCCATTTAAAAATGTAAAAACCATTATTAGCTTGTAGATTTAAAAACAAAATAGTGGGCCAGATTTGACACTTGGGATACTTTTGCCAACCCATTCTGGATATTCTTCTTAAGTTTCCTTACACAAACAATTGTCTTAATGCATGTTTTCATTTCACCTGATTAGCACAGTCAGGGCAAGTTTGTTTTCCAAGTTCTGAGAATCCACTGACATTATTTCAGACATTTAACTCAGTACATTGTTACTGTTAGATGCCATCATATTGATTTTCAATTCATTGCAACCCTATGTGACAGAGCAGAACAGCCCTAACCCTTTAGGTTGGAATTTGTACAGGAAGGATCTCTGGTGGGTTATATGTTGGGTTGCTAGGTCAGCAGTTATAATCTACTAGCTGCTCTGAATCTAGGGTTATGGGGTCACTGAGTCAGAATTGACTTGTTTCTGAGATTATAACTCTTTACGGGAGAAGAAAGCCTGGTCTTTCTCCTATGGAGTGGCTGGTGGTTTAGAACTGTGGACCTTGTAGTTAGCAGCCCAACTCGTAGCCACCATTCCACCAGGGCTTCTAGTTGAGCACTGGGGCTCCTTTACTTCAACTGAGGATAGACACATTCTGCACATTCATAGTTTTCACGTGGAGGTTGCCTGGTAGGAGGGACTGCCTCAGACTCAAAGTGATCTGTGTACCCTCACACATCTCATGA
Source organism: Echinops telfairi (assembly GCF_000313985.2). NCBI lineage: Eukaryota > Metazoa > Chordata > Mammalia > Afrosoricida > Tenrecidae > Echinops > Echinops telfairi. The sequence continues at coordinate 401,711 of NW_022103942.1, read as the reverse complement.
TGTTGACCTGGGGAGGTTTCCTGAGAGAATTCACCTTAAGGAAAATCAGATAAAGATGTTTTTCTGTAACACTAAATATGAGGAAGGGACTGAACCCCACCTTTGTAGAGTTTCGGTTCAATCTACTGTGGGCTCTAGAACAGGAGTCAACAAACTTTTGAGATGGAGGGGCCAATCCTGTCCCTCACAATTTAAAAATTATTCATACAAGAGCCCTATATGTATTATTACTCAAAAATGAAGTCACCGTGATCTAAGTAATACCCTTAATTTTTTTCAAGTTTACTTCAGAACCACATATACATAAAGCCACGGTTTGCCGACACATTCTAGAGGAATCATGGGTCTTTCTTTTGAGAATTCTCAAACATTTGCAGTGGTGGCAGTAGGCATAGGGAGTAAGCCCCAGAACACAGAGCAAGACCCAGACAGAACATGGGGATGGAGCATAGCAACAGGGTAATGGAAAGTTTCTCTTTCCGTCCCTTGAATTTATGGTTCTAGGGAAGACCTCACTTTGGGAGCTTCCTACAATAACTGAAGGGACTAACTCAAGAACTGAGTCATACATGTAATGTTGGGAGCAAACACTGACATGAAATCTATTTGGTGTACACGGCGACTCTTGGAGAGGATTGTTAACCTCATTTACTAATAGGATCTTGAAAGAAATGTGTCTCTTATCAAGTTTATACTTATCAATGCACTCTAGAGGTAAGTTAAAATTGAGGTTCTGTCCTCATTTCTAAACTCACATTGTTTTCAGGAGATGCCAAGGTCGTGGATTAAGTCATATGCATTTAGTTTTGAAATAAGAGAACATGTACACAATAGAAAAATAAGCCACAAAGAAATGCACCGGAATACTTTATTCTTACACCATTTATATGTAAAAAATAATAATGTAAAATTTGAAATAAAAAAGAAAAGAGATTTCTTCATTAAATTGCTTTATGAACCTTACAATATATAATGAGCATGTTTCTAGGCAATAGATAAAACTCCCTTTCTGATGGAAATTTACAGAGACTGGGTCAAAAACACAACATTCAGTAAGAAGCTGGTAATAGAGGACCCATCAGAAACAGGTCATATCAAAAGGTATATAATAAAGGTACTGTGCACACATGTAAGTTTAGGAAGCAGGGATCTCCCTGTTAATTGCAGGGCACACATCAGGATTCAGGGCATAAGGCAAAAGTCAACATGGTGGTCACGCTGAGGGGGTTTAGTGCTCACTGCACGAAGACCGTGACTCCATTGCTTGCCCCTCGTGTTTTCTATCAGCAATCTCACCTCCGCCCCAATCCTGCCAAAATTCTCCTCCCTCATCCTTGCCTGCCGCTCTCCAAGCCTCTGAATCATGTCCCATCGACACCGAGGCACACAGTATTCACCAGCTTCCAAAGGGAGTGCCAAGGCCTCTCCTTTATTAATATCTTGCTCCTTTCCGTCCTTTTCCTGGTGGGCATTTTCCATGTTGGGATTTTTTCCCGCTGGTGCCTCTTTGGACTCCATTCCTCCTAGGAGATAAAAGGCGAGATATGGGACCAAATACTTCCTGGAAAGATCAGCGCAGAAGGCTGAGCCCTTATTCCATACTTTTCACCATCTAGAGACCTGGATATTTAAACCAAAAGTCAACCCCCCTGCCATCACTTGATTCAAACCCATCGTAATCCTGTATAGTGTTTCCCAGACTGTACACTTTGGACAGGCGCAGATGCTTCCATGGAGCAGCTGGTGGGGTTTGAACCGCCAACCTTCGGGTTAGCAGCCCAACGCCCATCCTAAGGTTTTACAATGTCCATTTTCCGCCCCAAGCAACTAGGGCTACCTCTAGAGGATTCCAAGTCATCTCCCCTCTCTCCCCCAAGCCAAACATTTTTTCTTGCCTCTCCCTGCCAGGGCTCTGCAGGCACCAAAATGGAGGACAGGGGTCTCAAAGTGGGCACTGTCCATCCCCCACCCCCCTACCCCATACACTCCCCCTGTCCATCCCTCTTACCGACCTAGGCCTATCCTGGAAGTCTTCTCTTCCTGATCCTCACCACCAGGTGCACCTTCAGGACTCTCAGCTCTGCAGAGTGGGGAGGGGTTTCTGTGGAAAAACTATCTGGAGGAAGGGTCTGAGCAAGGTGCTACAGAAACCCGAGGGGGTGGGAGAGAGAGGCAAGTGTTTCCCAAAGCTTGCCTGTCGCCTCAGATCCACCCGCCTGCAGGGTGAGCCAGCCCCTTCCCCTGGAGAAACTTGCCCCACTGTGCCGCCACCCGGCCGGCTCAGGCGGCTCCCGGAGGGCCTTTGGGGCTTGCAGCCGCAGACTTTCTGCTGCTGCAGGCTCAGCGTCGCTCTGGGAGGATGCTCCGCCAGACGCGACCGCGCCCACCCAGCTTCAGGGACCCCTTTGGATTCCTTACCTGTTTCGCCTGCGCCTCACAGTCCTGGGTCGTCCAGAGCTTACGCGTTCTCTGGGCCGTCGGAAACTGAGGCAGAGACCAGACTCTGCAAGAATGCTCCGATTCAGCGGGGAGGTGCAAGCGAGTAGGTGCGCAGGCGAGTCACCTGATGCGCGTCGTGGCCTCCCGGCCCCGCCCCCTGCCTGGCCACGCCCGTGGGTCCCGGAGTCCGGCCCAGCCTGCAGCCCAACCCCTTCTTGCCCCCACATCCCTGAACCTCTTTACCCTCAGGGCCTATCATTCTCTCCCCTTTGGGAGCATAGCTCTGGGCCTTTCCCTGCTTGCCTGTTTGGGCCTTTGCTCTAGGGGTTATTGGCCATTTCTGCTGCTTCTCTGTGATCTGGTTTCTCCTATGCTCCCAGCTAAGGATTCCTCGTGGTGCAGTGGGTTATACAATGGGCTGCTAACAGCAGGGTGAGGAACTCAAACCCACCAGCTGCTCCCTGGAAGAAAGATGAGGTTTTCTGAATCTGTAAAAATTTATAAGCTTTAAAACTCCAAAGGGGGCAGTTTTACTCTGTCTTACTGAGTTTTGGTTCCCCTCTTAACTCCCCTGTTTTGTCGGCTATCCTCTCTACTGCCAATGCTCACCATTTTCCTGCCACTAATATGCCTGGAAGAGGTGCGTTAGGGAAAGAGTCCCCAGAAGAGTGGATTCCCACCCCCAATTCTTATTACCTTTCTTGTTTTGCTCCTTTTAAAATTCAACAACAATTAACATACATTTTTTAAAAACAAGGAACAACGGACATCATTTTAATTGAAAAAGAGCATTAAAGTTGGAGGGGGGGGGGTGATAAGAATGACCACCTGTCCCTTTGCCAAAGTCATTATATAAATATAGACTCTACAAGCAGCTGCACTCTTCAAACTTGGAAAAGGACAGGGCAGCTGAAGACTCCTCTTGT
>NW_022103942.1:396833-398246 GCF_000313985.2 Echinops telfairi | reverse complement strand
GGGGGGCCTCAGGCGCATGAGGACCTTCCATGAAGTGAGCCAATGAGCTTCTTGTGCAACAGAGCTTTTCTGATGAATTTTGAAAACTAAAGAATAAATCGTCCACAAATTTCTGGTTTGAAAGCAATGACTGTCATGTTCATGTGTTTAGAGAATCCTAACGGATCTACAAAAGAATCTGTTATAGAACTAGGAAGTGGATTTACTAAGATTGCAGTTACACAGTAAATATGCGTCCTATTTGCTAATAGGAACATGAAAGGACAGTGATTTGGTAACGTAGAAAGGAGGGACATGCTGTCAACCATCAAAACAGATGTTTGAAAAATGTTTCCAAATGTTGCAGATTTGATAAATGTATTAAGTGAAATGAAGAGTACTTTGAAGGTGATAAGGTTGTTTCACAAAAAATTTAAATACATAGGTTTAAAAAAAATTCATTTTTTGGCCGGTAGCCCCTCATAAATTGCCACTAAATTAATGAAAAGCTGCCTAGCCTCATTAATTATCAGAGGAATGTGCAATAAAACCAGAATGAAATGCTGCTACATACCCATTTTTGTTACTGTTGCTAGCTGCTGTTAGTCCCAATAAGACCCTTGAGACCTATGCATAATCGAACAAAACGCTACTTGGTCCTGCATCATTCTCATGCTCAGTTGGGCATTAGATTGTAGAAGTAGATCTGCAGGTTTTTCTTCCTAGTCTGTCTTTGTCTGGAAGCTCCACTGAAGCCAGTTCTACAATATTACAATATGCACAGCAACACAAGTGGTGGCTGCACGGGATATGCATTCATTGTATAAGAAGAATAGAACCTGGGTCTTCCTCACAGGAGGTGGGAATTCCACTGAATTCTCCACTGTCCCACTTGAACTGCTATGCTTAAAAAGTCTGAAATTACCAAGTATTCTTGAGGACCCAGAACAACAGCAATTTTCATTCATTGCTGGTGGGAAATTCTACCACACTGAAAGATTTTTTGGCAATTTTTTTGACAAGTTACACTTATCATATGTCTCAGAGAAGTGAAAAATATCTGTAATCCCTCTCTGACCCATAGCCCTACAGGGGACAATACCGGAGACACAGTGTGGGAATTGCGCCCAATCTGATGCTGCCACACTGAGGCAAAACACTAAGGGAGTGCAACAGAACAGCAAGGGAATGGTGAACTTTGGGGCCAGAGCGTGGTGCCTCAACAGACTGGACTGGAAAACACTCCTAAAGGCCAACAGTCTTTGAACTAACTACAATCTTTTCTTTCTTGTTTTGTTTTCTGTCATTGGTTTGTTGTTGATATTTTGTTGTATATTGTTGCTTGGTTTTGCTCTGTCTTGTTTTTGTGCATGTTATTATCTCCACAGGTCTGTCTAAATAAGATTGGCAGGATGAACAATCTGGAGGAGAAAA
>NW_022103942.1:363033-395257 GCF_000313985.2 Echinops telfairi | reverse complement strand
GGAGGGGGGAGCGGGGAGGGAGGGGGAAAATGAGGAGCTGATGCCAGGGGCTTAGGTGGAGAGCAAATGTTTTGAGAACGATGATGGCAATGAATGTACAAATATGCTTTACACAATTGATGTATGTATGGTTTGTGATAAGAGTTGTATAAACCCCTAATAAAACAATTAAAAATATATCTGTACATAAATGTTTGTAACAATTCTATTTAGTATGCCCAAAGTGGATACAGTATCAAAAGATTCATGTATAATACAATTGAGATGTACTTATACATAGAATCTTACTCAACAATCAAAAGGAAATTATAGAGCTGAGCAATAATATAGATGACTATCAAAATATGCTGAGAGAATGGTAACTAGACACAAAAGAGTAAATTCTGCATTATCTCTCTAATATGAAACTCTAGAGTGGGTCATACTAAACTTTGTACGATCATATCAGTGCTTGCCTGACTTGAAGGTTGGGATTTCTTTCTAATTGCAAAAGAGCATAACTAAAATATCTGTTATGGTAAATGTTAAATATCTTGGATAGGAGAGTGATTCCACTAATGAACAAATATGCCAAAAAGTATTAATCTATAAATTTAAAATACGTGTGTAGATTATAGTTAAATAAAGTTGATAGGAAATAAATCAACTACAAATAAATTGGATTGAATGTTTGCAAGATTTCTACATTAAAAATATAATAAAATTGCTTTGAGAAACCGATGAAGATGGAAATAAATGTAGAGACATAACATGGTCAAAAATCAACATACTTAATATATTAAAGATGTCAATTATTTCCACACTTTTCTATAGATTGAATGTGATACACATAAAAATCTCAGAAGACTGTTTTTCTTAGATGAACAGGCTCCGAATATATGTATGAAAATGCAAAGATACAAAAATAGCCGACCTTGCAGATCATCCAACCTGAATATCATTTTTTTTAAAAAAAGAAAGAAAAGGGGGTAATAAAAGAGCAGCACACAAGAGACCTTTGGAGCAACATTAAGCAGACCAATATACATATTGTTGTATGAAAGAAATTATAGTAGAGGAGGAGGAGGAGGAGAGAGCAGCAATAGCAGTAGCGGTGTCAGTAGTAGCAGTAACAGGCGCCACCTACAGGTGGTTTTCTGGGATACTGTTACTGTTTTGATGTGAAGGATCATGCAAGTGTATATAGTTTGTTTCTCTTTGTATGCGCTATACTCCACAAATAACAGGAAAAATAATTTAAAAATTTAAAATAAATTTAAATACAAAAGAGATAGAAAAGGGTCACAGCCTTATAAACCTTCCAGTTTCCTTTCCCATGAGAACAAAACATTGGTCTGAGAGGTTATAAAAGAAGGAAAAGTAAAATTGAAACAGACTTCAATTCTTTTGTAACACGTGAGCTAGTTTCAAACAAAGAAACAAAACAAAACAAAAGGGAAGCCTGTTTCTGGCAAAAATTGCCTCCGAAAATTAGGGTGAAATTTCAACAATCCCAGATAACAAGCTAAAGTAGATCATGACTACCAAGCAGTCTTAAAGAAATGCTAAATGAAGTGCTCCAGTTGAAAGATGAAGGCACTAAATAATAACTCAACAATATGTGAAGAAATAAAGACCTTGAATAATTTCCATCACAGATAAGACGGCTTAAAAAGTTCAGGGAAAAATGCCATTGTCTTTGAGTTCCATTTTACCACGAACTTTGTGAAGGTCTCTCATAAGATCAACTTTGTTGTATCTTTGGCTTGGGACTATATTTGTGATGTTCATTCTATGTGATACAGAAGACAAAAGGATAAATAATAATGTAAATACTGGGCACATAATATACAAAAGTGTATCTTGTGAGAATAACAACATAAAGGAGGAGGGAGAATGGTATAGGAATAGAGTTTCTGTATTATTGAACTAGTTTTCCTTAGCTGCTGTTGCATTGATTCGAACTCATGGTGACTCCATGTGTGCAGAAAAACACTGCCTCATAAAGTTATTTATTTTTTATTTTATTGGGGGCTCTTATAGCTCTTATCACAATCTATATATATTCATTGTGTCAAACACATTTGTACATATGTTGTCATCATCTTTTCCAAAACATTTCCTTTCTACTTGAGTCCTTGGCATCAGCTCCTCATTTTTTCACCCTCCTTCCCCCACCCTCCCTTCCTCTCCCATGTCCCTTTGATAATTTAGAAATTATTCTTTTTTCTCCGGGTTTTACACTGACTACTGTCCTACTTCACCCACTTTTCTGTTGTCCATCCCCCTGGGAGGGGGCCATATGTTGATCATTGTGATCGGTTTCCCCTTACTGCGCCCCCCCACTTACCCTCCTAGTATTGCGGCTCCCTTTATTGGTCCTGAGGGGTTTATCTGCTCTGGATTCCCTGTGTTGCGAGTTCTTACCTGTACCAGTATACATGTTCTGGTCTAGCCAGATTCGTAAGATAGAATTGGGGTCATGGTAGTGGGGTGGGGAGAGAGCATTAAAGAACTAGAGGAAGGTTGTGTGTTTGTCAATGCTATATTGCACGCTGACTGGCTCTTCTCTTCCGTGTGGTCCTTTTGACAGGGGGTGTCCAATTGATGGGATTTGGGTCTCCACTCTACTGATGGGATTTGGGTCTCCACTCTACCCTTCCCCTTAGTCCCATTGATATGCTTTTTGTTTGTTTGTTTGTTTTGGGGTCTTTGATGCCTGATACCTGATCCTATCGACACCTCATGATCACATAGGCTGGTGTGCTTCTTCCATGTGGGCTTTGTTGTTTCTCAGCTAGATGGCCACTTGTTTATCTTCAAACCTTTAAGACCTTAGATGCTATAACTTTTTATAGCCGGGCACCATCAGCTTTCTTTTTTTAAAATTTATTTTAAAATTTAATTTATTTTTATTTTAATAAATAATTTTATTTGGAATTCTTAAAACTCTTATAGCAATCCATACATCAATTGTATCAAGCACATTTGTTTTTTTTAAATCATTTTATTAGGGGCTCATACAACTCTTATCACAATCCATACATACATCAATTGTGTAAAGCACATTTGTACATTCATTGCTTGCCCTCATCATTCTCAAAACATTTCCTCTCCACATAAGCCCCTGGCATTAGGTCCTCATTTTCCCCCTCCCTCCCCGCTCCCCCTCCCACATGAGCCCTTGATAATTTATAAATTATTGTTTTGTCATATCTTGCCCTGTCCGATGTCTCCCTTCACCCACTTTTCGGTTGTCCATCCCCCAGGGAGGAGGTCACATATAGTTCCTTGTAATCGATTCCCTCTTTCCTACCCACTCTCTCTTTACCCTCCCAGTATCGCCACTCACATAACTGGTCCTGTATGGCTCATCCGCCCTGGATTCCCTGTATTTCCAGTTCCTATCTGTACCTGTGTACATCCTCTGGTCTAGCCAGACTTGCAAGGTAGAATTCGTGTCATGATAGTGGGAGCAGGGAGGAAACATTTAGAAACTAGAGGAAAGTTGTATTTTTCATCTTTGCTACATCGCACCCTGACTGGCTCATCTCCTCCCCGAGACCCCTCTGTAAGGGGATCTCCAGTGGCCTACTAAGGGGCTTTGGGTCTCCACTCCGCACTCCCCCCATCATTCACTATGGTAAGATTTTTTGTTCTGATGATGCCTTATACCTGATCCCTTCGACACCTCGTGATCGCATAGGCTGGTGTGCTTCTTCCATGTGGGCTTTGATGCTTCTGAGCTTGATGGCCGCTTGATTACCTTCAAGCCTTTAAGACCCCAGATGCTATACTTTTTGATAGCCAGGCACCATCAGCTTTCTTCACCACACTTGCTTATCCACCCATTTTGTCTTCAGTGATAGTGTCAGGATCATCACAGAGTGCCGTGTTATTGGAACAAATTGTTCTTGTATTGAGCGAGTACTTGAGTGGAGGTCCAATGTCCACCTGCTACCGTAATACTTTATAAATAAATACATGTACGTAGATATATTCCTGTCATTGTGTATAAATATATTTACATATATACATGCCTGTATTTAGAACTCTGTAAATGAGGCAAAGGACATTCATAGAGGCCTTATAAAGTTTTTAAAGACTGTGTCCTTTCTGAAGCAGATTGCCACACCTGCTTTCTGAGGCACCTCTGGGGGTTTGGAGAAGATCCACCAACCTTTTACTTAATAGTCAAAAGCTCAACCATATGCACCATTCAGAGAACACTTGTTATTGAAGTTATGTAGCAGTTAGGGATTATGGCAACTAGACACTCCTAGGTAGGAGTGGGGTTAAACCTGACAATCAAGTGGTAGCTTAATGACACCTCTTTTGGGATATGGCCTTTTGTATAAGAGTGAGGGATTCTGCGTGCATCATCCATAGGCAGGTGAATGGATTCTGGGCTCCCAATGAATTCTAGACCCACCTCAAGAACATTTAGTTCTTATGACCTGGCCCTGCTTGATACTCACCTTCATAAAGAGATTTTTGAAGATGTGGGTCTACAGAAAGTTGTGGTGAAGAAAAGAAATGGTGCTCAGCTATCAAAAGAATAGAGTCTAGGGTCTTACAGGTTTGTATATAACAAGAAGCCTTCTAAATGAGGCATCAACTCAGCCCACAAGGAAAGAGCACACCAGTTTGTGTGATTCAAAGATGACAACAAAATCCAAATACAATGGAGGGAAAGGTTTCAGAGCTTAAATTGTGAACACTCAATTTTTAGAAGGCTACAGAGGACAATGGGAGCCCCCAATCCATCTACAGAGTATCTATTCAGATTAAACTTCTAAAAGATCCCCTTGGACTACAGGGATACAAATAACCTTGCTATCAGACAGAGATTATTGTAAACTTGATTGTGGTGGATGAAACTACAGTGTAATATGATACCTAGTCATTTTTTCTCCCTCTTGATCTATTCTGGAATTTTTCTAGGTTTAAATGTGTTTTGCTTATTTCTTGAAAGAGCTTTTCTCTCTGGCTTATTTAAATATTTTCACTTTCTTTAATACACACACACAGAGTTTTCATTCTTTTTTGGTAATGTTTTCTAGTTTATGGAGCACAGAACGGGTGGACGTATAGAGAAAATAATCGATGCATTAGCTTATGAGGGATAAAGAGGAGGTTGAGAGGAATTGGGGATCAAATAATGAATATGGGAGTGGGGAGTATGCATGAGAATGGATTGTTTTGTTATATACAACTCTTTTTAACTATGACTGAACAATGAAATTATATAATATGTGAGTTATATATTAATAAACTATTGAAGGAAAACAAGTGAGGCACTCTGGGAAGCTCTCTCTCTCTGCCCCTATGCCTGCTGGAACTCTGCTTTGAGGGGTGGCCCCATTTGGACCATCCAGTCCTTAGAACTGCTAGTGCCCTACCATGTTTCCACTTACCTTGGCTCCATGGGACTCTGAACTCACCAACCTGTGATCTTTCTGCTTCCTGGTTCACCATTCTGTGTCACTGGTACTCAGCTACCTGAATCTGAAGAGGGATTTATGGACTAGCATTGGACTTATAGATGGGTTGGACTGGGTGGGGATAGCTTCTTGATATAAAGCTTTTTCTTATACATGCTTGTGTGATACTGGGTTTGGTTCTCTAGGCAACCTGGCCAAGCCCAAATTGATATAAATTTAATTAAGCTGTTAAAAAATTAGAATGGTAAATATATTCCCCATTGTAGCCACAAAGAAAATTACTTTAAACCTATGCAGAAAGGAAATATGAAGGGAATCAAAATGACTCACTATACACCCACACAAAACTAAAACACAAAGAGCGCAATATTTGAGGAAATGATCAGTTAGAACTTTTAGATATATATAGAACACTCCACCCAACAACAGTATAATATATATTCCTTTTCTGTGCACATGGACTCTTCTCCAGAATAGACCATATATTAAGGCACAAAGCAAGTCTTAATAAATTTAAACGCATCAGATCACAATGCTATAAGATTAGAAATCAACAACAGGAAGGCCAAGGGGAAAAATCAAATTCATGAAAACTGGATAACACCCTCCTTAAAAATTACTGGATAATACCCCCCCCAAATCCATTACTATAAAGTTGATTTTGACTCACATTGACCCTATAGGACAGAGTAGAACTATTCCATTGGGTTCCTGAGATTGTAAATGTATACATGAGCAGGCAGCCTCATCTTCCTCCCTTAGAGAGGCTCGTAGGTTTGCTCTGCTAACTTTTCAGTTAGAAACCCAAAACTTATCTCATAGCTCCACCAAGGCTAATGGATGATGATGCATAGATACCACTGCTGACTACTCCCAAACGGGATCACATCAGAAAGTCCTAGATAGAGTGGGAGAAAAATATGCAACAAAACTTAAATTCATTAAAAAATGACTGGTCTTACTGGTCAGATAGAAACTGGTGGAATCCCTGAGATTAAGATCCATAGTCACATTTCAGGCCTGGAACTGACCTCCCTCACCCTCTTTGCTCAATTTTCAGTTAAACAACAGAGAGGTCTATAAGGTAATGGTAATATAGGGAGCACCTTTAGAAGAATAGAACATCTGAGATCATAAAAGCAACATTTACTTAGAGACAAAGTCCAGAAGGGTTAGGAAAGAGGAAGAAATAGAAATGGGAAATACAGGGAGGAAGTGGGATATGGGTTATTACACTGTAACAAAGAGTTTTGTCATTGCAATCAATGACATGAAACAAAATGTGCATGAATTGTTTTTTAAATAGTTTGTCATATAATTTTCACATTATACACTTCAATAGTTGATTCATATCAAAAAGAGTTGTAAAATCATCACCACAATCACTTTCTGAACATTTTTCCTTCTTGTACTCATTGCTACTAGTCCCAATTTCCCTCCAACCTCCCTTCCCCTACCCCAATAGCCATCAATCCAGTGACTGTCTCTATAGGTGTACTTATCCTGCATTGCACATAGTGGAAAACATACAAAGAAAAAAGAAAAAAAGAAAGATAGGGTATAATGACAGATACTCAGACCAATGGTAAAGAACTGAAAACCCAGAAATAAAAGCATCAGCATACAGACAACTGATCTTTGATAAGGGCCCCAAAAATATCAAATGGGAAGCAGATGCCCTCTTCAACAAGTGGTGTTGAAAAAAATGGCTATCTACCTGCAGAAAATTGAAGCAAGAGCCTTATCTCACTCCATGCACAAAAATAAACTCAAGTTGGATCTCAGACAATGAGGTAAAACCTCAACCTATTAGGGACATCTATGAGGGAATTGGGACCAACCTGAGAACCTTGGTGTAGGGAATACACAGACTACCAGAAATAGGGAAGGACACAAACACAGAGGAGGCACAAATTGACAAGTGGGATATACTGAAGATAAAACACCTGTACACATAGAAAGAATTCACCAAGAGAGTAATAAGAGAGCCCACGGACTGTGAAAACATCTTTAGCAATGACACATCAGACAAAGGCCTTATTACTAAAATCTACAATACACTGCTAGCTTCCCCAAAGAAAAAAACTAATTGCCCACTGAGGAGGTGTGCAAAGGACCTGAACAGAAATTTCACAGGGGCAGAAATCCAAATGGCCAATGAACATATGCGAACATGTTTCGTGATCATTAGCCATAAGAGAAATGAAAATTAAAACAACTATGAGATACCACCAAACACCCTCAAAGATGGCCCAATTCTAAAAATCAGAAAGCAACAAGTGTTGGAGGGGCTGTGGTGAGATAGGAACTCTCATCCACTGCTGGTATGTACAGCCACTATGGAAATTGATCTGACGATATCTAAAACAGATGGAAATCGAGCTGCCATACGACCCAGCAATCCCCCTACTGGGCATATACCCAGCAGAGGCAAGAAGCTAACCACGGCCAGACATCTGTGCTCCAATATTCATTGTGGCACAGTTCACAATTGCAAGGAGTTGGAAACAACTCAAATTTCCATTAACAAACGAATGGATTAAAAAATTGTGGCATATACATACAATGAGTACTACGCATCGCTAAAAAGCAGAGATGAATGCATGAAGCATATCACCACATGGGAGGAACTGGAGGAAATTATGGTAGGTGAAGTAAGTCAAGCACAAAAGGACAAATACAACATGAGTCCGCTGAGGTAAGCCAAAAAAAAAAAAAAAAAAAACATAGGGAAAAAGCTACTGAATACAAACATTCCTGGGGGGAGGATCAGGTAATATGGCAGGGGCGAGACCAAATCCAGGGGTATATATGGTTGCCAACTAAAAAGGAGGGGAGAAAAAAGAAGAAAAAAGAGAAAAGGTTAGTGGGGGAACAGGGCACTAACCCACCCAAGGGGAGGGTATTATTTATATCTCCACAGGGAAAGAGGGACCAGACTTCAACCCGGTGCTCCAAGATGTGAATGCAACACATCAGTATGAAGCAGGGAACCAGTAGAGAGGTCTGAGGGGCCAACCCCAAGCCCAACTATGTGGACAGCTATCTCCCTACCCCCCAGAATAATTGGCTTCAGACGATAGCACTGAAGCTACAGCTCAGGGAGAAGGACATGTCTGATCAGAGCACATGGGAGCAAATGAAGGGGGAGGAAGGGAGAGTGGAGCACATCCTGACTCACCAAGCCTTCAGGATGATATCACCAGTCAGAGCAGCCAATGCACAGAGAGGACCATATGCTGGGCCCCACTATGAGAACACGACATCCCTTACTGACCCATAGCCCTAAAGGGGACAACACCGGAGACACAGTGTGGGAATTGCGCCTGATCTGACCCCACCACACCAAGGCAAAACACTAAGGGCATGCAACAGAACAGCAAGGGGAGCAGAGCAAGGAAGTCCCGAGGGAATACCAAAAATAGATTTTGGGGCCAGGGCATGGCTCCCTATCAGACTCAATGGGAAAACACCCCTAAAGGTCAACAAACAGACCTTGAACTATTTACAGGCTTTTCTATTTTTGTCACTGTCGATTTTTTGTTGTTGTTGTTTTGTTTTGTCATTTTGTTTTGCTCTCTCTTGTTTTTTTTGGTCATATTGTTATCTCTGCAGGTCTATCTAGATAAGATAGGCTGGATACACAATCTGGAGGAGAGAACAATGGGACCGATGTTTCCAGGGGAACATGGGAGAGTGGGAGGTTGGGCAAAGGATGTGGTGTTAACCAACCTAGGGACACGTGAACAACAAGTGATCCAAAGTCAATGGCGAGGAGGGTGTAAGAGGCCTGGTAGGGATTGATCAAGGGCAATGTAACCGAGAGGAACTACTGAAACCCAAATGAAGGATGAGCATGCTAGTGGGACAAGAGGAAAGGAAATAGAGGAAAGAACCAGGAGGCAAAGGGCATTTATAGCGGTCTAACTACAGGCATGTACATATGTAAATATATTTATATATGATGATGGGGAAATAGATCTATGTGCATATATTTATAGGTTTAGTATTACGGTAGCAGATGGACATTGGGCCTCCACTCAAGTACTCTCTCAATGCTAGAACACTTTATTCTCTTAAACTGGCATTCCATGATGCTCACCTTCCCAACATGATTGCTGAAGACAAAGTGGGTGCATTAAGCAAATGTGTTGAAGAAAGCTGATGGTGCCTGGCTATCAAAAGATATAGCGTCTGGGGTCTTAAAGACTTGAAGGGAAACAAGTGGCCATCTAGCTGAGAAGCAAGAAAGCCCACATGAAAGAAGCACACCAGCCTGTGTGATCACGAGGGGTCAAAGGGATCAGAGACCAAAGAACAAAAAATCATATCACTGTGAATGAGAGGGAGTGTAGATTGGGGACCCAAAGCCCATCTGTAGGCAACTGGACATCCCTTTACAGAAGGGTCACAGGGAGGAGACAGGGTGCAGGGTAGCAACGATGAAACATACAATTTTCTTCCAGTTCTTAAATGCTTCCTCCCCCTCCCACTATCATGATCCCAATTCTACCTTAGAAATCTGGCTAGACCAGAGAATATACATTGGTACAGGTAGGAGTTGGAAACACAGGGAATCCAGGACAGATGATCCCTTCAGGACCAGTGGTGAGAGTGGCGATACCGGGAGGGTGGAGGGGATGTGGTGTAGAAAGGGGGAACTGATTATAAGGATCTACATATAACTTCCTCCCTGGGGGATGGACAACAGGAAAGTGGATGAAGGTAGACATCAGACAGAGTAAGATATGACAAAATAATGATAATTTATAAATTATCAAGTGTTCGTGAGGGAGAGGGGAGCAGGGAGGGAGGGGATAAATGAGGAGGTGATACCAAGGGCTCGAGTAGAAAGCAAATGTTTTGAGAATGATTAGGGCAACAAATGTGCAAATGTGCTTGACACACAATGGATGTGTATATGGATTGTGATAAGAGTTGAATGATTAAAGAAAAGAAAGAAAGAAAAAAGAAAAGAAACAACAACAATAAAAAAGCAAACCAGAGAAAACCCTCCATTGTAAAGAAAGTAGGAAATATTAAGAACCAGAAAAATTTTTAAATAGGTCAACAGTAAGACAGATTTCTAACCGAACCTGTTCTACAACAATCCACTTATTACAAGGTTTTTCACCTCCCTGGTCTATGGCTGGAGGGGATTCTGCTCAATCCATGTTCACTTAAAATAACAAAGAAAGCACTTTAAAATGGGTCAAAAGGGAGATCAAATGAAGTATTAAATTTTAACCTAACTACAGCTGCCATAATGGAGTTTAAAATGTTCTCTGTCTGATAGCAAAGCTATTCACATCCCTCTACTATGATCAGAGGCTTAATCCATAAAGCAGTGGTTCTCAACTTTCCTAATGCCGCGACCCTTTAATAAGATTTTTGTCATTGCAATCAATGACACCATTGTTGTGGTGACCCCCCAAACATAAAATTGTTTGTTGCTACTTCATAACTGTAATGTTGCTACTGTTATGAATCGGGCAACCCCTGTGAAAGGGTCGTTCAACCCCTAAAGGGGTCGCGATCCACAGGCTGAGAACCGCTGTCATGTAGGGACATGGATTTTCGATTTCTGCTGTCATCCATAATCTTCTGCAAATTGGGTGTTCACAATTTCAGCTCTGATATCATTCCATCCTTTGGATTTGGATTTTATTATTTATAACCCTTAGATCACACAAGCTAGTGTGTTTCTTTCATGTGGTCTTAGTTGCTGCCTCACTTACATGGTTGCTTGTTTTAAGTCACGCCTTTAAGACCCCAGACACTATTCTTTTTGCTAGCCAGGCACCATTTACTTTCTTCATCAAAATTTGATGTAGCACTCATATATTGAGTGATATATTCATGAGGGCTAGCATCCAGCAGGGCATGTCATAAGAACTAATCTTTCTTAGATTGGGGCTAAAATTAAATGTGATCCCCCAATCCACTGATATACCTATGGTTTACATACATCTCTCATTCACTCTAGGGGCCTCATAATTTTTTTTTGTAAGAGAAATTTATCAATCATTCCCTTGAGGTATAAAGTAATTCTATTGATAGTGTCATTAATTTATCCATTGGTATAGAATTTAACCAGGAGAAAGATGGGGCTATCTACTCCAGCAAGCAGCTAGAGTCTCAGAATCAAAAGGGCAGTTCTACCCTGCCCTACAGGGTCAGTATGAGTCGGCATGGACTCAATAGCAGTGAGTGAGATAGCAAGCAGTGAGTGAGATAGCATTTAACATACTGTTGAGAAAAAGAAATCATACAAGTATGACCCCGCTCTGAACTACATTGCATGAATTGTTAATTTACACAAAATAAACATTTAAGTGACTGGGTACTAGTACACTAATATGGGAGATGGTGATAGGGCAAACTTTCCAACAACATTCATTCACAGAGGCAGAACCATGTGGATTGGATTACTACATAAAGCAAAACCAACCAACCAACCAACCAACCAACCAACCAACCAACCAACCAACCAACCAACCAACCAACCAAACTCACCACCATCTAGTCATGCCAGCTCACAGCAACACTACAGGATAGGGTAAACTGCCCTTGTGAATTTCTACTCTTTAAGGGTGTAGAAAGCCTAGTTTTTCTCCTGAGGGGCAGCTGGTGGTTTTTAACTGCTGACCTTGCAGTTAGCAGCACAGCGATGCCACCAGGGCATCAAAGTAAAGAAGGCATTAAAATAGTAAATTTGTGGTGGTCCTAGGCCTCCTTTCATTGGGCACCCACAAAGCAAGGGATCTGAACCAAATTCCGTAACCTTGGGGTGGCAGTCATTTGTTTCCTCTCACACTAGGGAGTTTTAGCCTTAAGTCCAAGGGCTACAGGTGAGTTTGAGGTATCTGCTTTGTAAACCTTCACTTAATTCATTATAAAAAGATTTCTTAAGTTCCCTTAATTGAAACAAAACAACTTACATTTTTCTTTTCGTAGTACATTGCTAAACTTCCCCCCAAATCTTTACATTACTGATGGTGATATAACTTGTGACATTTACTCTGGAGTGAAATTTGATAGTAATTATTAGACGTCTTAGAAATGTTCATACTATGTTCAGAGACTATGGCTACCAGATAATGAGCGTGGGGAAGATCTCAGCAACGACCGCTGAAGTCCACTAGGAGGGCTATCCTGCACTTCCTAGCAGTGAGAAATTCAACTTAAAAGCTCAGTCAGGGTGCGATGTAACAATGATGAGGAATACAACTTTCCTCTAGTTCCTAAAGGTTTCCTCCCCACTCCCACTACCATGACTCGAATTCGATCTTGCAAGTCTGGCTAGACCAGAGGAGGTACACTGGTACAGATAGGAACGGAAAATACAGGGAATCCAGGACGGATGAACCCTATAGGACCAGTGGTGTGAGTGGCAAAACAGGGAGGGCAAAGGGAGAAGGGGTAGGAAAGAGGGAACCGATTACATGGAACTGTGTGTGACCTCCTCCCTGGGGGACAGACAACCAAAAAGTGGATGAAGGGAGACGTCGGACAGGGCAAGATATGACAAAATACCCATTTATAAACTATCAAGGGCTCATGCGGGAGGGGGGAGCGGGGAGGGAGGGGAAAAATGAGGACCTAATGTCGGGGGTTTACGTGGAGAGAAAATGTTTTGAGAAACGATGTACAAATGCGCTTTACACAATTGATGTGTGTATGGATTGGGATAACAGTTGTATGCGCCCCTAATAAAATGTTAAAAAAAAAAAAGCTAAGTAGATCCAAGTTTCTTAAAGTGGGAGCGCAGCAACACCTGCGGACAGACTTTCCTTTGCCTGCAGCATAAGCTGTCTGTGAGCTCTTTTCCTAGCCTCCGAGACAACCCTGCCAGCCAAATCTCTTACCTCACTGACCTTTTGGAGTTCTGAAGATGTAGTTAAATGATTTTATGCCAACTTGAAGATGTGTAAAAGTGTAGGGGTGGAATCCAATCTATCTATCTATCTGGTCAAAGCCTGATGAGGCCTCGTTCAGGGTGTGGTCTTCTTAAAAGTTGCGGGGAGGCAGGGGGTGACTGGGAACCTCCCCCTCTCTTTGCCCTTTGCCTTCCTACTTACTGGGATTCTGCCAGTGCCCTGTATGTTTCCACTGACCTTGGATACACACAACTTTGCACCCACTGGCCTCTGTTCTTCCTTCATTCTGGGCCATTGTATGTGGCTATGTGAGTCTGAAGAAGGACTTATGGCTAGTACTGAACTTATAGATGAGTTGGACTGGGCTGGGGTGCCTTCTTATGTAATTACTTTTTGATATAAAGCTCTTTCTTATATATAGATGAATGTCACTGAATTTTTCCCCCTAGAAAACTAAATCTAACACAGGTGGATAGCAGATGACATAGACAGCTTGGTGCACACATAATCAGTACCCTAACTTAATTTCCCCCCATTTTTCCTCCTTTCCTCTTTCTTTTCTTTTTTGTTCTCTGGGCCCACCCTGCCCTTGTGGCCCACCTTCCCCATGCAATAACACTACCAAAGAGAAGGAATTCCACCACCACCCTCCGCACCAAGGTGGTTTCATTTCTTACTTTATTTTTTTCAGGTTTGTACTTCTGTTGTATTATAATACATGTATTATTTTTTCTAGTTCTCTTCCACTTCCTCTTCTGGTGTCATCTTCCATGAGACCCCATCCTCCTGAGAATACCCATTTCCCCCAGAAAAGACTGGCAGGTCTGTAGTTTCTAGTTGTGTTAGTCTGGGTAGACTAGAGAAACAAATGCATAGAAACTCATATATGTATGAGAGAGTTTTATATAAATGGTAATTGTACATTAAGAAAGCATCCCAATCCAGTCCACAAAAAGTCCATAAGTTCGATATTAGCCCATATGTCCAATACCAATCTATGAATTCTTCTTCAGACTCACGAAGTACATGCAGTGATGCTGAATGCAGGAAGATCACAGGCCAGTGGGTGCAAAGTCAGTGGGGGAAGAAGCACTCAGCATTGGCAGGGGTCTCCATGTGGTTCCTCCAGTTCCCAGGGCTGCATCAGGGTAGGTTCACGTGGCTTCTCTTCAGGGATGTCTATAAGGAAGTCAGCCTTGTCAGTAGAGAGTCTCTAAGGGAGTGAGCAGAAAGAGAGAGAAGTGTCTCCCGCTTCCAAGGGAGAAAATACAGTAGTTCCCAGAATTCTCAGGAGGAGGTCATACCCACACAGAGGCCTCATAGGCTATGACCCAATTGACAGACTAAACTCCACTTCTTCACTCTTTATCTTCTCAAGTCCCAAATTGACACAAAATTATGTGACTATCACACCAGTACATCCACCTCTCCCCCCTGCCTCTGCCCACATTCACACTGGCATAGCAACAGGCGTTTCAGTACCCATACCAAGCCACACCTGAGTCTTTTGTCCCTTTAGTTTCTACTTTCCCTTGCACATCAATCCCTTATCTCTTTCTGTTCTCTCTCTTTTTCTTTGTGAAATATATATTCTTGGAATTTATTAATTCCAGTTATGTCTCTTAAATTACACTATCCCATTATTTTTACAAATCTACTGGCCTATCCAGATAGCCACTTACTTAATTACCATCATTACTTTTATTTTCTCTCTTCTCCCTCCCTTTACTCACTTACTCATTTCTCTACCCTTTTCTTAATTTCAACATTATGTTTTCCAGCTCCTATTAGACTTCTCTGAAGTCATTAGACTGAGCCAATGGCCTCAACATGACCCAGCAGTTCACACACCACTAAGATGCCCAGGAAGTACAGTAAACCCCCCAAATCAAGAAAAACAAAAACCAACAACGGAAAATCACCTAAACCCAATAGTACTCTGACGAAGAATCCCTACATTTTTTATTCTTAACAGTGTGTCTTGGAGAAGTTTCACTTCAATGAATATTAGATTTATTTGATGATACTTTTTTAATGGTTGCATACTATTCTGTTGTATGGATATTGCTAAGTTTATTGGTTTGTTGATGGACATTTCCCCTCTTCTATTTTTTACTATTCTAAAATAAGCTTGATATTTTAACAAAGTTAGTATAAAGATCAGGTACTCAATTTTATTTTTGCTGAAGAAATTTTAGAAATCACAGCAAGCCACCTTATTTTTCATTGTATTTATATTAGCTCCTTAGGTAACTTCTCCAACGTGTTAGATTTCACTTAATAATCACTGTATTTTATAGTCCCAACAACAATAGCGACTTCTTAGTGATCCACACCTATATCAAATTTGGATTTTCATATCCATACTTTCTAATGGTAAATACTTTTTCTTGCACTATCAATCTTTATTGATATATCTGTAAAGGTTTCCCCATTGCATGAGGCCCTTTAAATTAACTGTTATCTTCTTATTTAGTACTAGACTTTATTATTTCTGTTTCTACATCGAAATGTTCTTCTATTTGGTTTTCTTTTAAGAGTGGGGTGACTCCAGTAAGTCAACTTGGAATTTGGCTTGGATCTCTTGCTTTGAGGGTGCCCAATGAATGGTGGCCCAGAACTCCCATATATTTACTATTTTAATGTTTTGCTTTTTATGGTATATATTAGTCTGTGGATGAGTGTTATTGAAAGTTTTGCCTTATCACCAACCCTCATTGTTAGTGTAAATAGCACCCAGTCACTTAAGCTTTTAATCTGTACAAGTCAACAATTCAAGTATTGTGGTCCGAAAAGCCAGCCTATACCTGTATAATTTCCTTTTTCCACAGTGTTTTAAATTCTATGCCATTGGATAAGTTAATGATGCTATCAATAGAATTACCTTATGCCCCAGGGGATTGATTGATAATGTTCTCTAACATAAAATGATAATCAAGTCTCTAAAATATACCAGAAGTATATAGAAACCATGGATATATGAATGAATTGTGGGCTTGCAGTTAATCATAGCCCTAACCTAAGAACAGGTAGTTTTTATGACAAGTGCCTACTCAATACTCACAATATGAAGACTTCATTGAAGATATAGGTGCTATAGAAAAGTGTTGTGAAGAAGTCAGATAGTACCCGGCTTCAAGAAAGAATAGTGTCCAGGGTTTTGAAACATGTAGCCATCTAAATCAAGCATCAACTAAATTCACATGGAAAACACACATCAGCCTGTGTGATCCAAGGATTGTAAATAATAAAATCCAAATACAAAGGATGGACTGATATCAGAGTTTAAATTATGAACACCCAGTTTTCAGAAAGCTATAGATGACAGTGGAAGACCAAAATCCATTTGCAGAGTCCCCACATGGATTAAGCCTCTGGTGAATCCCCTCTCTCTCTATTTACATATCCTGGATTTTATATACAGGAAATCATCCAAAACAAAATCAAACTGACAGGGTCTACACACAAATGAAAGCTCTGATGATTTCCCTCTGACCATAGTTGAGGAATACGAATAGCCTGGTTACCAGATAGTGAGTATTTTACAGACGATTATAGTAGATTAAAATGGATTTGATCCCCTTTATGTCAATTAAAAAATTCTGTCAGATTAAAACAAAAGAAAAGGGAAGGGAACATGTGCATTAAGCCTCTGGTAAATCCCCTCAAAACATAGACCAGCAATGTAAATAGCTGTGTTATCCTACATAAGGAATTGGAAAGTGGAGTATGATAGATATAAGTAGGTTAAAATCTAACACCTTATCATTTGATCTCCATTTTGATCCATTTTCAAGTTTTTCTAGTTTTTAATATTTTCTTTCCAACTAGGATCTTCCTCTATTTTATTTTGTTAATTTTTTTTACTCTTTGTTTTGTATTTTTGGGTGCTTTCCTGCATAGGAAATCCAGGATGGGTGAATTTATAGAGGCAGTAGCGGGATTATGGTTCCTTGGGGGTACAGCAGGAGAAGAAATGGGGGGAAATGGGGAGCTAATAACAAGGAGTACAAGAAAAAAGAAAATGCTCTCAACATTTTTTACTGTGAATTGGATGGAGGTTTACATTTCAGATCGTCAACTTTTGTCTTCAACAATTAAAAACAGAACCCACCTCACTGCCCTGGACAATTCAGACTCCTGGTGACCCTACAGGCCGAATAGAACGGTCCCTGTGACTTTCTGAGACTGCAAAGCTTCACAGGAGTAGAAAGTCTCATCTTTCAATAATTTAATATCCTTATCAACTTACACCCCTCAACAATGTACCCTGCCCCTGCTCCTTTGATTCCTCTTCTCCCTCTTCAGGATTACTATCTTCCCCTTCACCAAGTTAAGCTTGTCAACCCTCAGTCGATTACTTCATCTTCCCACGCTTGCCTGCGCCCTCTTGGTGATCTCTAAAGTCTGTTTTCTTTGGTATGAACCTCTCAGTCTTTTAAAAAAAATATGTTTACAACAATGTTATCATACTATCTTGTGAATTATGATGTACCAAACGACCTTGATGTCCTGAGACTGTGGTCCTGAGCCCTGGTTCATTCCAGTTGGGTGTGGTGTACAGAACACGGAGACTTCAATCTGGCTTCTTGCATTTGTGGGGAATTGATCATTTCTATGGAATTACCATATCTCGTTGTTTTCATACTGATATTTCACATTTGAATTCAAGTCCACCGAGATTTTACACAGTTTCTTTGTATATTTATATCTCCTTTTCCTCAGACCCAAATCCTAGTTCTCAATGACATTTGGAATAAGATAATTAGAATATCACGTAATTATACATTTACTTTATCTCAAATATCACATAGAACAGACTCAAAGTAATAGGGTTACTGTAAAAATGGCATGAAAGGACAGCATCAAACTTCACATTCCTGTTTGATCTCTGTCCTGCAGGCAAGACACTGCTTTTTTTTTTTTAACACTGAAGACAAATGCCCAAAGGCTCAGTCTGAAGATGCTTAGTTCTAGTTCCATGGGTCTGCAGACCTAACTCTCCAGTTACTGTAAGTACTTTAGAGGCACTCTACCCGAAAAGCAAGCCTTTTGTTTTTAGAAGGCACTCAACTGTACTTGCTCCGGGCTGGGAAATCCAGCACTCTGTCTTGTACTCTGGTGGTGAAGGAGGAAGAGTTTTAGTTTAGGTGGCATTGAGTTCATGTTAATGGTGGTGGAATAAGTTGGAAAAATATATCAATAATGGTTGCATAACATGAGGAGCATTATCAATGGAACTGAATTATATATGTAGAAATTGTTGAGATGGAGAATGTTCTGTTGTGTATATATTTTGCCACAATTTAAAAAGTGACATGATTAATAAGGAAGAAGAAAATGTTCTTAGATTGCTTGTAATAATGATTGTACAACTCGTCCTGATACGATCGAAATAGAATTGGATGATATGGGGATGAAGTGCCAATAAGACTTTAAAAATAAAAAAATAAATTGTACATAATATGAAATAAATTAATTTAAATGTGTATCCAGTTGGTGGCATAACTACACAGAGAGCTATTCCAAGCGTCTTTAAGAGAGAGTATGTTGACTGTCCATTCCTGATAGGCCATAGGGTATATCCTAATGATGAAATAAATGCAATAAAATGTTTTCAGTAACTGAAGTGCGGTTAATTACATTATATGGCTCTTCCATCTGTATTCTTTGTAATTCCTAACAAAGGCTTGGCGGGACCATGCAAGATTCAGTGTGTTTTCCTTTCCTTGAGAATGGGTCTGGGTAAGAGCAGGTGAAAGAAGATGTTGATGGCGTTGTATGATTCAGTTGTGAGTGATTGTTAACATGGTTACTTATGATTCAATAAACTTGAAACTACAACATGAAGATTGGTCAATTTGGCCACCCTGTTGGGTTAAAAATGAGTGATCTTAGAATGAGGGAGGAGTTCACTACCATCAAGAAATAAGGGTCAGGAGAAGTGTGTATGTTTTGTACCCTGAGCTACCTGTGCATTCTCTCCATTTCCCTCCAACCTCCCCACTGTATCCCCAATAAGCCATTATACTAGTTAGAGTCTCCACATCCATCATACTGGAAAATATACCAAAAATAAACAAAAACTGAAAACAGCAAGTATATATTTCTTAAATAAGAAAGACCAACAGCAATATTAGAATAAACCAGCAGAAATAACCTCTGTTGAGAAAAAAATAAATAAAACAAAACAGAAACCAAGAAACTTTGAAAACTAGAACAAATCAAAACGGGTAAAAAACTTTCACTGCTATTAAGTCATTGGTGACTCATAGAGACCCGCTGTGGGTTTCAAGCCTGTAACTGTTTAACGGAGTAGAAAGCCCAGTCTGTCTCCCAAGGTTGTTTTGAATTGTCGACCATGCAGATCACAGCTCAACTCATAACCACTACACCACCAGGGATCCTGCAAAATGGGTCAAAAAGGAGCGTAAATGACCAGGGACCACATTTTAACCCAATCTCATCTGCCACAATTGAATTTCTAGTAATCTTTATCTGATAGCAAGGTTATTCTTACTTCTCAGAAGGGATCCACCAGCGGTTCAATCTATGTAGGGACCTTGCAAATGGATTTGGGACTCCATCTATCATCCATAGCCTCCTATAAATCCGGTGTTCATAATTTAAGCTCTGTTGTCATTCCCTCCTTCAGCTTTGGGTTTTATTATTTATCATCATGGGATCACACAAACTGCTGTGTTCTTCCAAATGAACTTAGTTGATGCCTCACTTGGGAGGCTTCTTGTTTAAATACAAGCCTTTAAGACTTCAGATGCTATTCTTTTTGATAGCCAGCCACCATCTGCTTTATTCACCACAATTTGTTGTCGTACCCAAATCTTCCATGATCTCTTCATGAAGGCAAGCGTTAAGCAGGGACATGTCATAAGAACTAATATTTCTTGGATTGGGGCTAGAATTATGTGCAAGCCCCAAATTCATTCACTTGTCTATTGATTTACTTTGCATAACTTTATTTACTTCTCTGGTTTACTTTAGAGGCCTCATTATCATCTTATGACAAAGAACAGTATCAATCATTCCCTGGGGGTATAAGGTAATTTTTTGGATAGTGTCATTAACTTATCCAATGGCATAGAATTTACCATGCTGTTGAGAAAAGGAAATTATGAAAGCATAGACAGACTCGGAACCGCATTCCATGAGTTGCTGATTTGTTCAGATTAAATTCTGAAATAATTGAGCACAGGGATTGATGATAGTGGAAAATTTCCAGTAATATTTGTTCACAGAGACAGAACCTTGCTTATCAGATTAATATATGTTTTAGTAAAGCAAAGAAGGGGTTAAAAGAGTAGCTATATGGTGGTTCTGGGCCACCTTTCATTAGGCACCAACAAAGCAAGGGATCCAAATCAAGGTCCAGCAACCGTCAATTCCACAACCTTGGGGCGGCAGTCATCTGCTTCTTCTCACTCCTGGGAGTTTCTGTCTGAAGGCTGAGGGCTACAGGTAAGGTTGTGGTAAAGCCCAGTCTATTCAGTGGGGTTTCCACACTGAGTCCTTCTGGTATGGCCCAAGAAGGATGCCATGCTCCCTGAAAGGACAGTGTCTAATGTCACCACAGTTCCTAGCACACGGCCTGAAGGCTGGATAGAAACTAGGTCAAAAGTGTCTCACTAGGAACCTAGTATTGAGCTTCTGAAACCTAGATGCTCCCCTCTCCCATCTTGACTTGAGTTTCCAGTAAGGTTCCCTTCTCTCTCCTGTGAGAGTGTCTGCTGATTTGGTGTGATCTTATCTCAATTATGTACGGCATCAATGCTGTGTGGATGTTTTTCTTCCTTTCTCGAAGGAATGACCCAGCTGAGGTTAGGTCTCCTCTTTCGAAGTGGCTCTTAAGATGTGCATATCAGCGGGGTGAGGTATGGTTCATGGATGCCAACCAGGTTCTCTACCCCTCTGTTTGGGAGACCAGATCAGAAATGTATGTAGCCTGAGAGCAGAAACCTGCCTATGTCTTAGTGTTTTTCCTTACGGTAGTGGGCTCATAGAGTATTTGTCTTTTTGTGATTGACTAACTTCACCCAGCATTATGGTTTCCAGGTCCCTTCATGCCATGCGGTGTTTTCGTGTTTATGTCCCTGTTTTTTAGGGATGCATAGTGTTCCATTGTGTGTATGTGTCATAGTTCCTTTATCCATTCTTCCAATGCTGGGCATTTGGGCTGCTTTCTGTTTCTTGCTATTGTGAACTGTGCTGCAACAAACCTGGGAAAGCATATGTGCATTCATGTTGTGTCTCTTATTTCTTTGGGGTATATGCCCAATAACAGTATTTCTGGATCACATGACATTCCCATTCCCAGTTGTTTTAGGTGGCACCATATTGCTTTCCATAGTGGTTGTATGTATTTATAAGTCTACTAGCAGTATATACATGTTTCCTTTTGTTCATATTCTTGCCAGCATTTGTTTACTTTTCTCTTTTTAAAGTTGGGGTATTATTGTGGGTGTAAGGCGGTATCTCATTGTAATTTTCATTTGCATCTCCCGGATGACTAGCTCGTGAGCATTTTCCCATGTGTTTGTTAGCCATCTGAATGTCATTTTTAGTGCACCGAGCATTTCATTTTCCTACTTTTTAATTGGGTCACTTTTCATTTTCTCATTGAGGTGTTGTGGAGTTCTGTAGATTTTGTTAATTTGTGGCATTGTTAAAACATTTTTGACCAATCTGTGGGCTCTCCTTTTAGTCTTTTGATGTGCATAAATGATTTATTTTTATCAAGTCCCAGGCATCAATTGCGGTTTCCATTGTGTGTTCTTCCTATATTATACTTGGTAGTCTATGTATGCCCTGCAATAGGGCCCTTAAGTTTGTTTCCATTTTCTCATTGGTGATCCTGATAACTCTAGGGTTTATATTTAGGTCTTTAATCCATATTAAGTTTGTTTTGTGCATGAGGAGAGATATGGGTCCTGTTTCACTCTTCTGTATATAGAGATCCAATTTATCTAACACCATTTTTTGAAGAGGCTGTCTTTATCCCATTTGAAAGTTTTAAGTCCTTTATCGAAGATCAGTTACCTGTAGGTGGGTACATTTACTTCTGGGTTTTCTGTTCTGTTCCATTGGTCTATGTATCTTTCATTGTACCGGTACCAGGCTGGTTTGACTACTGTGGCTATGTAGTGTTTAGGTGTTTAGGTCAGGTAGTACTTGACTTTTCTTTTTAAGAAGTTATTTGCTTATCCTGGGTCTCTTCCTCTCCATATAAAGTTGGTAATTAGTGAAGATGCTGGTAGAATTCTTTGATTTATTCAACACTAGTTTTTGTGGGTGAATGAATTTGAATAATTGTTTTATTCAGTGGATTTCCCAGTATGCAGATAGATATTATACTGTCATAAACAGCATTGTACTTCAAGATAAATCTTGAAATGTCCTTTTCTCCCTTTCTTTTTTGGTGATGAAGGCAATGCCACATCTCTTGATTGTTTCATTCCCAAAATAGTAAACCATAGGATTTTCTGATTAAAAATGTCCAACATAAGCCCATTTCAGCTCACAAATGCCTAAGCTATTGACCCTTATGTGTTCCATTTCAGTTTTTGACAACTTTCAATTTTCCTAGATTCCTACTTTGTACGTTCCAAGCTTTAATTATTAATTGATGTTTGCAGCTGTTTCTTTTAACTTGAGTAATGCCTCATCAGCAAATGAAGGTCCCAAAGACTTTACTCCAAGCAATTCATGATGGTTGAGAAGGCAGCTCTTCCTCAGTCATATTTTGAGCACTTTCTGACCGTAGGGGCTCATCTGCTGGCACTCTCTCTGACAAGGTTCTGCTTCTATTCATTAGATTTCCATCATCTGACCATGTTTCACTGCCATTCTCAAGGTGTTTAGTGATTGATTTTTTCATACTAATCTCCCATTTCTCATATTCCGTTAGTCTTAAAGCTCTGTTAAAAGCTGGTCACTCTGCTTGTATTAGAAACTTCAGTGACATAATTTCCAGCATCACAGAAGCACACAAACCACCAGAGTATGACAAACTGACAAACAAATGGTGTAAATAATTGAAAATAATTCAGAAAAAAATCCCAGGGAAGTCCAAAAAGCAAAAGTTGAATTTTCAGCATGTTAAATACTATGCTTGAAACCATTCAAAAGTATTGATGTGTAGGCCTACCCTGCTTTAGCCTCCCACCATTTCACTGATATTTCTGTGAGCACTGTTAGCTTCATGACTCATTTGTTCCATACCTGTATTGTGTGCACTCTTTGTTACTGCTAAAAAATGGCTTCTAAAAAGCAATTAAGTGATCAAAGCAATCCTTCAAAGGCGAAGAGGGAGGGTAATGTGTTACATATGTCACATTTATATTGTATTTGGTATTATAAGAAATCATCTCTAGATTCTATTCCTGAATCACCACTACCCTCTGAATAAGACCCACAAAGTAAAAACCAAGCCATTTGCCATGGTGTCCATTCCAACTGTATTTCACAGTTGACTTCATTCTTTAGTTTTCAATGGTTGTGATCTTTTGGAAGTAGGTCAACAGACCTTTTTCTGAAGTGCCTCTCCATGGATTCAATCTCTCAGCCTTTAGGTTAGTAGGCCAGTGCTTGACCATTTGTATCACCCAGGGATCCCAAATAAGGCCCGGGGACATGTAAATAAGGTGGAAATATCTTGGAAAATGAAAATTTTTGATTGGATTCTGATTGAAGGTGCTGAGAAAATGGTGGATGCTTTTGGGGGCAAATCTTGAAGGGAGTATATGGAGTATGGGAATGGTTAAAAATGGGAAAGAAGGGACATGATACTAAAATGGAACTGTGACATTTCATTAGTTGATATATGAAATTCTAAGAACAAGGTATGTGGGATTAGGGCCTCATGGTTTCCCTAATGGAAGGGCCCTGGATGCCCAGGAGGTTCTCACAAGGGGAAACTCCAATTGCCCTGTGCAATTTTTAAAAACTGTGTCTGCCTGGAGGTCTATATTTATATTTATGACACAGTATCAGAAACAGGTGGCTAGATCTCTTTTCCTTTTCCCTTGAAACCTTTTGCAAATGTACATACATTTATCACAATTTGTTCATTAAAAGGATATGCTACCTTTATAGGACATTAGAACTGAATAGGATATTATCAGGGGAAAACCGATTCCAAACAACCTCAAACTTAAGTCATTGCTTCACTTCTTAACTGACCCACTGCCCCCAAATGTGTTTCAATTGATTGGACTGCAAAGGAAATAGGATGGTTATTTGTGGCTGGTGGAAAGGTTGGGTGAAAGGAAGACTACCACCTAGAAAAGAAAAAATAATCCTTCCTCTCAACACAACACTAAAAATGTAGCAATGATTAATATGTCTATGGAAAGATGCAGCTCCTCCCTGGTAATGAGAGAAAGGCAAATTCCAGCCACCAAGAGAAGGGGCCACTTTTGACCTCTGGAATTAGCAAAGACGAAAGTGAGTGACAGGGCCTGGTGTGGTCTTGGGTGGGGGTGGTGTGGGCTTGATAAGCCATTCCACTCCTGCAGTACTGCTGGTGGGTGGAGACAGTGGTGACTAGAGTTGGAGGATGACATAATCTTCACGTGATCAGGAGCTGACAGGAGCAGAAGTCTTTAAATTCCCAGGCTTCTTTCTCCTCCCAGTACCAGCTTCTTACTGCCCTGTAGGCGCTTGCTTGTGGTCAAGGGAAGGAAGAGGTAAATTCCTTACATCCCAGCAAGTTGGTTTGAGGGAACCTCTGGCATCTCTGGGGTGGTAGTGCCTGAATCTAGTGATTGGAATCGGACCTATGCTAATTGACTTTCTTTCCTAAAATACCTGAAATAACGGTATGTTTCCAGGTGAGAGAGGCCATGGAGGACAGATAGGGAGACAGGTCTTCTGAGAGACACCCAGAGATTTAGTGAAAGTTTAGAAATAAGAGGCTTCTCTTAAGCTAGGAAGTGTTCTCCTTTGAACTCTTTTTCTTTCTCTAACTTGGAGGAAATAGTCGGCCTGGGCTGTAGAATGGGTAACAGCTAGAATACTGGGATGAGAACAATATACATTTAGATATAATTTGAAAATAATTCCCTTCACCTACATCCAGCCTGCTGGGGAGAGGGGAGGGGGAAATGATTTCAGGCACGATGGTGAGGAGAATCCCATATTCAAGAAAATGACCCATGTCTTGCTTTAGGGGCTAGTAGCTCCACAGAGATTTCCCTCCTTGTACCCTCTTCCTTTCTGTCTGCAGGTGCAAGGCCCTGTTATTCCCAGGCCATCAAAAAGCGGAAACTACCCCAAATCAGGTCAGTGTGAGGGAGGGCCTCACCCAGGATCTCTGAGGGTCGGAGCTGGGAAGGGTGAAAGCTAATTAAAATTTGCATCTTACAAGCCACCTCCCCATCTGTTCTGGGGAAGAAGCCTTTAACCTTGTCTCCTAGGAAATGGTGGGTTACCCTGATAGGGATGGGACAGGGTGGGTGGTGGAGAGGTGGTAGCGGGGGTGGGGTAAGGGGTTGGGGTGTCGTGAGGGGAGTGGGGCTGGAAATGCAGGGGCCGGGAGGTTGGGAGTGGAGGAGTAGAAGGGGGCGGCAGGGAAGAACGGCGCAGAGAGAGAGGCAGTATCTGTAACTTCAAAGGCAGGACCTATAGGGCGGGGCCGGAGATGAGGTGAACCGGGCCTCCAATAGAAACGGACAAGTCTGAATCCAGAGAAGCAAGCAAGCATTCAATCTCTGTGTTTTCTTCTCTGAGTTAAGCAGGAAGCAACCATAACATCATGCAAAAACCCTGCAAAGAAAATGAAGGAAAGCCCCAGTGCAGCGCGCCAAAGAGAGAGGAAGAGCGCCCTCATGGAGACTTGGAACGCCCGCAAACAGAAGGGAATTTCAGGCAAAGACTGCTCCAGTCGCTCGAGGAATTTAAAGAGGACATAGACTATCGGCATTTTACGGATGAAGAAATGGCAAAAGAAGGAGATGAGATGGAGAGGTGTTTAGAAGAGATACGGGGTTTGAGAAAGAAATTCAGGGCCCTGCATTCTAACCATAGGCATGCTGGGGATCGTCCTCCTCCCATTTAATCCATTTGTTTTTGCCCTGAGTTCAACTATTTCCTATTATTAATATTGCCACCACTGCTTTCTCTTTTTTGGTCTGCATTTTCTTGCTAAATGTTTGCAACTGTTTTACTCCAATCCATTTCTGTTATTTTGTTTTACCTATGACTTGCAATCAGCTTTTCATTTTTGACTCAATTTCAGGCCATTGAATGAAGGACTTTCATTCATTTAAGGGGGGGATGTGCCTTGTATATTGCAAAGTAAAAGTAACAACTTACAAAACATTATATGTGTATACATATGTATGGATACTTATGTAATACCGTAACAGAGCTACGTTTTCATATGACATAATGCAAAGGAAACTGTCTAGAGTTTTATACACCAAAAGGTTAACAGAGAATCTTTGTGTGGTTTGTAATTTTAATTTCTTCTTTTTGCCTATTTGCATCTTCTCATTTTAAGAATAAAGACGAATGTGTGTACGTATATTACTTAACATAAAACAGAAAAGAAAAAAGCAGACAATGAAAATAATTTGTTAATCACCTGTGCAGTGAAACAGTAAACTGTTACTAACAGAACTACAACCCTCACCCCCCACCCCAAGAGATGTAACTGTCCAATTAGCTCTGCATGTCGTAGGCAAAAGGAATAAAACTGGTAATTATTACAGAGACTTTCATTTAGATTCTGTTTTCATGGGAAAAATAGATACCTCACAGGGCTGCTGAGGAAAAGAAAAGAAACTCTGACCTGTGCTTGGTGGCCTGCTATTCCTACCAGTGCATAGAGGGTCCTCACCCACTGTATTTGAGCGAGTGCCCTGGTCCTTTCCTCTCTGCTGGTCACCACCACTGCTGATGCCAAAATTTGATGGAATTTTCTGTAGTCCCTGGTACTCTGAACCTCATCCTGTCTTTGTTTTATAGTCATCCAACACAGGTGGTTACTACTCTTGGGCCCTGATGTCTTACAGTTCAAAATTACCCTCTCAGTTTTCAATCATAGGACCTGCCCTCTATAGAAAAAAGATGTGATAAGTTCACCTGGAAGGTGGACAAGGTTTCAAGTTTGAGCGACAAGATTGAGTTGCTCTCATGTTGTTGTGTGCCTCTGAACTGATGCTGATACATAGTAACCCTATAGGACAAAGTATAACTTACTCATAAGGTTTCCTGGGCTGTCGTTTTTATGTATGGGAGCAGATCACCAAGCCTTTATACCACAGAGCAGCTGGTGAGTTCAAATCATCAACCTTCCACTTACCAGCTGAGTGCTTGACCATTATACCACCAGGGCTCCTTAGTTGGTGCTATAATTCCCGGGTTTTGATTGCCTTCTTTTGAGAGAGGATCACTTCCTGAGGATTCCTGACAAGTCTGCCTTCTCTGGTTCAGAAGCCTCTTGGGGAACTTGTGGAAATCGCTCAAGGTGATGCAGGGAACAGACCCAAACGGAACAGTCCTCTTTTCCACCTCCTCTGTTCTCCGTTGTTAGATGCCATAGAGTCCGTTCCTATTCACAACGACCCTTTGTCCAACAGAACAAACTCCTCCCAGTCCCGGGCCATCCTCACGATTGTTCTTAAGTTTGAGCTCAATGGTGCAGCCATTGTGTCAACCCATCTTGTTGAAGGTCTCCCTCTGTTTTGCTGCCCTTCTATTTTATCGAGCATGGTGTCTGTTTCCAAGGACAAATCTCTCTCGATAACTTGTCAAAAGTACTTGAGACAAAGTCCTTCCATCTTAGCGTCTAA
The DNA here is from genome assembly GCF_000313985.2 of Echinops telfairi. Taxonomy (NCBI): domain Eukaryota; kingdom Metazoa; phylum Chordata; class Mammalia; order Afrosoricida; family Tenrecidae; genus Echinops; species Echinops telfairi. The sequence continues at coordinate 367,144 of NW_022103942.1, read as the reverse complement.
GGAACATCCTGGCTTTACTTCTTCCAAGACAGATGTGTTTGTTCTTGGGCAGTGCATTGTGCTTTCAATAATTGTCACCAGCACCATAAATCAAATGCATGAAGTCTTTGATTTTCTTTATTCAATGTCTGACTTTCACATACATATGAGGTGATTAAAAATACCATGGCTTAGACCAGGTGTACCTTAATCCTCAAAGTCCCATCCTTGCTTGTGAACACTTTAAAGAGGTCTTGTGCAGCAGATTTACTCAATGCAATGCATTATTAGATCTCTTCGCTTCTGCTCCCATGATCATTGATTGTTGATCCAAGCAAGACGCAATCCTTGACGTCTTCAAGCTCTTCTTCGCCTCTCATGATGTTACCTATCGGTCCAGTTGTGAATATTTTTGTTTTCTTTACATTAAATTGTAGTTTATATAGAAGGCTGAAGTCCTTGATCTTCAACAGCAAGTGTTTCAAGTCCTCCTCAGCAAGCAAGGCGGGGTCATCTGCACATCACAGGTTGTTAATAAGCCTTCCCCCAATCTTCATAGAATCCAGATTCTCTGATTATTTGCTCAGCATACAGATTGGATGACTATGGTGAGAGGATACAACCCTGATGCACACATTTTTAAATTTTAAACCAACCATGTAGTATTCTCTTGCTCAGGCTAAGTTCTATAGAGACACAAAATTAGTAAAATGTGCACATATGTATAAAACAGGGGCCTTCAGAAAGTTAATGAAATAATCCTATAATCATGGTGATCTATGACTAGATGCTTGGATAGACACTTTAAGCTGGAAGAGCTGTGAGCGGGGTGGTGGGAGTATACTCATGAACATTTGACAGAGGGGATTTTTATGTGTATTTGTCCTTGCTCCAAATATATTCCTGGATAGGGTAGAACATCAAGGAGCAAAGGTAATGTTCATTAGTGGTTACCAGGGGTGGTTTGTAGGGGAGAGGAGCACGAACTCCACAGAGAGTAAATACTTCTTACTTTTGGTGATGGGAAAGGCAACACCAAACGAGAGTGAAACATGCACAGCTTGACAAAGGTAGATGATCACTAAGATGTACACAAGAGAAAAGGATTCTTTGGTAATTTATATGGCATATATAATTTTGAAGGAACCACAAGCAACAACAACCAAAACTATATATGCAGGTATATAGGTAGGTGTATAGATATATGAAAGGGCTTTAAAAATGTGTGAAAATATGTGGATCAAGCCTCTAGTGAATCCCCTCTGGCCATGAGTGAGGGATGTGAATAGCCGTGTGATCAGACAGAAAACATGGTAAATTCAATTATGGGAGACGTAGTTAGGTTAAAAATAATATCTTATCATTGGATCTCCCTTTTGACCCATTCTCAAGTTATTTCAATTTTAAAAAATGGAAGGGGAAAGATGTATGGATTGAGTTTCTGGTGAATCCCCCCAGATTATAGTCCAGGGATGTGAATAACCTTATATCATGCAGAATGTATTGGAAAGTGAATTATTGCAGCTGCAGTTAGCTTAAAAGTTGGTACCTTATCATTTGATCTCCCCTTTGACACATTTTAAACTTGCTCTCGTTTTTAATATTTTCTGCTCTCTTTTTGATTGAGGTTTTTGTCTCTTATGGGTGTTAACCTCTTGATTTTTTCCCGAATGTCTTTTTCCCTGTACATGTAAGCCAGGATATAATAACTGGATTCTTTGAGGGTGTGGCAAAAAGGAGCCTGAGTGGTGCAGTGGCTATGTGTTGGCTTGCAGTCTGAAAAGTTGGCAATTGAAAACCACCAGCCACTCTGTGGGAGAAAGAGTTTTCTCCTTCCATGAAGAGTTATAGTCTTTGAAACTCACAGGGGCAGTTCTACCTTGTCCTATAGGGTAACTGTGGGTCATCATGGACTAGATGACAGTGAGTGAGTGAGTGAAAAGGTCAGCGAGTGAGTGAGGGTACGGCAGGGGAGGTTGAGGGGAAATTGGGATCTAGAAACAATGACTACAAGATGAAAGGAAATGTTCTAAAATTGATTGTGGTGATGATTGTACAATTCTTAAGATGACTGAACCAAACCATTGAATTGTCTGATTTGTGAACTATATGCCAATATGATTGATAAATTAAAAAAATTTAAAAAAGATGATGGAGGGGGTGAGGGGAGACGTCGTACAGGGCAAGATATGACAAAATAACAATTTATAAACTATCAAGGGCTCATGAGGGAGGGGGGAGCGGGGAGGGAGGGGAAAAATTAGGACCTAATGTCGGGGGTCTAAGTGGAGAGAAAATGTTTTGAGAATGAAGTATAAATGCGCTTTACACAATTGATGTGTGTACGGATTGTGATAAGAGTTGTATGAGCCCCTAATAAAATGTTAAAAAAAAAAAAGATGATGGAAGCTGGAAAAAAAGTCTTAACCTAAAAAAAAATTTTGTGGAAAAACGAAATGAAAATATAAAGGGATTTTCCCATGAATTTTTGAAGCCTCCTTAGATATATGAGAGGAAACCTGGTCATGTAGTGAATTATATGGTGGGATGCTAACTGCAAGGTTAGCAATTCAAAACCACCAGTCACTCTGTGGGAGAACGATGAGGCTTTCTACTCCTGTAAAGATTTACAGTCTTGGAAACCCACCACAACCGTTCCACTCTGTCCTATAGGGTCTTTAAAGTCAATCGATTAGACAAGAATGAATGGAGTATGTAAGTGATTGTATGAGTATATTTGTGAAATATAGGTGTATTCATAGGTATACGCAGGTCTGTGACTGTATGTATATATAGTCATATATATGATAAAGTACTTAAGGGCCACAATTATGGATGATTATTAGAAAATCAAATACTTCCCAGCATTGGTCTTCTGGATTTGAAGGCTCAGGACCATAGTCTCATGGGATATAGTCACCAATTGGTATGTGTATGCTCTACATGTTCATGTTCTACATGAACATAAGTTCTACACTATAATATGTTCTACACTATTCATAGATGAATAGTGTCTGGTGTCTCAAAGGTTTTCAAATGGCAATCTAAGATACAACTATTGGTCTCTACATGTCTAGAGCAAAAGAGAAATAAGGAAACCAAATACCCAAAGAAGAAATTAGACTACAGGAATAATATGGAATAAAGCTTGCTACCTGAACCATGAATGTATCTACCCAGAGATCAGAGGAAACACATGATACCTGGTTACCATTGTCAAATGTTCTGATCAGAGGCACAGTAGATGGATATGATAGAGTGAAATAGGGGACAGGAAAGGTAGAACAGAACTAAAAATCTTAAGTCCAGAGTTAGTGAGCAGGTCATTTGAAGCTATTACTCTGGCATATTCTATAAAGCTTGAACTGAAACTTGCACTTGACATCACCTTTTAGTTAAATAATAAATTGACTCACAAAATCATGAAAATCACCTATGAGTACTGTGCTCATTTAAAGAAATCATTTAGATGAGACCAAATCATCAACAATTACTTTAGAACAGAGATAAGTCTATAAGAAAGGTGCAGGGAAACTAGATTAATAAAAATGGAACAACCAGAATAGAAATGAGTATGTACATACATAGTGAAGAATGTAACCAATGTAACTATATAACCTGTGTAGAAATTGTTGAGTGGAGACCTAAACTCCTGTGTAAACCTTCATTGAAAACATAGTAAAATATTATTTAGAAAAAAATTTGGATAACCTTGTGGTGGTGATTAGCCTCTTAAGCAAGACAGGGAATCCTGTTAAAAAAGTTACAACAAGAAGTTACAAAAAGAAAGTTATAGGAGTACAAAGGACAGACTCTGGGGCCAGAGCATGGTACCCCATCGGTCCTGACTGAAGGACACACCTAGAGATAAAAAATCAGACATTGATCTATTTATAGGTTTTTATTTCTGTTTAAATTTTTTTTCTTTTAATTAATTTATTCTTCTATGGGTAATTAGTTTCCTTTTTCAGTTGCCATCGCTGTGTTCTCACTGATCGCCTATCTTGTTATGGCTTGGTTTTTGATGCATATTATTATCTCTACAGATCTATCTAGATAAGATAGACTGGATGAATAGGTTGGAGTTGGAAACAACCTAAATTCCCATCAACTGATGATTGGATTAAAAAAC